>NC_084493.1:3368699-3672672 GCF_030035675.1 Rhineura floridana | reverse complement strand
AAGACTGAGGGGAGATATGATAGCACTCTTCAAGTACATGAAAGGTTGCCACACAGAGGAGGGCTGGGACCTCTTCTCCACCATCCCAGAGCGCAGAATAATTGGCTCATGTTGCAGGAAGCCAGATTTTGACTGAACATCAGGAAAAACCTCCTAAATGATAGAGCGGTATGACAATGGAACCAATTACCTAGAGAGGTAGTGGGCTCTCCGACACTGGAGGCATTCAAGAGGCAGCTGGACAGCCATCTGTTGGGAAAGCTTTGATTTGGATTCCTGCATTGATCAGGGGGCTGGACTTGATGGCCTTATAGGCCCCTTCCAACTCTACGATTCTATGATTCTAAGTGGAAAGTCCAGGTCTGGCCCTCTGCTTAGCTAGCACTAGGGAGACAAACCAGTTTCAATCTGCCCTGTCAAGTTCTCCAGTCTAAATGATAGAAACGTTTGCTTAATCTGCATCCTGTTCTCTGCCAGCTATGGGGAAGGGCAGCGGCTCAGTGACAGAGCATCCGCCTTGCACACTGACGGTCCCAGGTTCAATTCCTGATAGCATCTCCAGGTAGGGCTGGGAAAGACTCCTGCCTGAAACCCTGGAGAGCCGCTGCCACTCAGTGTAGACAATAGGGAGCTAGATAGACCAATGGCCAGACTCAGGATAAGACAATTTCCTGTATTCCCAGAGTAGGAGGATGGGCAAGGAGGTAACAGCAGAAGCACTAACACTTATCCTTAGTCTTCGGCTACAGAGATTTCTCCTGATACTTCCCACAATACATCAAGCTTATCTTCAGAACCATAAGGACTAGCAGCTTACTTTGTTCCATTTTTAAAAAGTGTGGTGCAAGCCAACTAGTGGAAATGCAGAATACTTATAGCCTAATGGATCACTGCCTTACTAAAATGCTAACCTGACTTTAAAAAAACACCTCCAGGAACCTTCCTGGAGATGCCAGCAGGGATTGAACCGGGGACCCTTCCACATGCAAAGAGGATGCTCTAACCACTGAGCTCTGGCCTTTCCCCAACAGTTGAGGAATACCCTCAACTCTCTGACGCAGTTTATTCTGTTTCATCAGAAGTTGGGGGCAAAATGCTTAAAACTGGTTACTTGGCGCAGGGAGTCGTCCGCACGAGCGCTTGTATCTGCTCTCCTTCAAAGTGGTTGCGATTCTGTACAGATGCCGGAATCCCGTTTTGCACTCGGAGGCAAAGATGAACTCTATCTCCTCCTCATGGGTTTGGGGGAAAACGTGGAAGATATCATGGATCTGTTGAAATACAGGAGGGCTGAAATTTCACGGCAGAGACTGGGCCGGTTCACACAAAACACTAAACCATAGTTTAATGCTATGTGGACAAGGCTGAATGCCGCTCCAAACCGTGGTTTAATATTATATGAATGAGTCCAAGCAAAGTATCAGGCACCCACACCCCTCTCCTCCCTCAGCACAGTCGAGAAGAGGGTCTTGGCAGAGTTTGGTTTCACTCCGAAAGAATCCCTTGTTAGCATTTTGCTTGAACCAGGAGTCTTGGTTTAAAACAAAATCTCGTTAGTGAAGCAAGCTAGCTTCATATCCCATGGCTTGGCATTGGCTTGTTACAAAACGTTTTTTAAAAAACAGCATCCCTTGTTCAAACATTAAAGCTAAGCTGGGACTCTTTAAAAGTGAAACTAAGCTCTGCAAAAGTCCTCCTCCTGGCTACAAAGAGTAGTGCTAAACTATGGTCTAATTTTACATGCTCTTCCACATAGTGCTAAACCATGGTCTAATTTTACATGCTCTTCCATGTAGTGCTAAACAATGGTCTAATTTTGCATGCTCTTCCACATAGTGCTAAACCATGGTCTAATTCTACATGCTGTTCCACCTAGTGCTAAACCATGGTTTAACATTAACATGCTGTTCCACCTAGTGCTAAACCATGGTTTAGCGTTAGCCACAAATACAGCCACTAGCAAAACTGGGCTGGTTAGCGCAACCTGATATGTGAAATTCAGTGGCTGGAACTTAAGTATACTGTCTAAAAGTTAAGAGTCACCTCCACTGCTCCACTCACTTTTGCCTCTGGCTCCACCCATCACTAGTCTGAGCCCCCTGGAATGCTGCCCCAGGTGGGAATGTGGAGGCTTCTAGCAAGCAATATCTGGGTCTTAGCCCAAGATGATAAATTCTTACATTTATCCAGATGTCTGTTGTTTCTTCATAAATTATCAATGGTGTAACAGAGTCAGGCACAGCATCTAAGAGTTTCTGCCGCTCCATGGCATCCTCTTCCACGGGTATAAATAAAGCAGAGGGGAGAAGCACAATCTGGAGCCGTGTTTGGGAGCGATCAAGGAAGATGGCCCAGGCACTATCGAGGGAAGAGGAGGAGAATCAGAACATGGCAGCAGCTAATACTGAGCATGGTGGTCACAACACGAGCGCCCCTATCGCTGCAAGCCCCACGGGTAGTGCTGATGGGACTTGCTTCCAAGGAAGATCTTAGAAATGGGTGCTCAGCAGTAAACAACAATTACGCACAGACCTTTTGGAATAGCTGAAGAAGGCGGATTTCACATCATAAGAACTTAAGAAGAGCCCTGAAGCTGGATCAGGCCAAAGGGGCCCATCTAGTCCAGCCCCCTGTTCTCACAGTGGCCAACCCGACTGCCCGTTATGGGAAGGAAGCCTGCAAGAGCACTCTCCCTTCCTCCATTCACTTTTGGAATGGAGTTTGGTATTCAGTTTTGGAAACCGGACTGGTTTCCAGAAGCTGGTATGCAGTATTTTGGTATTCAGAAACGGATGGTGGAGGCAGAACGTAGCCATCATGGCTAGTAGCCTTTTTTGTTAGCCTTTACCCTCCATGGATTTGTCTAATCCTCTTTTAAAGCCATCCAAGTTGGTGGCCATCACTGCCTCTTGTCAGAGTGAATTCCACAGTGTGAAGAAGTACTTTCTTTTGTCTGTCCTGAATTTCCTGCATTGAGCAGAGGGTTGGACTTGATGGCCTTATAGGCCCCTTCGAACTCTACTATTCTATGGTTCTATGACTCTTCCAACAGGCAAAAGTAGAAGACTCACAATTTCCCCTCTCGCGTCCATCCTGCTCTGGCAATATACTCTACACCTTCAAACAGGATCTCGAAAGGTTGGACAAGTTCTTTATCCACAACGTCTGAAATCTGTCAAGAGATGAGGGGGGGAGCAATATCAATTAGAAAAGCTATCCCAAAGCTATTGATGTTAACAGGCTAACAACTAGAACCTGGATTTATTAAGCATTGGGGGTCGGGTTAAGGGGGGGCGTGGAATTCCATCTTGGAAAAGGAATTCGTGGTATATTTCATCTATTATATTTATGAGATGCCTCATGAAATAAAGTCTCTAGCTGTCGTTATCAATAAAAATATATTTCAAGGCATGATGCAATAAACTGGATACAACCAGCGTCAAATACAAAAGCAGTACAATAAAATGCTATATACAGCACAGAACAAACACAGCCATCGTACACATAATTAAAGCTAACAGCCATACCACAGGGACTTAAAAACCAGATTTATAAGAAACAAAACAACAGACTTACTCTGCCATCAGCATTGATTGTTATTTCGGACAACTTGAAAGTTACTTTGGGGTTAGCAGTGCCTAGAATGGAAGATAACAACCAACGGTCACAAAGGAATTTTGCAATGCACAACAATTTACAGAATAACACAGGGCAGTGGCCTGAAAATGGGCATTCTCTACTGTTGTCCCTACACTTTGAAATTTAATAACAACAACAACAATATTTATATCCCACCCCTCCTCCCAGAAGGAGCCTAGGGCAGCAAACAAAAACACTAAATCATCTTAAAAACAAAACATCTTCAAAAACAAATATTTTAAACATCTTTAATACATCTTTAAAAAACACCTAGAAACAATTCCAGCACAGACATAGACTGGGATAAAGTCTCTACTTAAAAGGCTTGTTGAAAGAGGAAGGTCTTCAGTAGGTACCAAAAAGATAACAGAGATGGCGCCTGTCTAATATTTAAGGGGAGGGAATTCCAAAGGATTGGTGCCACTACACTAAAGGTCCACTTCCTATGCTGTGTGGAACAGACCTCCTGATGAGATTTCCCTCTTCAGATGACCCGGAAATGCCTTTTCCTCTGCCATATGTGAAGCATCATCAATTATTTGCTCAAGACGTCTTGTAAAGAAATATCTTTTTATCCAGGCTTTCCCTAATCCATGTTTGCTCCTGTACCACTGGTACCTTTGTATGGTTTTCATCCCTGTTTTTACTATTTTTTTTAGTGTTTTTATGTTGACTAGTACACAGCTTAGAAAGTTTTAAAATTTATTAAACAGTTCAGAAATACTTCTAAAGTCAAAAAGTAAATCTTCAGTGCTGATTCACAGAAAAATGGAAAAGAACTGCTGGTTGTTTTAACTAGAGTTAAGCTACCCTTGTCTGAGCCTCTACTCAATGCAATAGCAGAATCTCTCACCTGTTTTGGGGTACCGAAAGGAATCTGTCCTCCTTGTCTCCAACATGGGGGATGCGACATGAATGATCTCCACCTCTGACTCGTCATTCTCTTCATACAGAATTCTAAGAATTTTGCCTCCATCAACAGCTAACGAGAAGAATCAACACATTTCACTTAATTAACTCTCCAGATAACGATCTGTTCAGTTGACGTCAGGTTGGATCTGAGTTATTAGACCTTGGCCTCTGCCTGAAAAAGCAGCCTCAAACAAGCCCTCCCACCAAACTTCAGAAGCCTAGGTTTGTCCGCGCCCCCCCCCCCCGATTTTGAAGCAAACATAAAAGATCCCTTGACGGAACTAGCCATGTCCTCATTTGACACGAGTGAGGCATCTATCTCCATTTCTGAACTGACAGTTTTGTCTGCAAAAAAACAGCACCACACAGAAATGATGAATTGATCTGCTGTCCGCTTCAAGATTTTAATGTGTTTTTTAAAACTGATTTCCTATGCCTCTTTCCATTCAAATGAATCCCAAAGCAGCTTACAAACAATAAAAACGGCAACGTGACATTTTGTTGTTGTTGTTGAGCAGAGGATGCTGCCTTATAGCGAGACAGACCATTTGGTCCATCTAGCTCAGTTATGTCTTGCAGCGGCTCTCCAGGATTTCAGGCAGGGGCGCCTTTCCTAACCCTTGCTGGAGATGCCGAAGATTGAACCTGGAACCTTCTGCATGCAAAGCAAGGGCTCTACCACTGAGCTACAAGCACCTTGTTTGAGTTTTATGACTGGCAGTTTTAACCAGGTTCCTATCTGTCCGGAGCAGAACACTCAGAGAAGTGGAATATAAACAGACTGAGCCAAATAAATAATTACATATGCGTCCCTATCTTCCTGTTCACCTGCTCCCTCAGGTGATACATGCCCTGGTCTCCTCTCGCTTAGACTACTGCAATGCGCTCTACGTGGAGTTACCCTTGAAAACGGTCCGGAAATTACAGCTGGTACAGAATGCGGCGGCACGCTTGATTACGCATAGCCGTCGCTGGGAGCATATCACCCCAGTGTTATTAGATCTTCACTGGTTACCAGTTGTCTACAGGGCCCAATTCAAGGTGTTGGTGTTGACCTTTAAAACCCTATACGGTTTCGGCCCAGTATATCTGAAGGAACGCCTCCAGAATCACCAATTGTGCCGCCTGACGAGATCAGCCTCGCAAGACCTTCTCTCGGTCCCACCTGTGAGAACAGCCAGGCTGGTGCGGACCAGAGAGAGGGCATTCTCTGTTGTGGCCCCCACCCTCTGGAACTCCCTCCCTTTTGATCTCAGACATGCTCCCTCCTTGTCCAGCTATCGCCAAGCCTTGAAGACCTGGATGTTCAGGCAGGCCTACAAGATTGGGACAGATTAATTTATGTTATAATTGAATTAACGGATGGTTTCTTTAGCTTAAAATTTGATTATGTTGATGTATATGTATTGCTTTATTCTGTTGTTCGTCGCCTAGAGTGTCCCTAACCCGGACAGATAGGCAGCTGAAAAATAAAATTTATTATTATTATTAATAGTATGCAGGGTGAAGGGCTTTTTGTTTCTGTGAATGCAAGACAGCCCGTGTAGCAACCCGTTCCAGGAACCTTAAAAATAAAATAGGACATAACGCTACTTGCAAACGCCTCTCCAGGACCAAAGGCTGGGAGCAGCTTTGCACAGCAAGTACTCTGTCACAACACATGGAAAATGTGCAATAAAAGCAAACGCAGGTCTGCCTCAAACACCAGGGGTTGGTTGAGGTGCTTCCTAGGCTTGTCGGATTTTTTCATACTTACTTGTCTCAGCATCCGGGCACCACCAGTAGCCAGTGTATCTATCAAACTCCTCCTGTAGCACAAAGGTAGCCACTCCAGCTGACTTGGGGTCCTCTTCAATGTTGGCAAATTCTACAAGGGCAAGGCAACAAACATTATTTTTCTGAGAAAAAGAAAACACCTATGAAAAGCTTGTCACGTGCATGGTAACCCATAAAATGCCCATAATTATTCTACATAGAATGACAAGGACTCTCAGAGGAAGAGGGGTGCAGAGCTTCCACTTAAGGGATCGCCTGGTCCCATATATGCCTATTTGACCGCTTCAATTTGCAGAACTTGCACTTTTATAAGAGCAACTGGCTGCATACACACCATACATTTTAAGCATATTTCCTCCTCAAAAACCAGGAGAACTGTAGTTTGATAAGGGTGCTAAGAATTATAACTTTGTGAGGGGCAAACTACAGTTCCCATGGTTCTTGCTGGGGGGGGAGAAAAGGTGCTTTATATGTACAGTGTGTGCACAGTCCTAATGTCTGTTCTGCATGTGTGAACAATCTGCCCTTCAGCATAGCAGCCCGTGTTTTGAAACTCCCTCCCTATGGACAGGTAAGCAGGCACCCTCACTATATTATTTTAGACACCTGCTGAAAACACTTCTGTTCCAGCAAGCCTCCCCAGACATGTCATTTAGCTATCTATACCTGTTTTAAAAGTTTTATTTAGTTTACCTTTTTCGTTAATGATGATGGTTCTAAGTACATTTGCTTTTAGACATACTTGCTTTTTAGGATGATGGTTTTATATACATTGGCTTTTTCACTGGGCTGTGGCCTTTAGCTGTGTTTTATCTCTAATTTTATTTGCGCTCTGCTTGGAGAGCTTTTTGAATGAAGTGCTTTATAAATCTTCTAAGGCGTATGGCCGTCCTATTCTGCCGAATTATCTCTGCCCGTGAGGAGTGGAGTGGGTCACCCAGTGGGCTGCTGGCTCACGTGTAAAGCTGACAAACCTCCTCCTCTTCCCCCACATGCTCTACCTGAGTGAATTTCTGCTGCTTTTGTGGAAGCCACATTTGTCACACCACCGTGCCAAGTGTTTGTTTTTTAGTGTGCAGCTGGACACAAAACGTGGAACTGGAAAAAAAAATGTTGCGCAGCTGGAAAGCCGATAACGTGCAGTTTGAAAAACAGGGGTGGGGGAATGAGACAACTAAGGTGTGAGCACTTAAAGGTCAGGCAACGGCAGGGGCAGCAGGTACGCAAATTATGTAAGGGTAGAATGTGCATCGTTCCCATACATAAAACAAGCTGTCCAAACCATATTAGACCTTTTTCTGTTCTTTTATTTATTTATTTATTGTATACCGCCCCCTAGCCGAAGCTTTTTGGCCAGAACCTCCTCTTCTGCACCTTTATCTTGGGGCTGGTAATGGTTTGTCACATCCTCGGAAATACCCTTAAAGTGCCTGTTAGTTACTGAACTAAGGCAGAGTTATAAATGAGTCACTTCTGTATAGTAGGTAAGGACTACCAACTCCTGTGGAGGATCTGCCACTGAGACATGTAAGCAACCAGCAAAGCACGCCCTGCATTTCTTCAATGCTTTTTTTTGTTTTTGAGTGTGAGGTGTCTGATGGGGAGTTTGTGCAGTTGGAAAATCTGCTTAAGAAACAAACAAACCTGGCACCGCACCTGAGGCCACCTTACCTTTGTGCACAAATGTCACTCTCCTTTCTTCTTTGGTTGCTAGACTGGAGATCCAGATGTCGTTGCTGTGGATAAACGCGATCCAATTGGGATCTGCCGGGCAGAGCTTGGGATCCATCCGTATGTTTGGACAACTCGTCTCCACCAAATTGGGCCTCAAGGGCTGTTTCTGCAAGAATGGCCGGGGGAGGAAAAGAAAATACGAAAGGGCTCTGTTGAACCAGTGAGATGCTCCCCTGAGGCTCTGAGAACGCCTTGTAGAAAGAGGCCAGACTGTGGTGAAAGTTGGGCTTTATTGGCTTAGAAAAAAGGCGAGAAAAAGGGGAGGTGTAATAGAGGATCGTAATTCCTACCCTATTTCTGTTACCGTACTTTGTTCTAAACTGCTTTTAATACTGAATTTTAAATTGTTCTAATCCGCTCTGGGACCTGATAGTGAAGGGTAGATAATAAATCCAAATGATAATAATAACAGCAGCAAATAATAATATAGTGGCTGGATTAGAAGCTTGTGGGACCAGGGTTCAAATCCCCACGGAACCATGAAGTTCCCTGGGTTACCTTGGGCCAGTCACTGTCTCATAGCCTAACCTACCTCACAAGGCCATTGTGAGGATAAATTGAGGAAGGGAACATCCATGTACAGCACACTGTGCTCCTTGAAGGAAAAGTAAATAATAAAAATGATAATAATGATGATAATAAATAATAATAAACGATGTGTAGAAAATGGATTATTTATTTATTATTTCAAATGTATAGAACAATCTTCCTTTGCGAAAGGCAGTCCAGGGGCTCACAACAATATGATCTCACAAACACAATTTAAAGCAACACTGCAGTATTCCAATAAATAATAATACTTTCAAACAAATAATCTGTTCTTATCGGTGTAATAACACCAGACACCAATTGGGCCATGCAATGAAGCAGAAGAACCACAACCTCTGAGAGTGAATTCCGTAGTTTTAACTCTGTGCTATGTGAAGAGAGACAGTGTGGCGTAGTGGTTAAGGTGCTGGACTACAACCTGGGAGAACAGGGTTCGAATCCCCACACAGCCATGAAGCTCACTGGGTGACCTTGGGCCAGTCACTGCCTCTCAGCCTCAGAGGAAGGCAATGGGAAACCACCTCTGAATGGCGCTTACCATGAAAACCCTATTCACAGGGTCGCCATAAGTCAGAAGCGACTTGAAGGCAGTTCATTGCAGTTTTCATGTGAAGTAGTTCTTTCTTTTGTCTGTCCTGAATCTTCCAACATTCAGCTTAATTGGATGGTCCAAAGTTCTAGTTATGGGGGGGGGGAGGAGACTGGAGAAAAGCCCCTCCAGGGGATCTCAGAGGATGGGTGGGGATCAGCAACACATTTCACCCCCAGTAGTTCAGGCTACTGGCAAAATGTTTACTCCACTTGCAGCACCCAGATGGAGACCGCACTTTCTCTTTCACCCTCTCCCTCCCGAGGGCAAAGTACCTAAGACCCAGGGCAAAGAGCAGTTCAGAAGAGCCCAGGTTGTCAGCAAACCCAGCCACCTCTTATGACAACAGAGATTTCCACCAGCCCTTCTACTCACCGTGAACCCGTGGGGCCCCCCATCTTTCACGTGGTAAATTCCACTGCCGGCTTGGAACAGGAACGTACCACTTTCTTGGTGATAATCGTAAGAGGCGATACCAATTGTCCCAATGCGCTTCCTTTCCCGCAGCAACTCCTCCTCACGAGAATACATCCCATAATCTAGGCTGGCCTGACCGGGAGGAAAAGCAAGAAGGGTAAATGTGTGTGTATGTGTGCATGGAATGATCTACCACCTGTTTCTACATTTACAGTAGGGCTCCGCTCATACAGCGGGTTACGTTCCGGACCCCCGCTGTAAAGCGAAAACCGCTGTAAAGCGGATCCCATTGACTTACATTGACCAAAATGGCGCCCGGCGGCAAAAAACCGCCGTAAAAGCGGAACAAGCGCTGTAAAGCGGGGCCTTTCTACAATTCACAACTGCTGTATTAGCGGAACGCTGTAAAGCGGGGCCCTACTGTATTGCCATTTATATGGAAGTCCACTGACTGCAGTGGGTTTACTTGGAGTAAACAACTTAACAGCACCCATAATTGCTATCTCGTACCTTTTGCTTGTCCTTAAAAAACTACTGCACCCCATACCAAGGCAAGCAGTATATTAAACGCTCTTCAAGTAGATAGAACTCTGCATCTGTGTTATAATTGCTATTTAAGATGGATTTAAAGGTTTTTGAAATAGACGCTTTTAAAGATGTTTTGGTTTAATATGTTTTTAAAGGTGTTTTGGTTTTAATATATTTTATAGTCTGTTTTTTGATGTTTTAGAGCGTTATTATTTTGTCTGTCGCCCTGGGCTCCTACTGGGAAGAAGGGCAAGATATAAATTTAATAAATAATAATAATAGGAGGAGCTGTCTGCAAAAAGGGCAGTTTACAAAATGCGTAAGACCTAAAAATCTTAGAGCAGAGAATGCTTTAATCGGCGAAGGGTGTGGCTAGGTAGGAGGAGAGCTGGAACGTGCATCAGAGCTATTAAGACTCCCTTTGCGACTCCTTGCTAATAACTTTCACCTTTAAGAACTGCAGCAGGTCCTTCGAACTGGGAACACACCTACCTGGAAAAATATCCACTGGGAAGCAGAAGGGGTGGGGGAAGACATGAATGAAATGTGGAAGATTCAGCCAAGTCACGTACCTGAAAAAGATCCAAGAGAGGCTTCCAGGAGAGCATAAGAACTGCAGCCTTGTTTACGGTTTTGGGAATCTCGGAATAGAAAAGTGTGTTTTCCCTGTTCTCACCGGACATTGCTAAATATTAAAAACAAAACATAATGCAGATTTTTCTCGTTAGCACAAAGCCAGGCAGAGGAACAAGACCGAAGTCAAATGCTGTTGTGGGCTTTAAAAACAAGAACTGCCACCATGAAGATAATTTCCAAAATAAAACCTTTTCTGATGCCCCTTTGATGTTTATTTTTCGTTAGTATCGTTGCCACTATTCATCATTCAGCTAATAAATCAAAGAACAAGTGACAGATTATATCATTTGCTTTTTAACTAATTCAATTTAAATAAATCTGCATATTACCGCAAACCTAAAAAAGTAAGAATTGAACATGAGCCTCACTGGGTAAGACTGAGGGTCAATCTAGTTTATCATCTTTACACAACATTATTTACCCTCCAAATGTAACTAAATCATATGCCTGGATATAGGATATATGTCTTGCCCTCCCCGCTCTCTTGCAGCCTTTAAGTACGTCCTAAAGACTTGTTTTTATTTTTCTTATTGATTTTTTTTTGCTGACTCCTTGTATATGATTTTATATTATGCTATTTTTATTATGTTCTTTGTCAATTGTGTTTTTTTTAATTGTAAGGTGCCTTGTGGAGAACTAGCCCTTCATTTTATGCAGGGTAGAAATGTATTTACAAAATAATAAACAGCAACTTTTGACACTTGCTCTCCTCATTTTTTCTACCCCATCTGATTATCAGAACAACTTCTAACAACTTGCACCTGACTGTTTATTTCCTCCTCCCTCCCAACCCACTTTCCTTTTGCGCCGTGTCTCAACAGATTGTAAGCCTGAGGACACACACTGTCATGTTTGCAGCGATTTGTAAGTTACTCTGGCAGCCTTTCTATGACTGAAATGCAGGGATTAAAAACAACAACTTAAATAAATAAAAAGACACACCTGGAATTCAACACCGCCTTGATATTATCTTTTTTGGGAATAGGACACAGTTTCAAAGCTGTCCAACTTACCAAGGTAATAGACCCTGTCCGAGTGGGGCCCTTCTGGATCGTTCCTCTTCACGAAGGTGAAATCGTGGGGCGCTTTGGCCATCAGGCAGCCATGGTACTTCCTGGTGTCCGCCAGCAGCTTCTTCAGGTGACTCCAGGAGTACCTCTCCACGTAGTAAGGTTCCAGCTTGGCTCTCTCTCCCGGTGCCGCATTCTCCCGGCGCTCAGCCGTTTCAAAGATTTCGAGGCCTGACTGCTCAGTCTCCATGGCGGCTGCCATGTTGCATGTTGGTTTCTGGAAGGGAAACCCAAGAAACTCCTTCAGCAGCGCTCATGTTCTCCACCGCTAAGCGGAGCACCTTCTACCGTGCTGGAGCACTGCCTGTTCTTACGGTCACAGGAAACTCCTTATACCGAGGTCAGATCGCTGGTCCATGTAGCTCAGTACTGTCTACACTGACTGGCAGCGACTCTCTGGGATTTCAGACAGGGAGTTTCTCCCAGCCCTAGAACCTGGGACCTTCTGCATGCAGGACACGCTCTACCACGGAGCCACACCCCGTCCTCAAAGGCACAGGAACATCGGATGCTGCCTTATGCGGACTCTGAGCACTGGTCCATCTAGCTCACTACTGTCTACACTGACTGGCAGGGCGGTTCAATGGTGTAACGGTTAGCAGTCTGGACTCTGAGGTCCACTTTAAACAGCCATGGCTTGCCCCAAGGAATTCTGGGAAGTGTAGCTTGTGAAGGGTACTGAGAGCTGTTAGGCGACTGCTATTCCCCTCACAGAGCTCCATTTCCCAGGATCCTCTGGGAAGAGAGGCTGATTGTTAAGCCACTCTGGCCACTGGAGCTCTGTCAGGGGAATAGCACACACTCAGCACCCTTCCCAAATTACACTTCCCAGGATTCTTTGGGGGAAGCCACGGCTGTTTAAAGTGGAATAAATGTCTGGTGAGGATGCGGCCCAGTAATCCGAGTGCAGATCTTGGTGGAACCTGAAAAATCCTTCTTGGTTTGGGGAAGGGCTGTCGCTTCGTGGCAGGGCATCTGCCTTGCATGCGGAATGTCCCAGGCTCAATCCCCGGCATCTACAGGTAGAGCTAAGAGAAAATCCCATCCAAAATCCGGGAAAGCTGCTGCCAGTCAGTGTAGACAATACTAACCTAGATGGACCAATGGCCAGATTGGGTATAAGGAAGGTTTCTGCGTTCTTGTGCTCCTCCTATGTTCCTTCAGGGTTTCAGCCAGGATTCCCTCCCACCCTACCTGGGGATGCCACTGGGACTGAAACTGGGACCTTCTGCATGTAAGGCAGATGCTCTAACCACTGAGCCACGACCCTTCCCCAAAGGCACAGGATGCCTTTTACTGGGCCAGACCTATTGGCCCATCTAGCTCAGTACTGTCTACGCTGACTGGCAGCAACTCTCCGGGGGTTCAGACAGGGGACTGAGCCCTACCTGGCGATGCCAGGGCTTGAGCCAGGCACCTTTTGCACACAGAGCAGATGCTCCCGACAGGAACGCTTTCCCAATCCTATCTGGAGCTGCCAACCTGGGCCTAAGGCCTTCTGCATGCCAAGCAGATGCACTGCCATTCTTTCCCTACAAGTACAAAAAGGACCCCTGCCCTCAGGGCTGTGGCGGAAAAGGCTACTTGACCACTTAGCTCAGACTAGCTACACTGACCGGCAGCGGATCTCCAGAATTTCAGACAGGGGCATTCCTAACCCGTTCCGGAGACCCCCCGAGCCATGGCCCTTCCGCTCCCTACCGGGTGGGTTGAGGGCAGCATATCTGCCAGCCCTGGGCCGCCTTCTTTGGGCACGGAGGCCAGATGCGACCGGGGGTGGATGGGCGGGTGGAGATGTGCACCTGGGCTTGGAGGGCGCCCTCTCCTCCTCTCCGGGGCGCCGCAGCTCCAGCCCGGGCAGGCAGCCTTCGCCGAGGGAGGGCGCAGGTCACTAGCGCCTGCTCCCAATTCTCCCCCTCCCGCCTTCTGCGCCTAGCCAAACGTTCCCCGGAATACGCTCCTGCCCGGGGCCGATGGATGGAAGAGAGATCTGCGCGTAAAAACCCAACACCGCGTGCCCTGGTTGGCAACCAGATGAGAATCGCCGCCCGGCCTGGGCCAGGCGGCAGGGAGGGGGCCAAGGGCGCGCAGGGCAACGCTCTCCAGCTTGGCACAGTCCAGCAGCCCTTGGCAGGGCGGGGAAGGGAGAGGAGGTCCCCTCCCTGGAGGGATCTTGAAAGGGGGCGCGCAGGCCGGCACCTCTCCAGCGTCTCCCTCGGGGGCTACTCACGGGGGCGGCGTGTCCCTGGCCGGGTCCTCCCCTGGCTCCGGCTCTGCCGCCGCTGCTGCTGCGGGTATTCTCCTTGCAGCGGCGCTTCCGCTTCCTCGTCTCCCTCCGGCTGCAGGAGCGGCGCCCCACGCCCTGCCGGAGCCGGCTCGCTCCGTACACTGCCCCCGCCGGGCACGGAGGGAGCGCGAGTTGCAAGGAGAGGGAGGAGGGAGAGAATCGGGAGCAGGCGCAGGCGAGCTGCCCCCTCCCTCGGGGAAGGCTACTTGCCCGGGTTGGAGCTGCGGGGCGCCCTCCAAGCCCTGGTGCCCGCAGATATTTTTCTTTTGGTTTGTTTTCCAGACTTTGCCCGGAGACCCTTTCCTGGCTGAAGCGCAAGACGAAGATATTTCAGTTCGTCTTTATTTTGCAGGTCGTGTTTTGTATTTGCATTGCTTTTCAGCGTGCTTTTATGCTGTACACACACTCACCGATGTTTTTCTTTTTATGATATGGCAGTATAGAAATAGGTCTTGTCAAAGTGGTCCCCGACATTTGGGAGCTGCGCTCCGGGAGGCTTTTTTGGCGGAAGAGCCGCCCTGGGCTCCTGCTGGGAGGAAGGGCGGGATATACATCAAATAATAAATAAATAAAATAAAAGAGGCGCTCGCTCGCTCTGACATGCACAAATATAGATGTGCTATGCACACATCTGCGGAATTTATTATTATTGGTTATATTTATTAGTCGCCTTCCTCCCCCCCCCCCGAAACTCAACTGTAAAATGCGCGCGTCTGCATTTATTATTTGATTTATATCCCTCGCTTCCTCCCGGCAGGAGCCCAGGGCTGTACACTATCTGTGTCACAGCGGCGGCTGGTGCCCATTGGGACTGGTGGGGCGTAAGGCAGGGAGCCCCACCAGTAGGTGGAGCCAGAGCCAATGGGAGGCGGAGCCAACTCATTCTACTTCGGGCCCCATCCTGCCAGTCCTGACCCATTAGACGGGTTGTAAGAAAACAGGTGGGCAGGCGAGGGCCGGCTGTGGGCATTTTACGCACGCAGCTGCGGGACGAGGCGGCCCAGGTCTCCTGAGCAGGCAGCGGACTCTCCCCCAGTGGGCCCCTTCCCGAGCTGCCTCTTCCCCTCCCCGTAAAACAAGAGAGACGGCACACAACTCCCTGCAAAGAGAAAGCTAGCACCCGCCCAGGAAAGAAGGCCTGGCTCGCGAGCATTCAAACAACCGCAGGGCGCTTTGCAAACTGCCCAGCCGCCGCTGTCGGAAGCGGGCCAGCCTATTCCGGCGCGCAACGAGACGCAGCGCGGCGGACTCCTCGGGAGGGCGCGGAAGGGCGTGCACGGGCAAGCGCTCTCTCGAGCCGCAGGCGCCTTCAGTGCCGCCCCTTTGCCCGCCCTCTTGCTCGCTCCCTGGCCTGCCTGCCTGCCTGCGTGCTTGCTGCAAGAAGCGAGGATGCCGCCGAGCGCCAGCCTCACCCCGCAGGTGCATTGGGCGCAGCGGCACCACCAGCTCTACCTGCGCGTGGAACTCAGCGACGTCCAGGTCAGCAGCGACCGGCCCGCCGGCCGGCGAGTTAGAAGGGAAAACCCGGGAGGAGGGGGTGGGCCCCCCTCCCCCCTCCCCCCTCCCCCCTCCCCCCTCCCCCCTCCTGTGCTGGGCACCTGCAAGGAATTCTGGGACATCCCCCCCCACACATCGTGTCTTCTAGGCAGCCGGGCGTAGGGCTGTTGGCTGACTCCCCTCCCCCGGACTCAGCGACGGGCAAGCGCCCAGCCGCTTGGATGCCCAGTCATTCTTGCGCCGTTTCCTTCCGCAGCGCTTGCTTTATTGGGTATCACGATATCGGCTCTCTGGAGGCTGTTCGCAAGGCCGGCTTAAGGCCCATGCATGTGGCTGCTGCTTTTACTTAGTACGGTGGTTTTCAGTTGGGCAGACAACGTGGAAAGATTCAGGCAGAAACCGGGCTGTCCCTCTGATCTAGAGTAGTGGCCTTCCACCTGTGCAGACCTAGGCAGGGACTCGCTCTCAATCCAAACAATCCATTTCTTAATATTTTTGCCATATATTTGTGCGGCTATTGTGCTGCTTGTTGCGACCCGCCGTGGATCAGGCTGCAACCTGGTGGTGGGTTCCTCAAACCCACCCGTTGAAGATCGGTGTGCTAGAGGCTCCAGCCCTCCGCATGCACGTGTCTACACGCACAAACGCATCCGGGCAGTTCTGCCCCTCTTCCAGCCCTTGTCCTGCAGGAGAGCTGCCCCATAGATCTTGCGTTGGACCTTGGCATGGTCACTGCCGGAAAGGGCTTGCACTGCTGCGAGGTTTGTGGAGGGAGCAGAATCGGGTTTTACCCTGATTATCCTCCCTGCAGAGTTCCTTCTGCCCATTCTTAATGGGGGATGAGGAATTCTGCTTTATCCCCACTTCCCCCCCACATTGCAGCCTTGATGACCCCCTTCTGTAGGGCCTGGCCCCCTCAGTGTCCCCATTCTGCTCCCCAAAAAGTAAGGGGTCTAAGACACCCCTGAGACCCCAGATGACTACACCCCTGCAACTGGGAGATCTTCTGTTTCCTGTAACCCACCCTTTGCCAACCTGGTGTCCTCTAGATGTTGTTGGACCACAACTCCCATCAGACCCAGCCTGCATGGCTGTCCTCACTGCAGCCGACAAGAGGTGTAGCCCAGCAACATCTGGAGGGCAGCAGGTTGGCGAAGGCTGCTCTACTCAGAGAGTCCCTTCTGTGATACACCCAGAAAGATGTATGACAGCTAGTTGTATCCAGGTCACTTTTTGGCCATGCTGAAGCTCACCGCCATCCTTGCCATAGTACATGCAGAAAGTATTTAGGACCTTATGCAACAGCATCTCGGGTCATTTAAATCCAAGCGAAAGGGTTAATAGCACCATGAAACCCCTCTCAGTTCCAACAACATCTTTCTCTCCCCGCAGAGTCCTGACATCACAATTAAGGATAATGTGCTCCATTTCAAAGGTAGGTCAATTTTTGCTATGCTTTTATGATGTTTTCTTGGAGAAATTTGGGGTTTTGATGTGGCTCGCCAGTTGCTTTTGTTGAGCCAAACAGTATTGAAACAGATTAGACAAATTCATGGAGGACAGGGCTATCAATGGCTACTAGCCATGATGGCTGTGCTCTGCCACCCTAGTCAGAGGCAGCATGCTTCTGAAAACCAGTTGCCGGAAGCCTCAGGAGGGGAGAGTGTTCTTGCACTCGGGTCCTGCTTGCGGGCTTCCCCCAGGCACCTGGTTGGCCGCTGTGAGAACAGGTTGCTGGACTAGATGGGCCACTGGCCTGATCCAGCAGACTCTTCTTATGTTCTTATGAAACTACCAGATCTGCTGTTCCCTAGTTTATGGTTGTGAACACGCAACTGTCTAACAACAACAATAAAGTGTCGCTCCTTGAAGCCTTTAGACATAAGGCTGTGTTCATCTCTTATAACGTAAGAGATAGTGCCTGAGCTTGCTATTTTTTCCCCTTCTTCCCTCCCATCTCCTTTTCCTTTCACGCTGTGATCTGTGGTTTGTGCCCGAAAGCATTTACACCAGGCTGAGCGAAGTTGGATGTGGTGGATCTCCAGGTGAGCCGGCTGGGTCCCAGCTCAGTTAAGTGAAGCCAGCGTAAGGCCTGAAAAAGGGGCATTCTGGGGGTGTCGGGAGGGGCTGAGGTGAGGAGACTCAGGCCACATCCAGCTCATGTTCAGAATGCTCCTGCAGGTCCCAATTCAGCCAAAGTTATGGTGGGAAAAGGGTTGGCCTAAGAAAATAAATACAATAGAAAATGGAGAGGGCTCACTCCCCGGTAGGGGCATTTGGGAGAGCAGGCTTTTACTTTCTGGTCCCTGGAGTAGCTTCCAGCTGAGCTGGTGTTGAGGCAACCCAGAGGCTTCTGAACAGCAGTTGGACGTGCTGGAACTTTACACTGGCTTCTCTTGCTCTGGAACAACTTACGCTGGCTTCCCCTGAGTTGGATTACTCTGTTGAATAAATAGACATTGACTTCCTCCTAGGTATACAAAGAGTGTAAAGACTACAGTATTTTACAAAGGAAATAACAATATAGAATTGGTAAATAATATGTAACATGTTTTGTATCACCTGTTTTTTTTCATGACTCTTTTAATAAACCTTTTTTGGGGGCGGGAGGGGGGGACAAAAAAACCCCCTTTTTTGTACCCCTTTGCATTTTAAGAACTCATGTTTTTAATCCTCATGGTAAATTTTTAACATACAAGACGCTATCTATAAAATGCCTTACTTGGGCTGCAGTCCAAAACATGTCTACTCAGAAGTAAGCTCCATTGGGTTCAATGGGACTTACTCCCATCCAACACACACTTACCTGAGAGTAAGTCTTATTGAATCAAATTGAACCATTATTTCCCTATTCGGCCCCGATGAACGTAAGCAACCCTGATGGTAATGTTCTGTCTTCTCAAGCACTCCGTGTACTGTTGCTGTTGGATTAGGAACTAACATTCAAATTTGAAAGTAAGCAGATTCCTATGTAAATGCATTTTTTCTTGCTTTGAGCAGCAGAGACAATGCGTTTAGCCTGGTGTCTAAAGGCTTCAAGGAATGACACTTCATTGTGGGTGCTGTTATTTATAAAATGTGTATACCGTGCTCAAAGGAGTCCAGGGTGGCAAACACAGGAACAATTAAGCAATTAAAACATCTTAACACAATTCCAATACAGATTTAGATTGGGAAAGATCCCAAAAGCCTTGTTAGAGGAAGAAGGTCTTCAGTGGGCTCTGGGCTCCTGCTGGGAGGACGGGTGGGATATAAATCAAATAATAAGTAAATAAATAGATAAATGTAAATAAATAAATAACAGAACAGCAGTACTTGCATAAAAATAAAGGCCTGCCTTTAAGTATTTAAGTATCTCTCATTATAGGTAAAGGGGTGCGTGTGTGTCAGTCAGTATCAGGCACACTTACTATCTTGAAATGCATGATGAGGATATACTGTCAATGTAAATTATGGGTCGTGGGAATTCCTTGACACCAGGACTGTCAGGCTTTGGGCTGCTTGCTTTGACCGGCAGGGTAAGGGGTGCACCTGGATTCATCGCTGTGGCCAGGAAAGGCCCAATCCCTGGTGATGGTTGCTTGTTTCCAATTTCTCTCTCCGCGTTTCTCCATTTCTAAACTTGCCTCTGTGCAGGGAGGGCCCTTTTTTTGTTTTCCTGTAAAAGCACAAGGGCAACATTTTGACAATTGGCTTAGAAAGCCTCCTGAGAAGCAGCTAATGTGCGATTAGGGGAGGATAAGCGTAGCTGTAATTCACCTGCAGAATATTCTCTCTGTCTAGAATTCTGCAGTACAATTCATATTTCCGGGTGGTCTCTTTTCCCCCCCTAGCTCAAGGCCATGGCGCGAAGGGAGACAACGTGTACCAATTTCAAATTGAGTTCCTCTCACCAGTGGAGCCACAGGTAAGGGCTTCTGTTTCCTGTTGCGGTTAATTTGCAAGGACAGTGCACCTACTGCAGGGATACCCAATGTGGTGCTCTCCAGACGGACTGTGTTTGGGATCTTTGCCCTTTGAGGGTGGTTATTTTTTCTTGCTTGTGCAACATTTGGAGTGTCCCTGAGCATGGTTATACCTGTCAGCAGACACCACGGTGGGAGTTTGCTGCTCAGGTGGCCTCTGTCAGGGACAGAGAAAGGGGGGAGCACAGCAGTGGGAGAGGCTGGCCTGGTGCCAACATTCTGGCAGGAGCACCAGATGGGCTCCACTGGTGCATTTGCACTGCGCCAACCTAGCCAGTGTCTTGCTGCGCCCCTCTCCATCCTGATACGCCATGCTGTCGTTGGCTGCTTATACATCTCCCTTGATTTTCGGTGATGCCCTTCTTGTATTCATCAAGGAGAAGAAAACACTCAAGGACAGCTCAGTTTATTATCTTCTGAAAACATTATTGCCGACTTGCAGGCACCTCCAGGGCTAAATTCCCAGGAAACGAAACGAAACTTAGAGCAGCTGTGCTCCCCCTCCTGTTCCATCAGAGTTCCATCGTGCTTTGCAACTTTGGCTCACAAAGCCTCACAAGTGCCTCTGATTTTATTCCTAACACCCTTTTCACTCCAGTCTTCTTGGCACTCCGCCACCTGAGTTTGCTGTTAGAGCGAACGACGGTGTGGCCCAGCTTCTCTGTAGATAAAATCAGTGGTGTTGGATTGCTCAGTGGTTTTCACATCCTCACTAGAAATTCTGGTTAGTCCAGTCCCGGAATGTAGTGCGCAGATTGTGGTGCTAGCTAATAAAGTTTCCCTCTCAATTCCCGCTGTGAGCAAAACTCTCTTTGACCTACATGAAAGCATTCTAGAGTGTTCTGCTTCTGCTAGAGAGTTCCTTGCAGCCACGTTAAGTATCAGATACATGGCTCAAATTTCCCACAATGTCTGCCTGACTACTTGGATGTGAAAATCTGCAGGACTGGTTCTTCATTATCCCTTGCTGTCTGCAGGAATTAGAAATGTCAAAGCACTTTTTGAAGCTTGAGCAATTCCGATTTCTGTGCCAAAAACTCAGTTGCAGCTATAGAGTTCAGAACCCTGATAAACAGAACCCACCTACTGCTTCCAGAAACTTCAGGCTTCACCTTACAGAAATCAAGATGTAGTGGAATTAACCATGCTGAGTAGAACCCGCACTTTGCACCTGACAACTTTGCACTTGATCATGCTTTCTGGGGTATTCCCTGCCAAATCAACAAAATTTGGTGCATGAGGGTTGCATTATAACAGTGGATTTCGTTGAACATTTGCAGAGCCGTTGTACATGTTGAAATGTGACTACAAGCATAACAAAAACAATATTTTGCATATTATTATTATTAATCACAACCACTGCAGACCAGACCATATCCCTCTGAAAATTTGTTCAAGCACACATTTCTTGTAAAACCTGTGCATGCTCTTTCTGCCAAAGAATGAGATTTGCTCTAGCTACAGCAGTTGTCCTGGGATTTGAATATCAAGACCATATTTTTGTGGCGTTGCTAAACACTCCCCAAACTATAAAACAAGTGCATTTTGAGTATTTTCATACCTTGCATACATGCTGATTCAAGGGTCAAATATGAGGGATTTTTTTGCATGCCCACTCTACCCCGGTGAAATTCAGTGGCCCAGAACATCATGTATGTAGATATTGGGAGATATGTCTCTCCCCCCCCCCCCATCTTCTTGGCTCTATGCAAACATATCCAACTCTTTTAGCTAGTCCTCGTAGGTCATGTTTTCCAACGTTACACATGCTTCAGTGAGATAAAAGCACGATTAAATAATCATATGCTATAAAAGGGTATGGTTGCTGGCAATATGCACAACTAGTTTTACAAAGCGACCAAAACAAGTTATAAAAGACAGCGGATGATACCAAGGTTAGTCATATTCAAAGAAGACCCCTTGAAATAGGTCTGCTCTGAGTCTAACCTTAGATGTTGCTAAATTACTTTGAAACGAGAGAGGATGGTTTATCTGTATATAAATCACTCCACAAATATTGACAATGTTGGCCTGGTTCATCTGATAAGCCATAGTTTCCGCTGTCAGGCTAACAGCCATCTGGGACAAACTAATGGCCTGAAAGTAAGAGAGGCTTCCTGCTTCCTGTGTGGAAAATAGGACATTCCATGCCAAATTAACAAAGAAGGATTGCATCATAGCCATGGATTTTGTTGATATTTTGCAAAGTCATTAAGCATGTTGAAATGTATCTACAGCAAAGGTATTTTTTTCTCCCTCCTTTGGAAACTTTTTCAAGGTCATGGTGCCCTCTTTATTTTTGCCACTGAATGAGATGTATTCTACGAGATGTATTCTGCCTACAGTTGTCATTACGGAGTCATTTTGAGGCTGAGGTTCTTTTTACAAAATTAGAGTGCTGTGTGCCAAACTTAGCAGGAAATACAGGAGGAATTGATGGCTGAATATTTAGGGAATTTTACAGGAAATTTCCATACCCTTAATCTTCAGAGTTCCGAGAGATCCAGTAATGGCTTTCATTACAAATCTTAAAATTCAGTTCAGAAAGCTGTGAACTAGTCGCTTGGTGTAGAAGTATTTGCAGGGCTGAAGCATTGTTTACCGTATTAAGTAATTGTGCAAGTTCTGCACAACTGTGACAGCATGTATGAGTGTCTTGTTTTCAGTAAAGTATACCTCCCTTAAAACAAGCTTCTGGTTTCTACTGGTTGATGAATAATAATAGAATTTATTCGTTGCATCTTACTTGAAGATCTTCAAGCAAACTTGCCACATTGTTAAAAACAAAAGTAAATATACCATACCAAAAAAACCACAATAACCACCCCCATACAGCCACAGAAACCTTTGGCAGCACACTAATAAAAGTAACAGCATCTCACTGAGCCACTGGAAAAAAGATGTCATTACCTGGTGCTGAAAAGATGTCAGTGAAGGCGCCAGGTGGACCGCTGGGGAGCACATTCCACAGATGGGGAGCCACAACTGAAAAGACCCTCTCCTTTGTCCCCACCATCTGAGCCTCCCTCAGAGGGGGGACCTGGAGAAGGGCCTCTGAAGAAGGTCTAAGGGTCCAGGTAGGTTCACGTCTGTGGTGGTTGTCTTTTTTCCCCAGCCAGCATATAAAATGACCCAGAGGCAGCTGAACATCACGGTGATGAAAAAGGAGAGCCAGTGGTGGGAGCGGCTGACCAAGCAGGAGAAGCGGCCGCTTTTTCTTGCTCCTGATTTTGATCGCTGGCTGGATGAGTCAGATGCAGAGATGGAGCTGAAAGCCAAGGTAAAGCCCACCCAGTGATCCACATTGTGCCCCATCCCATCCCTGTTTCAGAAGGACATAGGGCAAGTCTGCTTGGCTGAACTGTTGGTTTGCAGCCGATGGTGTAAAATAATTGATGGCCCTCGGGATTCTAGCGAAAGAGGTAATCTGCAGGAGCGTCGTTGGTGGTTCCCCGTGTTGGCAAGGCTCATTTGACAGCAACAAGAAACAGAGCCTTTAGTGTCCTCGGCCCAGTCCTGTGGAACGCTCTGCCAACAGAGATTCAGCAGGCCCCTTCTGTTTTAACATTGAAATGCCTGCTGAAAACGTTTCCATGCTGCCAAGTTTATGCAGGCAATTAGGAAATACCTTTCTGTCATAGTTTGTCAGTGTTTTCTGATTTTAAAGTTTTACATATTTTTTATTACATGTATGAGTGTTGAAAACTGCTTTGATATTGTCTTATACGAATAGCAGTATACACATATTTTTATAAATAAAACAAATGCAGAGAAGTAGATCGTGCAAGCTTCAAGGCTGCCCATGCAGTGTACAGAGCTGCTGGTGTGGAGGCTTTAGCTGCCCAAAACACTGCGGCTAGACTGTTTATGGAGACAGTTTATCGCCAGCATGTAACTCCGGTGCTTAAAAGCTTGCCCTGGCTGCCTGTACATTACTGGGCCAGGTTCAAGGTTCTTGCAAGGTTACAAGGCCCTTAACACATTGCGTCTAGGATACCTTAAGGGCCTCCTGATCTCTTGTGCCCAACCACTGAGGTCTTTGGGGGAGTCACTGATACTGATTCTCCCCCCCCCCCCCCGCTGGCTCAGATGCATGAATTTCGATTTTATAGTTTCACTCATTTTTATTTTCATGGTATTGAGTTTGTTGCACCCCCTTAGGGACTATTGTAAAGAAGCGGGATATAAATTGTTGAAATAACTAAGTGAAATCATGATGTGTGCGTTTGCAGCACTTTGAACGCTTGAACTGTGCTATTGAAGGGCTGGGTAGTAGCGGTTTAAAAAGTCCGTCGTGTTCAGCTCACCTCTCTGTGTGTGTGTGTGCGTTGGCAGAGGTATGTCCTGAAAGTCAGTGACCAGTATCCAAATGGCACTAACGCTCTCAAAAACGGCCTTGCTCATTTTTAGGTGGAAGAAAGGATTAACAAAATCAACATAGAGAACCGGATTCCCAAAGACCGTAAGTGGGTGCGCTTTCCATTGAGCAAACATTTCCTGCTTCATTAAGAGTTCTTTACCAAATGTTTGCAATTTCCCTGGTTCAGGCAGCCAAGTGTTATGCACTTTTTAGGGCCCAAAATATTGGGTGCATTAGTGGTATAAATCTCAAGGGTGCCACCTTTTTTAAGACTGGTGGGGAACCTGTGGCCCTCTGGGTGTTGCCGGATACAGCTCCCATCAGCCCCATCCAGCCCGGCCAGTGGTCAGGAATGGCAGAAGTTGGCGTCCAACGGCATCAAGTTCCCCACTCTTGCTTAAAAGTTTAAAGCTGGAATCGGCCACAAATTAGAATATTTTCTCTCTCTCTGCAAGTCCTGTGTGAATGAAATTGAGTAAGACTTGACTGATCCACCATTCGGGACAGTACCTGAAAATTGAATCATCTTGGATATGATGTAAGCAGGGGGCTGTATGTTTGGATCAACCGAGAGATTAAATATACCCTTAAAAGGGCATGAAGATGTTAATGTGCAGTCGGGCAGATTTATTTATTTATTAATTACACTTATATACCACTCCATAGCCGAAGCTCTCTGGGTGGTTTACAACAATTAAAAACAAATACACAAATTTAAAAACACATTTTTTAAAAAACAATTTAAAAACGTGCTAAAATGCCTGGGAGGAGAGATTAAAATAGGCAAGGTAGCACAGCTTTTTGGGGGGGGGGGCTGTGCCATGCCTAATGTTCAGGTCCACTCAGAGTATGGGTGCCGTAAGGCAGCCTGGTGACCTCCAGATGCTTTGGACTACAACTCCCATCAGCCTCAGCTAGCACAGCTATGCAGACGGGCTGATGGGAATTGCAGCCCCAAAGAGCTGGAGGGTGCCACGTTGGGGGAGGCTGCCTGCGGGCTATCAGAAAGCCAGCCTCAGAATGCCGCTGTCAAAAAGGTTTTGTAAGTCCCTCGGTTCTGCCATTTAGCCTCTCTTGTTCTGCAATGCCTTGCAGCTTTCCGGCACTTGAAGAGAGGCTACTTGTTCATGTACAACCTCGTGCAGTTCCTGGGCTTCTCTTGGATCTTTGTGAACATGACGGTTCGGCTCTTCATGCTGGGGAAAGGCAAGTGGCTCTCGCTCTCCCTCTTTTCCTTGCAAGCTGCTGCTGCTCTGCTACCAAGATGCCCAGAGCTGGACGCCAGGACAAAGCCTTGATCGAGTGCCAGGCCCTGGGGATGTCTCCTGGGGTCAGGCCTTTGGGCAAGAGGCGGTAGCTCAGAGGCAGGAAACATGCTTTGCATGCAGAGGGCCCAGGTTCAACCCGTGCCTGCTCTGGTTTAAAAAAGACCTTGAGGGGGACTGCTTGGAGAAAAGATCCTGGGCAGCTTCTAGACAGGATGGGGCTAGGGCCACATCCCACACCAGACATGTATTCTGCTTTAGACAATCGGGGCTTCCTCCAAAGGGAGATGTCGTTTGTGAAGGGTGCTGAACAGGGGGGTCTCCTAACAGCTCTCGGCACCCTTCACAAGGACACTTCCCAGGATTCTTGGGGGGAAGCCATGACTGTTTAAAGTGGATTAACAGTGGAATAAATGTAAGGTGTGAATCTGGCCTAGGTGGTTACCTCAGTACAAGGCAGCTTCATGTGGCCATATATTTATTATTTCCTGCTGTTATCTATTCGACTTGTTAGTAGCGTGTTATGGCAAACTTAGTGACCTACAACATACTGAAAAGCGTTAGCGGCTGGGGAAATTGTTACCTGAGAAACAGAACTTGCAAGGCCGCCTTGCAGGGTTGCGCTGTTCGGTGGATCCTGGCTTTTTATATTTCCAAGGCTCATCAAGCTAGTGCCCCTTTCATCTGCTCCGACTGCCCTGCGTCTCTCCTTGCAGACTCTTTCTTCGATACTTTCCACACAACTGGGGACATGATGTACTTCTGCCAGCGGCTGGCATTCGTGGAGATTGTGAACGTCTTGATTGGTCTGGTCCGAACACCTCTTGCCCCTGTCTTGCTCCAGGTAGTCACTTTTGGGGACGGGATGATTTATGGGTAGGTGCATTAAACGCAGAGGTAGACCCCCTTGTGGCTTAGGGAGCCAAGGCCGGCACCAGGCATGCTGGGGCCCTTGGGCTCCAGCCTGCCCTAGGCCCTGGCACACGCGCATACACACCACCTACCTCTCCCTGAAGGGCCCCTCGTTAGGGTGAGTAGGTAGCACTCCCTTCGCAGGAGGCACCACCACCCCGCCACACAGGCCCACAATGGCAGCCTGCAACATGCTCTGCCTACCTCTCCCTTGAGGTAAATGCTAGTTGCCGGGGCCGGCATCAGACATGCCAGGGATTGTTGCAATGCGGGCGCAAGCCTGCCATCAACCAAGATGTCAGCCAAGGTTTCCCTAAGGGCCTGATGCCTCTGCCGCCATCTTGGTTGATGGCACACACGCGTGCTACACGCGCACACACCCCTGCCTGCCATCAACCAAGATGGCGGTAGGGGCATCAGCCCCTTAAAGAAGCCTTCGCTGCCATCTTGGTTGATGGTAGCCCTGCGCAGGAGACAGGGGAGACAGGTAGGTGGAGCGAGCGAACTGGCAGGCGGCCTGGAAGCTCCCTCCCTGTAATCCGCGGCAGGCCGCCTCTGTTGCACATTGCAATTGCTACAACAGGCAGAAGAGTCATTAAGTGGTCCACCGAGACCCTCAGCAATTTGCAAGGAGTCTGTGGGGAAAGAGGGTTGGGGACCACCGATCTGGAGACACGTTGAATGCGCTGTTGTGTCCTTCTGGCTTGGAGAGAACCAGACACAGAGGGTTGTTTGCAACGCTGTGCAAAGGAGACTGCTGCCAGTGCAAGTGTTTCTGATTGCCCCGTTATGGGACGATCTCCCCTCGCACGCTGCTCTGGTTTTCTCCTGACCCTCTGGAGCAGATGTGAGGGGGGAGTCCTGTTGGGCCAGCGGGGATAAGTTGTTCTGGTGTCTGCAAGCGCAAGGCGTTCGTTGAATGCTGCCCAGAGGTTGCAACTTGCACGTCATTTCCCAATTCCAAACGCTTCTGAGGCGCTCACTTTTACCCCCCAGACCTGCGGGAGGAATTTTGTCTTGTTCATTGTCCTCGGAGGTACGGAGGAGATGCAGAACAAAGCAGTGGTCTTCTTCATCTTCTACATTTGGACCATGATTGAGATATTCAGGTATTTGGGGTCCTTTGTCCTGCAGCGCACAGTATCTGCTTGTGGGGAGGGCTTGATGTCTCTTAAGACTACCACCTGGAACCCCCTTCCAGAGGACCTCTGTGGTGCCCCTCCCCCCCAATCTGAGGTTTGACCTCCTGTGTGAGTGAAAAAGTGTTGTGCTGGAGTTTGAGAGAATCCCCCAATAAGGCAACAAGGCTCTTGGATTTACCCAAAGCTATAAAGATTCTGCTCAGATCGGACAGCTCTTTGTGAAAGCACACCTGAACAAAATCAGGTTTGGAAGGCCTTCAGGTTTTTTCTCTTTAATTATTTTAACAAAGGTATAAGTGGCAGGGGTAATAAAAAAAACACAAGAAAAACCCTCTAGATCAAAAGTCAGCTATTATTAAAAGGTCCTTCCTCTTTATTCAAATATCCCCCAGTCCAGCTCCTCTGTCACTTCGCATCTGGCAGGCAGGCAGGCCAGCAGTTGGTGCAAACTCCCCGTTCAAAGCAAAACCTTCCTTTCTGCCCAGCCCCGACCCCTCCCCTGCCTTTTCTGTTCGGCTTTCTCTTCGTTATCAAAAGTCTGTTCTCTTCTCAAGGCCACACAGGGGCCTCTGTGGAGCGGGAGCCAAAATATCGCTCGGCCTCCATCGCTTGCACAGCTGGCTCGTTGCTATGCAGATTTCATAACAAGTTAATTCCAGGCAATATGGTGGTTCCCCCCCCCAGCCCCGCAAGATGATCCACATTGTCTTTCTATCTCAGACCTGTGATCCCCCCCTTTCCTTCCATATTCAAAGCCCTCCTCAACATGGAACTTTTCTGTGAAGCCTGCGCTTAGCCCTTTACTTTATACTTGCCGCTCGAAGGAAGCTGCGCTCTGTGCCTTCCCTTGCTTCTCCCAGGTTCAGGCCATGGTATCTCCAGGTAGGGCTGGGAACCCGTCTGAAACCAGTGTAGACCAGGGGTGGCTGACCCATGGCCTGTGAGCTGTGTTTGCCCCCTCCCAAACGTTTATCCTTATTATTTATTTGACAGACTCTCTCCATATTCACACTGAACATTTATTCCACTGTTATTCCACTTAAACAGTCATGGTTTCCCCCAAAGAATCCTGGGAAGTGCAGTTTGTAAAGGGTGCTGAGAGTTGTTAGGAAAGCCATAGTTCTTAACACACCTGCAATTCCCAGAGTTCTCTGGGAAGAAGGACTGGCTGTAAAACCATTCGAGGAATTGTACCTGTATGAGGGGAATGGGAACTCTCAGCCCCCTCACAAACTACACTTCCCAGGATTCTTTGGGGGAAGCCATGACTGGTTAAAGTGGAATAACAGTGGAATGAACATTCAGTGTGAACAGGGCCAGTGCCAAAGGGCGGCCAGGTTGGGCCCAGGCCAAGGGCCCCTTGATAGGGTGGGGGAGTAGGGCTCCCCTTCCATGATCCTCGGCAGGCTCCCTGCTGCAGATCGTAGGGAGGGAACTTTCAGGCCGTCCACCCGTTTGCTCGCTCCACCTACCTCTCTCCTGGGTTACCATCAATCAAGATGGTAGTGGAGGCTTTTTAAGGGGCTGATGCTCCTACCGCCATCTTAGTTGATGGCAGGCATGTGAGTGTAGCATACTGTGCATGCGTGCCGTCAACCAAGATGGCTGCGGGGACATCAGCCCCTTAGAGAAGCCTCAGCTGCCATCTTGGTTGATGGCAGCCCTGTGGATGCAGCACGCACAGCAACAGGAGACGAGAGAGAGAGAGGTGAAACAGGCAGGAGCCGTGCACCCGGGGCAATACGCCTTTGTTTGGAATTAATGAAAAGTATAATAACTGAATGGCTGTGCGTAGAACAGAAATCTGATTCATTTTTCCCCAAACGTTTTTGTTCTGTATTCTTTTTGTTCTGACCTTTCTCTTCGCTTGCTGTTTCATTATTTGTATATTTAACACTCTTAACGATGCCTTGAGCGCAGTCCACCTTTTCTTTTGTTCCTTGTCCTCGGAGGTGTGGAGGAAATGCAAAGCAAAATGCGTGTTTTGTGTCCTATATGGATATTTGCAATATATATATTTTAAAATCCAACAAAAATCATTAAAAACAAAAACTCCTGGAGGGCACGAGGTTGGGGACAGCTGTGCTGCATTTTTTCACTTCGCTGCCTTTGGTTTTTATAGTCTCCCTGCTTTTTCTTCCTGGCAGTATTCCGTCATTTGCTCTGTAGGTAGCGAACTAAGCCTGACGATCGTTGACTTCCATGGATTCCCTTCTAGGTATCCGTTCTACATACTCGTCTGCATTGATATAGAATGGAAGATTCTGACCTGGATTCGATACAGTATCTGGATACCCCTCTACCCTCTGGGGGTCTTAGCAGAAGGTATGCTAGAGAGAGCTGTTGACACCTGTTGTGTAGCATAGCACATTTCCCATTCAACACTGCTCAATGCTCAGGGCTGAGAAGCAGTCTAGGCTGAAAATCTGACCGCTCCCCACACACACACACACAGATCCCAGGAATGGGGGATCTTTGGCCCTCCAGCTGTTGTTAAGAGTCCAGGTGGACACTGCACTTTGAGAAGGATGCAGACAAACTGGAATAGGTTCAGAGGAGGGCAATGAGGATGATCAGGGGACTGGAAACAAAGCCCTGTGAGGGGAGACTGAAAGAAATGAGCATATTTAGCCTTCAGAGGAGAAGACTGAGGGGACATATGATGATAGCACTCTTCGAGCCCTTGAAAAGTTGTTACACAGAGGAGGGCCAGGATCTCTTCCGGATCATCCCAGAGTGCAGGACACAGAATAATGGGCTCAAGTTGCAGGAAGCCAGATTTCGACTGAACATCAGGAAAAACTTCCTAACTGTTAGAACCATACGACAATGGAACCAATGGCCTAGGGAGGTGGTGCGCTCTCCTAAAACTGGAGGCATTCAAGAGGCAGCTGGACAGCCATCTGTTGGGAATGCTTCGATTTAGATTCCTGCATTGTGCCGGGGGGCCCCTTCCACCTCTGATTCTATGATTCAGTGTATTGGTTGCCAGCTCGTGTCTATTGTGACTATTGGCCATGCTGGCTGAAGCTTATGGGAGCCTATAGGAGGTGGCATCTAACAGCATCTAGAGGGCCACAGATTCTACAGCACTGCCCCAAGTCCTGGGTGCATAGTGATTGGAACTAATTTTTCCAGCCTTGATAACAGTACATCTACCCTGCTTTGTCAGCTTGCTGCATTTTTTAAATTATTATTAGTACTACTGCTATTATAATTTAATGCTAGCGCTTCACCAGCAGGTACCAGGGTGGGTTACAGCAGTTAAAATTCAGTATTAAAAGGTTTGAAAGAAGATACCGTCACAAGGTGGCTCCTAAAATATGTATCTCTTGGGTGTCAAAGCCCAGGGTAAAGAGATGCATCTTCAGCATACAACGGAACTAGCACAATGAAGATGCCAAACCACACCTCTATGGGGAGGGAACCCACAATTTACGGGCTGCCACAGGGAATGCCTCTTCTGGGCCACCAACCCCTGAACTTCTGGGGGCGGTGGAACTACCAGGAAGGCCCCTTTGGCTGATCTTAATACCTGAGAGGGTCTCTATGGAAGGAGGAAATCTCTCAGATATCTGGCCGTTGTAGAGCTTTATACAGAAGCGTAAGCACCGTAGGTTGTGCTGGCAACCAATATACACACTGTTGTTCACATGTTTAATGCCCTTGTTTTAGAGTTGAGCAGGATGGCGATGAACGATGTTGCATGCAAATTGTAGCCCTTTGCTCTGTGCCACAAGGTCCCTTGACCCCGGGGCCCGTGTTCTTTTTGCAGCTGTCTCTCTGATCCAGGCTATTCCAGTCTTCAGCAGCACCGGGAGATTTAGCTTCACGGTGCCCTACCCGCTGAACATCACCGTTCCGTTTTCAGTTGTTCTTCAACTTTACCTTGTGTTGCTGTTTCTAGGTGAGTTTTTAGATTTAAGTAAACAAACGCATGCTCAACGTCCAAAGGAAAACTGGGATTGGGATGGACTTCCTTAGGAATCCCGTTTTTCTTGAGTAACTTGTTCGTAGTGCACTCAGGAAGCTGCCTTACAGCAGAGTCAGACATAAGAACAGAGGAAATTGCTTTACACCGAGTCAGACCGTTTAGTTCAGTACAGTAGGGCCCCACTCATACAGTGGGTTAGGTTCCGGACGCCTGCCGAAAAGCAAAAATTGCCGGAAAGTGGAACGCCGACAATAAAATGGTGCCCGACGCCCGAAAAAGCGGAACAAGTGCCGTATGAGGGGGGCCCTGCTGTAATTGAAAACCACCATATTAGCAGAATGCCGAGAAGCAGGCCCCTACTGTGCTGTCCACAGTGGCTGGCAACAACTCCGTACGGTTTTTGACAGGAGTCTATCCCAGTCCTAAGAGATGATGTTGAGGATTGAACCTGGGACCTTCTGCATGCCAAGCAGATGCTCTAACCACTGGGCTACGACCCTTCCCTGAAGGTCTGTGTGGCTCATTATTGTCTACACCAGCCTTCCCACACCTGGTGCCCTCCATATGTTTTGGACTGCAGATCCTGGGACAATCTGCATGCAAAGCTGGCGCTCTGGCCCAGGTGTCAATGGCAGGGTAAAGAGGTGCATTGGCTTTCCTTTTTTTTTTTTTTAATTGTTGGCAAGTTCCAGACACTACCCAAATTCCCTCCACTAATCTTGCTTTGCCAGGGCAGGAACTGAGCCGTACAGATTGAATTAATATTGGCAAGCACCCTGCGTTGGGTTTGTTTAGTGGGGCAGTATGAGACCTTACAAGGCATGGAGGGAGCCTGGTGTACTTACCGGTTCAGCCCATTTAACAGCTTTTACTAGTTGGGGGAGGGGGGCAACCCCAGACCCAGAGAATTCTGATTTGATTGATGGGTTAAATTTTTATTCCACTCTTCCAGAGGAGCCCAGGGTGACATTACCACAAACGGATAATAATCTTGTCCCCCCTTTAATATTTGTCATTATGATTAATGTATGTGTTATGAAAAGTGGTCCTTGAAAATTTTCTTCTAGTTTGTAATCATACATGTTTTGTTTTACTCAGTAGTTTTTCTTGAAAATTAAGGAAGTTAAAACATTTTAAAATTCAAAATAAACTTTTTAAAAAACTATTTAAAAACCAACCTAAAAAACATTTCAAAATTATTTCAAAACCATCTAGAAACATTTCAATGCTTTAAAAGAAAGTAGGCGGACAGCCTGGGAGCTTGGCCAGTAACATTCCGTCTTCTCCAGCATAATTGGCCTTGGGAATTAAAAGAGTTTTCCTTTCTCTTTTTGCAGGGGTATTTGTGAATTTCCGCCATCTCTACAAGCAACGGAAGAGGCACCTTGGGCCAAAAAAGAGGAAAGTGCACTAGGGCCCCAATCCAGGAGTTGTTTCTCCTCTTCTTCCTAATCTATCTTGAAGGCGCTCTCATTCCTAACGGTTTTACTTACCCTGTTTATCTGAAAACCAATTTTGTACAGTTGTACCACCAGGCATCTCCTTTCCAACACACACACACACACACACACACACACACAAACATTTTAGCTAAGTAACATTATTATTCCACCTTGCCACCACCTGGGTCCAGCTAAATGCAGCGGCTCCTCAGTCAACCTAAAGACTGAACAATAGTCCTAGAACTTGTCTCCTGGGGCGCATAGGGAAATAAAATGGAACCCTTGGCGAGAACGAAATTTCCTTCTGTGTGGGAGAAAAACAACAATCAGCTGGCTGAGATCATGTGTGGAGGCAAGAGCTTTTCCCAAGCAAATTACTGTTTTTTAAAATATCAAAACCTTTGGAACCACCCCTGAGCAGAGTAGTAGTTTGGTCGCCATTCATTAGTGAGGCTTACAAGCCGAGCCCTGACCTTCAGAATCCTTAATCTTGGCAGAAGCGGTGAGCTGGTGTTGTTGAGGTCTAATCCCCCACAATCTTTTCCCTGCACGGAAATGGCTAGCTGTGAAGTAAGACAGGCTCTTTCTGCTCTCTAGCTGTCTGAGTTGCTAATTGTATTCTCTTACTAGATTGGTAAGAGACCTGTGGCCCTCCAGAAGTCGCAGGGATACAACTCCCATCATCTGCACTGGCCGTGCTGGCAAGGAGGGAATTGGAGTCCAACAACTTCCAAAGGGCCGCAGGTTTCCCATCCCTGTACCTAGATTGATTCTTCATTACGCCCATATTCTAAGCCCCTTGACAAAGAAGGAAATTCCATTGATCGCAAACCTCTTGCAGGAGGATACCCTATTGTTGATATATAATGGGGTTGCCTTGATGAGACCGTCTCCAGCTCACCCCATACACATCTGCTTCTGGTGCAAGAGGCCTTTTGAATTGGTCCACATTCCTAGAGGCGCTTCATCTTCTGAAGAATCTAGGAAAGGGACCATCCTTTGCCTTGTCTTGGGAGGGAAGGGTGGGTGGGTGAGAAGCAGTTATCTATCCAACAGTCTTTTATGACCAGCTAGTCATGTGCACAGACACCCTTCTCAGGGCTATTTGGAGATGACAATTTCATCTTAATTTATTCCACGTGTGTAAATGATTGGTTTTTGGGATCCTGAGCTGCCAGCCCTCAGGCCCATCTGCACTATACTTTTATAAAGCAGTTTCATACCACTTCAAACAGTCACGGGCTTCCCCAAAGAATCCTGGAAATTGTAGTTCATTAAAGTGCTGAGAGTTGTTAGGAGACCCGTTTGCCTCACAGAGCTACAATTTCCAGAATAATTTAACAAGATCCTTCTTCCCAGGGAACTCTGGCACTGTAGCTCTAAGAGGGGTCTCCTAGCAATTCTCACCACTCTTCACAAACTACACTTCCCAGGATTCTTTTGGGGGGGGGGAGGCATGACTGTTTAAAGTGGCATGATACTGCTTTGAATATATAGCCCAAATGAGGCCTTAGTATTAACACAACCTTTCGATGGTAGCGCACACAGCCTTTCTGTTGCAGTTCCATCTCTTAAAATTAGTCTAGGGTGCAGGCACTTTGTCACGAATCTGTATTTGCTGGTCTTTCAGATGGCAAATAGAATGTGTATTTCTAATAATAAAGATTTAAAAACTTCCACTGTACATAACTGCTTTTTTAATTTTCCTTTAAAGACAAACCATCAGCCTTTGGTGTGAAGAGGGAACTGCCTAAATTATGCCGATGGCAGATACTCTGCCACAATTTATGGTCAAATGAATTATGCCTCCTATGTGCGTAAGTTATGAAATTATGTCTGCTAGTCATAAATAAGGACCCGCGCAGAACCTTAGTGCCTCTTGAGATTATGTAAGAATAACTTAGTGTGAGGGTGGTGCTGGCTCACTAGGCTGCTTCAGTCATGCCACACCCCTGCCCAGAGAGAATTTGGGGTGGGAGACAGAAGTACTGCTCCTTACAGCTTTGCACCTACATAATGCAATCCTAGTACCGGAAAAGATTCCCTGTCCCTTATTTACAGACACATAAGAGCCCTCTAGCTAAGTGTTCTGTTGCCAGATGCATAAAATGTTGGGACTAAAATTTTAAAGTGATATAAACGTTCTGGAATAGCTTGGGCCGAAGAACTTTAAACCCTGGGACACAAGGTGGCCAAGGAATTGTAATTCTTAAAAGCAAGCTCAGTCCTTGAAGCTCATATCTAATTTTGCAAACAGAGGCAATGATTTGATAGCACTGTGGTTGCTGTTTCCACTTTGACAATATGTAAACTTACTCATCTCCCCTCTAATTTGTTTGCTGTTAGAAATTCTGAGCTCCAGCAGTTGAAATTCACAACGGAGTTGAATTTTTGTAAGCTATGCTAGTGAAATTAATTACTGACATGGGGAATTCAGACACTGCTAACATTTGAGAACCAGAATCCTAAACATGTCAAAAGTGCATGTCAGTCATACTGTATAAAGAGCAAGAAGGGATTTTTTTCTCTACACAGCCAAACCTCTCTAGAGCACAGGGGAGGGTGGGAGTGGATCTAGCCAGATCCAGAACTTGTCCCTCTTCTATTGGCTATTTTGACAGGGGGCAAAGTTGCCCACTTGCCAACCACCTGATGCAATGTGAGGTGAGGGAATTCTCTGTTCAAGCCACAGGGACAAGCAGAGGTTTATCTCCACTCTTAGAACTATGCACCACAGCCCTAACACCAGAAATCTCTGCGACTTGATGTGTGGCCTGTGATTAACCTAACAAGGCACCTAGGCCAGCACTTCCCTTGCTGCGGCTCTAGAGGCTCAATGATGCCTTGTCACATTCCTTGTTCAGAAAACCTTTGGAAGGGTGTGCAATGACTTCAAGCTGTACGGCATTGGTTTTAGTGATTTGTAAATTCTCCCCCAGGTTCTTACGATAGGAAGAAAAGTGGAACAAATTTAATAACATAGTCCAGTCCACTCTTGCCGAGCAAGGAGAGACTGAACAGTAAGAAAGCAAATGTGAATAATGATGGAACGAGTTTGTCTTCAGAGGATGGGTCTGGCCAACAAAGGGCCATCACATACGCTCTGTCCCACTGCTGGAGAAGTCTGTCTGCAGAGGCGTGATGTTGCGGTCATAGGTGGCATATTCTGAGGTGCCGCTGCTTGCCATTTTGAGTTGCTGAGCGGCGTGAGAAAGCTGGAAGGCGGCATCTGGGTGGGCTGTGTCCGGCAGGAGAGTGCACTCCCTTTCAAGGATATCCGCTACGCCTTTCAACAGGTCCAAAAACCCAAAGGCTAAGGCTGCCTTTCGCAAGCGATTCAGCTCCTAGAAAGGGGGGTGGGAGGGGGAGAGAGAGATGACTAGTATCCACTGGGACTGGTAAGGCGTGTGCAGGAGGCCAACAGTAGGTGGCACCAGAGCCAACTCATCCTAGAGTTCTACAAGTGGAATACTGACACTGGTGGAGGAAGATGACAGGCAGGGCCACCTCTAGACTGTGTGCCCCATTTGCCTTAATGGACCAGCCGCCACTGAAGAGAGAACTTCTTTCAATCAATGCCATGTACAGTACTGGGTTGGGGAGGTCTTAAAAGTGCCATGTAGTCTCAATGGGGAAAAGTAGAAAATCTAAGCAAGTAAACTTTACTACAATGCTAATGTAGACTTAATCATTTCTTCTCCTTGAGTGCTTCTGAATCGGGGTAGGCAACCTGTGGCTCTCCAGATGTTGCTGGATTGCAACTCCCATCATCCCAGCAAAACATCTGCAGAGTCCCAGATTCCTCATCCCTGCTCTAAATGCCCCAGAACAGGGACTTCCACACTCGCTAGCCTCAGGGAACACTAGTTTACATGCTGCTGTTGTCTGCCAAGGATCCAGGTGAGTTCATAGAATCATAGAGTTGGAAGGGGGCCTACAAGGCCATTGAGTCCAACTCCCTGCTCAATGCAGGAATCCAATCAAAGCATTCCTGACAGATGGCTGTCCAGCTGCCTCTTGAATGCCTCCAGCACTGGACAGCCCACCACCTCCCTAGGTCATTGGTTCCATTGTTGTACCACTCTAGCAGTTAGGATGTTCTTCCTGATGTTCAGCCAAAATCTGGCTTCCTGTAACTTGAGCCCATTATTCCTTGTCCTGCACTCTGGGATGATCCGGAAGAGATCCTGGCCCTCCTCTGTGTGGCAATCTTACAAGTACTTGAACAGTGCTATCATATCACCCCTCAGTCTTCTCAAGGCTAAACATACCCAGCCTCTCCTCATAGGGCTTTGTTTCCAGTCCCCTGATCATCCTTGTTGTCTGGGTGGAAAAAAACCAGCCAGACCCTGTGCTATGCATATGTGACTGCTATCCCCCCTCCAGCTTTCTCTGTTGACTTCAGAATTATCAGCAAGTTGAGTTTTGATGTGGGGCTGCCATCACATTGGGAGAGTTGCAAAGGATTCTGGGGCACATCTGAGGGTGCACAGTCCAATTGGCTTCACTGTACACACGTGAATGGAGAGTACACTTCAAGACACACACAGAGTACTGCATGTTGCAGGGGAAGAGGTGAGCACACTGTGCTTCAGGGAAGCAAGATCACAACTAGTGGTTCACATCACTGAGGAACCTCTGAAACCACCAGGGACTCTCCAGCTCTGAGCTGGAAAACAACTGCTCTTATGCTGGCTTTGACGTAATTAGCCCTTTCTGCTCTATCTGGTAGGGGTGGGGAGGAAACACTGGGTGAGGGTTGCAATTTTACTCGCCATCGCAAAACTTGTCTCATGAGACCAGGGCGCCCTAGCAGCTTCCTGCCCTCACCTTGTAGAAGGTCTGTGTTTTTTCAGGGAGTTTCCTTGCATTCCGAAGTATTTTCTGTACATCTGTCTGCGGACAAAGGAGAAGAAAAATCTATGTGGGCTTGCTGGAGCTTGAAGCTTCCCTTTCCCCACTTACAAGTACAAAAAGGACAATTCTCCCCCCCACACACACTCACAACTGCAGTAGCAATCTTTACGAGGGACACCTTTTTTCCCATTCAGATGGCAGGAGGCTGATGGCAAGGCTGCAAGCTCTGATGTGACCTGCCCAGGCCCAGTGGCAAGTGGCCACCTTTTGCACCAGCAGAGGCCTCCAGGCAGGCATCCACTCTTTTCTTACAGGTGGAGGACTGAGGCCAAGCGACTACTACATCTTGCCCAAGTTGAGTAGACAGGCCAGGAGCCGAACTAATCTCTGAGTGGGCTGGATAGGAGCTGGTATTGCTGGATGAGCATTTTATGGATTTTGTATTGACATTGTTTTAATCTTTCTCTCATTTTAAATCATTTCTGTTTACAGTAATACCTCAGTTAACAAAGTAGATGCATTCCTGGACATTAACAGAAACGTTGGTACTAGAGGTAGGAATAACATGGAAAGAATTGGGATAGGTTCCTACACGCACTCATAGATGGTGGGGGCACCTTCAACAGGGGCTTTAAAGGGTGCCTACCCAGCACTCCCCTCCTCCCCCTCTGAATCATATTGGATCCTTCCCTCCGCAGACCTGGGAGAAAGCAAGAAATCTCTTTAATGCAAAGCAAGTACATAGGTTTGTCACTCTAGCAAAGCAAAGGCACAGGCTTATCAGTTTATCCATAGCAAAGCAAAGAGGGGCTGCTCAGTTTCACTTTCAAGCAAAGGCACAGGTTTGAAAGGGTCTCCATGGCAAACCAAAGCTGTCACCTTTTAAAAGGTTGTTTTAAATTGTTTTTAAAAGATGTGTTTTTAAATTTGTATATTTGTTTTTAATGTTTTTAGTTATTGTAAACCGCCCAGAAAGCTTTGGCTATGGGGTGGTATATAAATACAATGAATGAATGAATGAATGAATGAATAAAAAGCCTTCCTTAAAAGGAGTTTCCTTTTTGGAGGATTGGTTAACTGAGGCATTACTGTGTTGTATTTTATTTTGTGCTTTGAGACTTTTTTATTGTATGGAAGGGAATGATAAATGAAATAAACAACAATTCTGGTCTAATTCCACGAGGCCTTACCACTTTCTTTATTTACCAAGCATATTGGTGATGTTTAGTATACTGTTAATGCATTTATATCCCACCTTTCCTCCTGGGACCTCAAGCGGCATACATGGCTCTCCCCATTATATCCTCAAAACTATCCTGTGAGGTAGGTTAGGCTGAGGGAACGTGGCCTCCCAGGCCCTAGTCCAACCCTCTAACTGCTACACCACAGATTGTCCAGCACCAGGCTGAGGAAGGCTGCTCCACAGAAACGGAGCCTGTGCCCTGAGATGTGCCTAATGCTTCCCTGGGGCTGTGCACTGAAGGTGTTGGGCAAGTAGTCTTTCAAGAGAGCTTGCCCACCTTTCCTGATCTTTTCACCGAGCGGCCCCTAGCAAAGTGAAATCGTGTGAGAATCGCCTCTGATGTGCAGATCTGTGAGTGCAAGAGAAAGTGTGTTCCTGCCGCAAGCTTTAAACGAAGCGGTCTGCTCACCTGGAGGCCGTTTGGCTTAATCCACACTGTTACATTCTGCGCATAACTGCGCTTATTCTTGGGTTGCAACGGAAAGGGACTCTTGTTGTCGTCTTCCCCATACGGGTTCTCTTTGGCATCTGAAATAAAACTAACCGCTGAAGGATGTGACAGGTGCAAGCAAGCACACTGAGGGAATCAATAAGGACTACTAGAGGCTTGAAGAAGGGAAACCCCAAAACTGTGCAGAAATGCACAGAGCACAGCGCCCCTGATGCCAGGCAGCACATGCATACCAACGGGCTTCCTGAATGTGCAGAACTTCATCATTCACACCAATGGACGGGGCAGTTCTGTGATCAAAACAAGGGAGCCACGTTTTGGAGCCTCACTAAAGCAAACGGGAAAGTTGTGGTGCAGATGTCACTGACTCACAATGGAGGAGTGCCTTGGGGAAATGTCTGCAATGCTGAGAGGACTAGCGGGGCCATCTATTGACGGACAGGCATGACCCCTACCCGAGATGGGGCCCAGCTGGGCCATCTTCCCCAGCCAAGGGAGGGGTTCTGGTCCTGGCTCAAAGAGAGACATCATCAGGTTCGACTTCTTCTTGCTGTCCGCTTGAGAGTACAGCATCCCGTACCATTCAGGGCTGGAAAGAAGGAGCGAAACATCCACAACCAGAAGAAGTAGTCTTGCTCAAAAGGAAGCACCCTGGCTCAACGGAGGCTGGGCCTTCCGTCAGTGACCTGCTGTCTTCTTTTTGAGTCTTCCTAAAATGGACTTTCTTCCAGTGGCGGCTGGTGGCCCCATGCCAGTGGAATCTGCTCCGGGTTTCATTCTCAGCAAGTTCAGACTAAAACCTGGAGCAGATTCCACTGCCCCACTGACATGAAGCCACCAGCTGCCTCTGCTTAGTTCCAAGATTGGGCCGCTACTGTGGAAGCCTGAGCACCAAAGGTGGCGCTCAGGGTTCTTGCCGGGCCACGCCCTGTGCTGTGACCCCCTCCGCAAGTGCTTTTGCCTGGCTCGAATGAGTCCTTGAACTGTGGAAATGCCTCTTGTTTGCCTGGATGGAGGACGATAGGGATGGGTGAGCACAGAAACCTCTGAATACTGTACAAAGGCAAGAATCTCATCCTTTGCTCCGCCCTGCCCAGAGGGAATCCAGTCCTTGGGCTGAAAAGAAAAAAAGGTTTTCCCATCCCAGGAGCTTCTGGAAGTCCTGCCTCCTTGCAGTAGAAGTAGAAACCCATCAACAGACATCTTCATGGACGTCTCTTTCCAAACACTGGAAAGAACCTACACATTCATCTCTGTCCTCAAATACACACAGTTCTCGTCACTGCTGTGTCTGGGCCCTGAAACCTAAAGTGGCCCCCCTTCCGCCCCCCAATGCCACCTTTCGTACCCTAACTGCACAACGGCCACCATGCCTTCGACTTTCAGACTCCCATGAAGCAGCACACAGAAGTTTGGGATCTTGCCAGCTATCTGGTTAGCCGAATTCTCATCTTCAACATCATCAGCAATCCCTGGACCCACTTCATCTCCTTCTAGGGAGAAGGGGAAATAGCACACAGTCAGAGCATGCACCCTCTCACTGGGGTTGTGATTTTTATTTCCTGTGCTTATATGTTGGGCTGTGTTCAACTAACTCTTACTCCGAGTAAACCCACTGACATTAAAGAACCTAAGTTAGTCATGAAGCAAGTTAACTTTAACAGGTCTACTCTGAGAAGGACTAGCACTGAATACTACCCATTATTATTATTATTACAACATTTGTATCCCACCTGAAGGAGCTCAAGGGGGCATACATGGTTCCCCCTCCTCCATTTTATCCTCACAACAACCCTGCAAGGTAATGTAGGCTCAGAGACATTGGCTAGCCCAAGGTCACCCAGTGAACTTCACGGCTGGGTGGGGATTTGAACCCAGATCTCCTAGGTCTTAGTCCAGCACTCGAACCACTACATCACACACTATATACCACCCTTCCTCTTGAAAGCACCCAGGGCGGTGCTCAGCAGAATAAAAACACAGGGTTGCCACTGCTGGGGAGGGGAACAGTGGAAGGGCTCACCTTTGTTGAGAGCAATGGGCAACACCAAATGCCTAGACAGGACAGGGGGACTGGAGATATCCGCTATGTCTATAAACCCAACTATTTCCAAATCTAGAAGGGGGAAAAGAAAACAGCAGGAAAAAGAGTACACAAGAAAATCAGACTTCAAAAACATGCCATCTCTCCTTCTAGTACTGCACAGCGTGACTGGAATCAGTCCTCACCAGCCTGGTGCCAAGCTGTGACCCTCCAGCACAGCCATGCTGGCTGGGAGTTGTGCTCCAAAACACCTGGAGGGCACCAGGTTGGCGAAGGCTGACCTGGATAGTGGAAAGCGCCCTGGAGAAAGGCAGAAGCGTCTTCTCCTTATACAGCGCCCTCATAAGTGCTTGAATAAAACTGGGCTTTGCATGAAAAAGGTCCCTGCTTCAGTCCCCAGCATCTCTACATACGGTGAGGAGACGGCCTACACGAAACCCTGGAGAGACACTGACAGTCAGCGTGGAAAATACTGAGCTAGATGGACCAGTGATCTGATTCAGCATAATGCAGCTTCCTTTGTTTTGATGTTCCTATTGGCTATTAGCCACCTGCATCTACTGGCAAGGTTAAGAAAGAGGACAAAATGGACCTTTTGGTTTAATCTAGCAGGGCTCTTCTTATGTTTAACTGTATGCACTAAATTTTTTTAATTCTATTTATGAATCGCTTCCTATAAAATATCTCAAAGCGATTTCACCATAAAAACATCAACAGAAACAATTAAGAACAATTCCACATATATAAAGAATCATACGTAAAAACAATTTCAAATCCAGTGCAGACGCAGACTGGGGTATCGATGGCTTACACGGCATTGCCTTCAAGTCACAGAAGAAGCTGCCTAGCAGAGGGAGATGAATCTTAGTTATTGTCGAAGGAGAAGCAACTCTTTACCTGTATTAATTGTTTTAGGGATTGGATCGATTTCCTCATCTATAATGAAAGGCTCCGGCCTCGGAAAGGCTTGCACGTCTGAAGACAAGTGACCGCACTTCAGAACAGCGTGGAAGGGCGTGTAAGCCACGTCTATTAGCTTTCTAGAACAAGAGAGTTTATTATTTGGATAAGAAGTTAAATCCACTGAGGGGGGTTGTTTGGATGATGTTTAGCGGCGGCAGGGGAACACTGCTGAACAGGCATCTTTGGATGGACCAATTTCTGGTTGCATAGAACTATGTGAGCTTTCAAGTGACACAAAATTTTACATCAGGCAGAGTAGCTAAGAAGGTGCCGTGGCTCAGTGGTAAAAATGACCCTTTTTGATGACAGCAGGGGAGCACTCATAGATCAGTGCCAGAGCACCTGGCTTTGCATGCGGAAGGTCCCAGGTTCAATCCCCAACATCACTAAGTAGAATAGTGAAAGATCACTGCCCGAAATCCCAGAGAGCCATTCTCTGTAGACCAGCCTTCCTCAACCCATGGTCCTCCAGAAGTTGTCGGACTCCAACTCCCATCAGCTCCAGCCACCAAGGAGTATAGTCAGATATGATGGAAGTTGCAACTGGTACAGAATGCGGCGGCTTGTCTGATTAAAGGCGGCCGCCGGCAAGATCACATCACTCCAGTGCTGAAGGAGTTGCACTGGCTACCGGTTGTTTACCGGGCCCAATTCAAGGTGTTGGTTTTGACCTTTAAAACCCTATACGGTTTTAGCCCAGTCTATCTGAAGGAGCGCCTCCAGCATCATCAGGGATGCCGCTCAACAAGATCAGCCTCAGAAGACCTTCTCTCGATCCCACCAGTTAAAACAGCTAGACTGGTGAGGACTAGAGAGAGGGCTTTTTCAATAGTGGCCCCCACCCTGTGGAACTCTCTCCCAAATGATCTCCGCCATGCCCCTTCTATGATGAGCTTCTGCCGGGCCTTGAAGACCTGGCTCTTCAGGCAGGCTTTTGGGGTGGATTAGGTTTCTTACTGTTATGGTTTTAAATTTTAACGTTTTAATGTATTGGGTTTTTTTTATCTTGTACGTCGCCCAGAGTGGCTGGACAACCAGCCAGATGGGCGACTAATACATTTAATAAATAATAATAATAATAATAATAATAATAATAAGTTGTGGTCCCAACAACATCTGGAGGACCAATGTTTGGGAAAGCCTGATCTAGACAATACTGAGCCAGACAGGCCAACTCAGTATAACGATCAGGCAGCTTCCTATGCATCCTCTATACTAACGGTTCCCAAGGTTCACACACACACCACTTGAAAATTGTTGCAGGTCTTGGCGGACCACTAATTTTTCTGCCAGTTGTACCAATTGTAATGTACTGTGCCAGATGTTGCATGATTTCTAATCGTATTTTTACAGACATGCCATGGACGACCTGAATGAAGCTTGTGGACCAGTGGTGGTCTGTGGCTCTATACTATACATTGCCAGCTGAAGCTGTGATAGGTTCCATTAAGGAAACAGGCATTGTAGTGTTGCTGACAATAAAAGTTCCCTTGCCATACTTGGAAAACTACAGTTCAAGAGTATAATCTCTAGAATGGGCATTTCCCTTTCGGAAGAGGAGGTGAACCTTTTACAGGGAAACCAGTTTATGTAGCAATGCACATATGGTGTAATTGCCATCCTGCCCATCAGAGTTGTGTGCAACTCAATACTCAACATGGAAACTGTAGCACCATCCGGCTTAAGTTAAGCTCCTTCAAAAGTCCTAATCATTTCAACTGAAGAGCAGAGAGGGTGGCGGCATTTCTCCCATTAAAGTCCGTGGGATTTTGTGCTTGACTGTGACTGGACTGTGACCATTCCTTAGTTTTCCTCTAAAAAAAACACAGTAACTCAATGTTTGTAGCACTAATTGCCATAAACCATGACTAACTACCCCAGGGGGCAAAGACTGTGGAGGAAAATAACTCTTCAGACAACAGGAGAAAACAGTCACAACTAAAAGGCAGAGCAAGGATCAGCTTCATCGGAAAAGGGAATGTTGCTGGTGTAGAAGTTACCCAGCAATATATTTCTTGTGGCGGAGAGAGGTAAGGAGAGAAGGAAACAAACTCACATCATATAATGCAAGACTCTGTGAGGAAGGGCAACATTCACAGAGCAATGCTGATCGTAGGCATACTCACCCGAACATGGACTGCACATTCTTCAAGCAAAGGGGTCCATCGATAGTAAAAATCTGGCCTTCTCCGTTGTTTAAGTCTATGAGGCGTTCGAGGCAATCTAAAGAATCTGAGCTCTGGAGCTGTCACCAAAAAGAAGCACAACTTCACACACACTCTTGGTTCACATGTAATGCTCAGCCAACCCATGGCTGAACAGCACAAATGTGCAGCTTCTTGGAGAGGAAATCGTGGCTGTTTTGCTGGTCCTTGGGTCCTGCTGCTGCCAGTTAAGCCACGACCTGGTTTAGCATAAAGATGGGGAATCTCAGCTCTAGGGGCCAAATGTAGCCTTCCAGGCCTCTCCACCTGGCCCATGGGACTATACCCCCTCCCCAGACCACACGTGTTTTTGCCTGGTTAGAGTGTATGCTTGAACTCTGATAATGGCTCCCACTTGCCAGGATGGAGGACAAGGAGAGAGATTGTGAATAAATTAGCATTTGATGATCCACCCATGTTTGCTTCCAGCTGCCCGACATTAGCATGTGGCCCTCAGAAGGTTGCTTAGAAGGGAATGTGGCCCTTGGGCTGAAAAAGGCTCCCCACCCCTGGTTTAGCGCTTTGTCCAAAGCTGGGCTTGTGGTTTATCTCCTCCAGACACACCAGCGAGCCATATGCCAAGAACAGACCTTGTTTAAAGCCAAAGGGGGCTCACCTCCTCCAGATTGGCCATGCACATGATGTAGAGCTTTGATGGGAAAGGGAAGGGCAGCGGGAAGCGGTTGCTTTCATTTCGCTGGCCGAGAGTAGCCAAAGAGTGGCGGAGAGAGCCCCTGCCAATGCCTAAGCTGCCATCGGTGACAAGGACAACCTAGCAAAGAAGAAACCAGAGAGGCAGACAGTGATCCAACAAACACGTTGACCTTCAGTTACCATCCTGTCCTTCAAACCCTTGTGGAAGGGCTCTAGGAGCACCAGTTTGGCACTTCACATCCTCGTTTTCCATCTGCAACGTGGAAATTACAACAACTTAACTCTGAGTTGTTGACAAGGTCAGCCTAGGAAAATATTATTTCTTTCCCAGGTCCCTGGAGTGTTTTCACACGTGAGGCTTGAACGCATCTTTGAGTCTCTTTTTGCTATTAGTACAACTTGAGGATTTATACAAAGAGGCCCACATATATTAGAATAATTGGATGATCCTGGGCCAAGAAGTAACCCCAGAGATACCACCTGGTCCTTCAACTGGTACCTCCTGCATCTGGAATACAGTCTGAAATCTTACCTGGCAGGGAATGGCTGCCCCCCATTCCTGTTGCACAATATTGCAAACCCCAAGGATGGCTGACTCCAAGCATGTTTTGTCATAATCGTCCATATTGCTCAGGGCTTCCTGTCAACACAAGTTACAGACTAGTTGGTCTGGGTTTAAAGAAAGGTTCTACATGCAATTTGCGGCTGTTATTGGACTGATTTCAGAGTGCTAAACATAACAATCAGCTCCAAGCCAAAACGCACAGCATATTTCCCAGTGCAACGCAAGCATCCCTCTGCCTTGATATTTGGTACCTGGAGTGTATTGTAGTCTCTTGTGAAGGGAACCATCAGTTCCCAGAGGGAGGAAAACACGACTAAGGCAGTAAATTCCAGTTTGTAGTTGGTGGCCATGTGTTCAAACAGCATGGTCAGGCCATGAGCTGCAAGGTGTTTGCGCTGGTACTCTTCAGAGCCCTCGATGGAAACGGGCCGGGTCATTGAGAGGGACACATCCATCACCACCACAGTTGGCATGGTGGCTCCTTCTTTGTTCTGTCAAATGTAGAAAAGGAAACTGCTGTAGAGGAAAAAATGGGGAAAAATACCCATCAGTCTTATCAGTGTGGTGTAGTGGTTAGAATGTTGGGCTGGGACCTGGGAGACCAGGGTTCAAATTCCCATTCAGCTGTGAAACTCACTGGGTGACCTTGGGCCAGTCACTGTCTCTTGCCAGGCCTAGCCTCCAAGAGGTCTTCTGTATCTTTAAGAGTTGTGCAGGGGGAAGGGAGAATTCCACCTTGTGGTTTTTCCCATTACAGTGTTGCAAGAACACCTGCACTCGGCTGACTTTCTCTTCTCCTAAAGATACAGGATCAGTCTCAGGCCCCGAACCTGGAAACCCTAGTAGGCAGTCATTGTGTGGGTGGGTGACAATCAACAAAAAGAGGGAAAACAATAAAGGACAATAAAGGAAATCTGAGGGAGCGTTGGTGGTGGTGCGAGAGAGGTGCATTATTTATAAGGGGTGGGTTACATAGTAGAGGCACACAGACAGGGAGATGAAGGAGGCTGAAAGAAAGAAAAGCTGCGATTATTGTTGTTGTTAGAATTAAAATGTACATTCTACCTTTCATTTCAAGAAGAAATACCAATACTATTGAGAGGGGCTGCTAAGAGGAATCCGAGGAGAGAGGGTGAATTAGAGGAGAAAGCGGGGCATCATGTAATAATTAGCCAGTGATAATATGAATCTACGGTGAGGCTCAAAAGGAATTTCCAAAGGGGATGCCGCGCTATTCTGTTGCAGCAAAACCAAAAAGGAGTCTTGTGGTATCTTAAAGACGAATGCATTTTAGAATGGGCAAAAGGAAGCAAATATGATATGGATAGATGTATGTCCTGAGGAGTAGTGTAGTGGCAAATTTAGGAGTGCAGGGTCCCTTCAAGTTAGTCACTGTCACACCCCTCCCCCTTTTTCTGCTGCTGGGTTGTGAATGAGATTCTTGTTAATGCCTTCTCCCACAACAACAGACATCCCTAGGAGCCAGTTAGCTTGAAAGGGGAGAGCGATAAGAGCCTTCTCAGTGGCTGATTCACCTTCTTTCTTGCTGATTGGCTCCAATCAGCAAGAAAGGGCAAGGAAGCACACTAGAAGACTCTTCTCAGTAGCTAACACACTCCCCTTTCATGCTGATTGGCTTGTAGGATGCTATAGACATAGGGACCCTGCTCACAAAAAAGGAAAGGGTCTAAGACCACCTGAAACCCTGGACGACTACACCCCTCATCCTGGGAGACTGGCCACCTCTCTCCTTTCAAATCCCCTCCTGAAAAACCCAGCTTTTCTGGGTGGCTTTTTGCTGCATCCCAATCACATAACTGAGCCTTAAGCAAAGTTATGGGTGTTTGAAGACATTTACCTCTCTCTCTCTCTCTGTGCTATGGCTGTTTTAAGAACATAAAAACAGCCTAACATAAGAAGAACCTGGCTCCTTGATCAGGCCAAAGGCCAGCATCTTCTTTTCACAGACACCAACCAGATGACTATGGGAAGCCTGCAAGCAGGACCTGAACACCCTCTCTCCATTTTTGTGATCCGCAGCAGCTGGTATTCAGGGGTTCTCCTGAGCTGGATGGACCAATCATTGGGCAACTTCCTATGTCCTAAATCAGTCTTCCCCAGGGGAGGAGTTGTAGTCCACAAGAACATTAAGAATTTCCCTGTTGGATAAGGCCAAAGGGCGGCATCTAGTCCAGCATCCTGTTCTCAAAGTGCCAAGTCAGATGCCTCTATGCAGAAGCCCACGAGCAGGACTTGAGCGCAACAGCACCTCACCCCACTCGTTATTCCCAGGAACTGGTATTATTCAGAGGCACACTGCCTCCAACAGTGAAGGGAGAACCTAGCCATTAGGGCTAGCTGCTTTTGGGGAAGGCCCATAGCTCTATGGTAGAGCATCTGCTTTGCATGCAGAAGGTCCCAAGTTCAATCCCCAATGGCATCTCCAGGTAGGGCTGCGAGAGACTCCCCACCTGAGAGCTGCTGCTTGAATAAGTGCATGGATAAAACCGTGCTTTGCATGTGAAAGGTCCCTGGTTCAACCCCCCGCGTCTCTACACAGGGCGGGGAGACAGCCTGCATGAAACCCCGGACAGCCTCTGCCAGTCAGTGCAGACCATATTGAGCTAGATGGACTCTAAGGCTGCTTCCTATGTTGCTCCTATGGTTTTAGATTGCAGGGGCCAGTATGGGTCTGCCCGATGAAGCCCTGCAACGGCGCCACCTCCACTGATGCCCCGCAAAAGCAACAGCAATCGGGGCCGTGATGTGGGCTAGAGAGAACTTGCAAGGGGGCGTGTAGTAGCCGGGGAAGGAAAGGGACGGGGGGTTTGGAAAGGAGCTGGAGAGGGGGGGGTCTAACTAGAGAAGGAAGCGCTCTCGGGCCCCTGTTGTCTGCCAGGGAGGTGCGCGTGTATGTAAGTGTAAATCGTACTTCCCATCCGGGATAGGGACCTCACCAGCAGGCCGCCGCCATGTTCGGTCCCTCGCATAAAACCTTCCCCGCTGCTGCTCTAAAGCCGAACTTTGGGGCCGGCCGGGAAAACGGCCCCACCAAGCGCCTACTGAGCATAGCCGGCCGGGCTAGGCCCAAACATGTGCAGTATATCAAGCAGCAATAGAAGTTCAAGGGAGGGAGCGCAAAGTGTTCCTTGAGCTTTGCTTTTAAAAAATAAACACCAAAACAGATTAGATTTCCTATCATGGCCTTGATTCGCCATTAAACTCCAGCAGCAGCAGCAGCAGCAGCAGATGAGATTTCCGCTCTTCTCCAGAATGCACAGAAGAATTGTACTTTTAGGGGAGATTTGCAGAAGGAGATCTGTAGTATAATTTTTAAAATTAACATTTTTTAAAAACAAAGGCATTTCCCAGGATGCATTTAACACAGGCTGAGTACACAGTGTACATTTAAAGTACATTTAAAGCACATTTCCGCCCCCATCCCCTCCCAAAGAATCCTGGGAACCGTAGTTTAAAGGGTGCTGGGGATTGTAACTCTGTGAGAGGTAAACCAGTTCCTAGGATTCTTGGGCATGGGGGGGGGGGGGAATGTGCTTTAAATGTTGGTGTGCCATGTTCTCTTCCAATGGTCGGGGATGATGGGAGTTATAATCCTCAATGTTTGGAGAGCATCAGGCGCTGGCTACCTGTCATATTCTAATAATCCCTTTTTAAAGCCGTCTGAGGGGCTAGTGCTGCACCTTGTGGCAATGAATTGCATAAACTGAACTATGTGCTTTGTCAAGGCATACTTCTTTTTTGTCTGCCCTGAATCTCTTGCCCAATCATCTTCACTGGATGACTTCAGGTTCTAGTGCTGGGGAAAAGGAAAACACCCCCACCACATCCACTTTTTCTGCACCACAAAAACTGCAACGTTTTATGAACTATGAGAATAGTTCATGAAGTTCTCGTACGCAGCTATTTTTTAAACTAAAAAAGGTCCCTAACATGGTAAACTTCCTTTTAGGAGAGATGCACCAAGCCTTTGATAGTTTGGGTTGCCCTTTTCCGCACCTTCTCCAGCTCTACAATATCCATTCATTTGTGGCAAACAGAACTGTAGTTATTCCAAGTGTGGCTACATCATTCGATTTGCATAAAGACATACAATATTGGCAGTTTTACTGACCCCTTCCTGAAACATGGATTTCACTTTTTTCTCACAGCTGCTACACACCAAGCTGACTTTTAACTGAATAGTCTACCAACCCAAAGATCACCTTTCCTGCTCATTTACCACCAGTTCAGATCTTGTGTATAATGTGGTTAGGGTTTTTTGCCTCAGTGTACTGCAGTTCACACTTATTTACATTGAACCACATTTGCCATTTTGATACCGATTCTCCCAGTTTGGAACTACTTTTGGAGCACTTCCCATTTTGTTGTTTTTACCTCCGTGAATTATATTGTGCCATCCAAAACTCGGGCACTCCTTCTTTCTTCTTTCCAGTATGAGGCTTGTCCATTTATTCCTACTCTCTGTGTTGTTTTTTAACCGGTTACAGAACTGTAAGCAGACCCATCTTATACCAGGGATGGCCAACATGATGCCCTCCAGACATTGCTGCACTATACCTATCATCTGTGACCATTGGCTATGCTGGCTGGAGCTCAACAGAGTTGGAATCAAACAACATTTGGAGGACCGCAAGTTTTACATCATGGCTTCTAAACTTAGGAGTCTTTCGGAATGAACTTATCAAAAGCCTTTTGAAAGTCCAAGTACTCATTGCCTACTGGACCAGCCCTTTCCATACACATATGATGGTTTACCACTCACAGAGCTATAGTTCCCAGCACCTTTAACAAGCTACAGTTCCCATTATTATTGTGAGAGAAATTGTATTTTAAATTTATGGTGTGTTCGGAGCCTCACAAAAAACACCAAACAGATTAGCGAGAGAGGGCTTGCCTTTGCAGAGGCCATGTTGGTTTTTCTTCAGCAGGGCTTTTTCTTCTATATGCTTGATGTATGTTTATATCAATTTACCTAAAGCAGATGTTAAGCAAACTGGCCTATTATTTTCTAGATCCTTTTATTTTTTTTAATCGATGTTACACTGGCTCCTTTCCCGTTATTTGGTACAGAAGCTGATCTTAGAGACTTTACTTATTTTTCTTATGACCAGCAGTTTCACATTCAAATCTTTTAAGAATTCTTGAATGGATACCATCCAGACAGGATGGCCAAGGTAGAGTTGAATCTTATTATTATTATTATTTATTAAATTTATATACCGCCCAACTAGCAATAGCTCTCTGGGCGGTGAACATAAAAATACAATAACATAGGAAATACAATAAATGACACAATATAATACAAAATAATACAGTCTAAAATCAATACAATAACATTTTTAAAATTAAATCAATTTAAATTAAAATGCTTCAGAGAATAGGAAGGTTTTAACCAGGCGCCGAAAAGAAAGCAGAGTCGGCGCCAGGCGCACTTCCTTGGGGGGACTGTTCCATAGTTCGGGGGCCACCACTGAGAAGGCCCTAGATCTTGTCACCACCCTCCGGGCCTCCCTATGAGTTGGAACCCGGAGGAGGGCCTTCGTAGTAGAACGTAGTGTACGGGCCGGTTCATATCGGAAGAGGCGTTCCGCTAGGTATCGTGGTCCCGCACCGTATACATGTATCATAGTAAACGTGTGGGGAAAACTCAGAGACTGGTACTTTGCATAAATATATGGGGTGTTAGGCGTGCCCCTATTTTCGGCTGGGAGATGTTGAGGTGTACTGGTTGCCCCCCGCTTCCCCAGTCTGATACTTGCTACTGGATGTTTCAAGACACATTGGTAAGTATTGTCAGATTCGGTTGCTAGTACTAAAGTGTCTGTCTATGCACTACATGAAGATGCATTAACAAGGTGAAATTCACAAAGGGATCCCATACAACCCTCAGTGCGATAAAGGGCATTCTTAGGCTACAAACATGAGTTTCTGGAATTATATTTTAAAATTACTGATGTTGGGAGACTTGTGGAACTTTAAAAACAAATTTATGATGACAAGCTTTTGTGGATTACAGTAATCTTATGATATAATAAACTTTTTAGTGTCATATTCAGCTAAGTGCTGCTAGGGTAGACCCACTGAAATTAATAAACCTACGTTAGTCATGTCAACTCATTTCAGTGGCTCTACTCTGAGTAACACTAACATTGAATATCACCTAGTCTTTCAGGTAACCTAAGACTGTTGTTTTTGCTGCAAGAGACAAATGGGATGACCCCTCTGGAAATTCCTGTTAGGGTTATTGAAGTCATATGAGTCCCAGAAGCGATGGAGAAAAATTGTATCTACTTGTCCTCAATATAAATTTAAGACAAAAGAATAACTACAAAGATCCTGTTCACTTTTCTTTATTGAACCATTGTAAGATTTTAAATAGAACCATTTTTCTATGACATTTCAGGGGGAAAAACCACCTTTTTCCATTGTGAACATTGAAGTATACATCTTAAAATTGACCTACAAATTCAAAACAAAAATAAACACTTAAACTGATGTTCTTTGTTGGTAAATAAAATGTAAACATTACATATGTACAAATGTACAACCATTCCTTTGTAAAAGTGCTCTTTTGCAAATTAATCCACCAATTGTACCTCCTGCTTTCTAATGTTATATATACACACATTTACATGTAACGATCCATTTCTGTCTTTGGGATAAAGCATTTCCTACTGAAATACTAAGTCGTCTGATAACTTTATATCAAGTCATCTACTTGATCCATTTTTGTATAATGAACAAACCCAACATTAAAGAGATTACAAACACTGACATAAACTGAAGAAAAGAAGCTCTTAACTGCCTCAAAGATGTGTCTGATACCACAAACCATAAGGATGAAACGCCTTTTAATATTACCAAATAGAAACACAGAACTGTTCCAAAGTTTCAGGACATATCACCATACACAGAAGAAAAAAGATTTCAAGACTCCCTTTCAGTAACAGATTTAAAATTTAAACACAAACCAGGTTTTGTTTTGTTTTAAAAAAAGTTGAAGTGTGGAAGTAAATTTCACCATTGGACTAAGTGATGTGGAAACCTTTAACTTCTGAGATGAAATCTGATTTTCTGATTACAATCTAATCTGAACAAGGAAGCTTTCTTCACAGAAAGTTTCAGGTTCAGCCTCCTACCATCTCCAGTTTAAGGATTTCATGTAGGTGGGCTGGAAGGACACCTGCACCCCTTCTGCTGAAACCTCAGACAGCTGCTGCCTGTGTTCTCAGCAATAATGGGTCAATGGTCCGGTTCAAACAGACTACCCGGCACTGCAGATCTCATAATCTCAGGGGGATTCCACTAACATTGGCATGCCAGATTGTAGGACAACTACAGCATCAAGTGGTGACATCTATGAACATGTGAATGGGCCACTGCAGACAGACTTTTAATTTTGTCTCCACAGTGATGCTTTACTGTAGTTGGTTCACACATGCAACTGCCACTCATCAAGTGTAGAGGAAATCAAGAGATGTATATGCATGTGTGACTCGCCAGCCATGCCACATTGCCAAGAGCTTTTGAAAGTTCAGGGAATTTCAAATGCATTTTGGAATAAGGTTGGGGGTGAGCTGTTCAAAGGGTGGGAGGAGTAAAAACCTCTTTTGGATGTGCACAAGCTCTTTAGAATGTCTAAAGTACCTGTTTGAATCCTGGCCAAATCTGCAGATAATGCTAGACTCTCTCTCTAATATCAAGCTAATATAGTGGGCTAATGGGCTTGGTTTTAGTATAACAAAACTTCTGCTGTTAGGAAGTGCTCCAACTGGAAAATTATCACTGTCACAATAATTGAAATCTTGATATTACTAGGTCAACATGGATGCCTACCTGTAGTCATACCCACACACCCTTGGAGACCTTATTCCAAACCCACTTTTGCCAAAACCAGGCTATATGTACCATATATATATATCATATAAAAGCGAGTCTGATTTGTCACTTTACTGGTATCCTTAGAAATACCAGACAGAGCTCAGGAAGAAGAGATACCATCTCCATCATAGTGATAAAGTGCTACAAAAATAGTGGCTTTTATACATCTAACGGGAGCGAGAAGTTGCAGTTCAAAGGCTTACCAGCACTCTCCTCTCTTCTACACAACACAAAACACGTAAGGACTTATTTACATTTGTGGCAACTGTGTACACATTTTCCTTAGTAAAGACAATGTAAATACAACATAGCACAGATACTGTACACAGAAATGAACACCCACATTACTAGATACTTAGAAATGTGGCATCCACAGTTCTATACCAACTAGATCAGGACACGTACCTTTGTCATCAAATTCATGGAGATTTCATTCTGTATGGTTATCTGTGTTTGTCGTAATTGCAGGGTTACTACAGATGTGAGGAAATGTATGGTACAAGGCACCAGGAAATTCGCCTGTGCAAGCCCACTGAATGGAAGCTGTACAAGAGTACACCAGGATGGGATGAGCTTGTGCAAGAGAAATTCCTGGTTCATTGTGCCCTTATAGATACTATGCTTTCCATACTCCCTTAGAGGCTTCAGACTTAATCTTTTTTGAATGGGAGAGTCACATGCTGTTTGAGTCTAGGAGGTGCTTCGAAAACAGTTTGATACAGGCAAAGGGGAACTGCTGTTCAAAGACAAAGAAAAACTGAAATCCCATGGGCATGCCTAAAATAGCTCTTTGGATTCAGGGCTAGGAGTAAAGTCAAAGCCACTAAGGCACAGGTTAATCCTCATGCAAAATGAATATTCTCATGCTCAGACCTGACAGATTCTGCTGCTAAACGAGGAGAGCTGGGAGAGGGGTATAGGCAGCACATCTTCTTGTAAACAAGTAACTCTACATGTATGTGCAAATTAGAGAAGATGCTGTAATGTTCTCCAGTTCCTGACATTTTAACAATATCTGGATATGAAACAGAAGCAGTGTGAAGCCATGCAACAAAAAGTAAATAGTTGCCATGCTATCTGGATTATTAGCAAACAAAAAATAATCTCAAATGTATCTAATACATATAATATATCAAAGTAGATTACATTCCTCCCCCCTCCCCTGGCTAATGTCCTATAGCAATTTTTGCCATCCTGCTCAAGCTCAGGCTTGTTCTAAATTCCATTTTGGAAATTTTCAGTCCACAGATGATAACTGTTCTCTCTTTTATTATACGTAAGCATTTTTTCCAAGCCTCTCACCATACGCTTTGCCTGGAATGCAAAGAACCATACAACTAATTCCATGTGCCCAGAAGAACTTTGGTCTTTCTTAAACAGCACCCCACCACCACTTAAGGTGGTGGAAACACGACACACCGCTTTTGAAACTGCAGGGACTTCCACAAGTGGATTGTGATACGGTATATAGCAAAGATGGGGAACCCAGGGGTCAAATGGGGCCCTCCAAGCCTGTCTAGCCCTCGGAATTCTATCTGGGCCATGCTGCTTGTCCACACCATATTCCTCACCGACCCTGCTCAGTGCCCTCTCATGTGTCGTTGCCTGGCCGAAATGTGTCCTTAAGAACATAAGAAGAGCCTGCTGGATCAGGCCAGTGGCCCATCTAGTCCAGCATCCTGTTCTCACAGTGGCCAACCAGGTGCCTGAGGGAAGCCCGCAAGCAGTCCTTGAACTGTGATAATGCCTCTCGCTTGCCTGGATGGAGATGTGTGTGGGGCTATGTGTATATAGAAATCTCTGACTTGTGTGTGGCTGGAATGTAGCTTACTGTACAAAGGTAAGAGCCACATCCTTTGCCTACTTCTGCTTCTGTCTTGCCCACCACTGGCATGCAGCTCCCAGAAGGCTGCCCATGAGGGAATGCAGCCCTCAGACTGAAGAAGTTCCTCACCCTTGGTACAGAGCTTGCTGTTGGAAAAGGAAATGTCCAAAATCCCACTGGGCCTGCTCTGGCTCATTGGTGTGGCTACAGCAGATCTTTAGACTGCAATCTTTGTAATGGATTATATACATAGCCATGGCAGCTCCCAACAGCCAACAATGCCAAATCTTTCAAAGTGACAAATGCATGACAATTATGACAGCTTCATACAAGTTTGCAATACTTGTCAGCTGAAATTTACAATGTTTAAGTGTATACTTTTGGGGGAAAGGAAATACTGACAATTTATGCTGTGATTCAGAACAGCATTGAAATTTCCATACTACTTTTTAAAAAGTGAAAGAAAAAAGGACTTTATCTGCAAAACAGACCAGTTGCTATAAACAGCAACTTAGGCAGGACAAAAGTATTGCTTATGCAACAGGATCACTATAGTAATATAGTAATTTAAAAAGTTAAAAAAATATGAACCCGCTATAAATAATTTAAAATCTGTTATTATACAACTCTGGTATGAGCTATGTGGTATTTTCAACTTACTATGTAAACAGTTCTGAAAAGCTTATTTCATTCATGCAAACTTCTAGTGCATGATTTTGGTCCATATCTGCTTAAACTCTCTGCAGTGGACTATTGAGATTTATCCACTAAGTACTTTGTAGACACTATCCGTGGTGAACAGAACCTACTCTGGCCCATGGTTCATTAAGTCATTCCAGTATCATTATCTCCCTAGGAAATCCTAATATTAAAACAAAGTTGAAGATGCTTTTTTAATGGAGAATGGCGAGAGTCTTGCTGAAGTCTTTGTTGTTGTTTAACATACACACCCTGCTGCAATCCATTACAGGTAAGATATATATATATATTTAAAGATATGGCTCCCCAAAAATCTTCCGACATTCCATCACTCCAGTACTTGGAGGCCTATCGCAGTTGTGGGTACTCTTGACCTGATTAGCCGTAAGACGATCATAAGCTATTTTGTATTCTCTGTCGAAAGCATCTGTAACAACAGGAAAAAAATTATTATACAAGAATACCAATGGAACAGATGCCAGGAATATTCTAGTTTAAGGACGACAACAGCCATGAACCATTAGTGGGGTTGTTGGGTTTTGTATTTGTGTTTTGCACTACTTCTATTCATTTCTATGTGCAGGGGAATTTCCCAGTGGTTTGTGCCCCGAAAGGGTAATCTGAGAAAGGCGCTTTAGTCCATGGTTGACTTTAGGTACCAACTTAAGAAGCAAGCCTGATTCATAAAATTTAATGTCTTTGTAACCTTCTCATATTTTTGTTTCTTTAATGTATTCTGCTTAATTTTATTTATGTAGTTTTGGTTTTAACTGAGATTCTGTACTTTACACAGATATATTTTATAGGAATTTGTGATACCAAAATTAATAATATTAATATTAGTGTCAGGTTCTCCTCTATAATACAATACCATTTTTTTCACAAGATTGATACCCTTCCAGACAACAGTTTTGCATCCATGTTTCACAAAAGAGCCTGCCTGGAGCACTTGGTTACATGATTTTTTAAAAAAATGCTTTATGCCTAGATTAGCAAGAGGAACGCATAATGTTGGGGGAGGGAAACTGATGGGTGGCCCCCGAACTTCAAGCAGCTTTTGTTTATATTAGGGTGCTCCAGCTTAGAGGCAGGAGAGAAACAGTTGTTGCTGGTTTGTGTGTGATGCTAAATGATGGTTTAGCACTATGTGCATATGTTAGAATAAGCCTGAGCAAAGCCTCATGCATTCCCCTCTCTTCCTCCCACACAGCAGGAAGAAGGATTTTTATGGCATTTACTTTCAGTTTCCATGAATCCTGGCTTCCGTTTACATTTGAATCAGAGATTATACTTTAATAAACCCTGGTAAATTAAACAAGCCATCTTCATAATCCATAGTCTGAAACTGGCTTGTTTAAATATTGACCCTCAATAGTCTGGGGCAGAGGAGCAAACTCATTCTTATTCATTTTACAAAATGTTCCCTGCTGTTCACCTGCACTTGACCATTACTGCCACAGGAAAATAGTAATTCACAAGCCTGGTTTTAGAGAACAGAAGCGACTAGGTTCACATTATTATATTTCCATCTTAACAGGGTTATAAAAGAGGTCTCAGAATAAGAGCACCCTTGCAGCTCTTGAAGCAACAGTTTATAATGGCTACTTCAATGCATAGTTAGCATGACACAACTGATGGCTTACCTATATCAATGTTATCCCTTCCAAGTGCAACAAGAGAGAGAAATAGTATTTCTCTATAAAGACTCCTACAAAAGATACATTGAAAAGTGTTATTTTTGAAACAACTGTTTTAACGCTGTCATACCTGATCCTACATTAGCGCTCGACACTATGCTCTGTATAATCCCAACGTTCTTCTCCAACACCCATAAAAAGCAGTGATTTTTACATTATATTTTTCTGGAACTGCCTACAACGACAGCCCTGCCAGGCCTAGAAAACTGCCCATGAGGTCTAAGGCAATCCCCAACATTACAATTCCTTCAACAGAGAGGGAGGGAGACTGGATTGCACTCCCCCTCTCGTGCTAGTATGGGCCTGGAGGCAAAGCCCTTTCTGTGGTCCTCTGAGGGACGAACCACTAGCAGGGGAAAAAAAAGGCGGGGTGTTGAGGGAGAGGAAACTTCAGGCACTACAAAACAGCGTTTAGTTAGAACCTAATACATTTTTTAAAATCCCTTTTTCTCAAGGGCACTAGCAGTACAAATGACAAATAAGAAAACAAGAGTTTATGAGAACTTATTTCACTCTAATTCAGCCTTTGCCAACCTGGTGCCTTCCAGATGTGTTGGGCCACAGCTCCCATTAGTCCCGACCAGCAAGGCTATTTTATTTTCTACCAATTATTCTTTTCCTTATTTATGTCACAGGTACTTTTGCATTGCCCTTGAAAACGGGATTTTCCAAAAACTGTTTGGTCTCTATATAAACACTGTCTTGTAGCAGCTGGAGTTGCTTGCCCCCTCCCTGCTTTTTTTGGGGGGGGGGGGCTCCAAGGGCGAGCAGGGTACTGCATCTGGTGCGCTTCCTCACTTTTCCTGGCACCATAGTAGTTTTGCATCGTGACCCACTTAGGAGCTCAGTGCAATTGGCATGATCAAAATATAAAACTGGTCCAACTCCCTCTGCACTCTAGATATCTCCATCCAAGGGGAGTGGAGCAGAAGCTCTGACATTCCTTGTCTCTTTGAAGCAGCCAGGACCTGAGGGAGATGGTCCCTGAAGAATGTGCATGGTCTCTCCTGCTGGAGCAAATGGGAGGAGTCAACCACTCCGGTTGGCCCCCTCCACTAAGTGAGAAAGCCGTGAAGTTTAATAGCATGTTTGTCATCCTTATTGTGACTTTTCCAAACAGGATCCCAACACACAGACTGAGCACTTGTCTGCTTGGATTAAGGGCTGAAGCTCCAGGAGTCTGGTGAATTGGTCTGCAATCACCTGGTGGTGCAGCAATGCTGAAGCTTATCAGGTGTGGGCCTGATCAGCCCTTTGGATGGGGCGGGTACTGGAAAGCCCACACAAAGAGTGGATACGTATAATAGATTTTTCATTTTTAAAAGATTGTAAACCCTTTTTTAGTGGGGTTGTGATTACATTCCAAAATAATATCTACCACTACAAGAAAGGCGACAGATATTATTATTTAATTTATTATTTAATTTAATTTATATACCGCCCTAAGCCTAAAAGGCTCTCTGGGCGGTGTACATCAGATAGTGTGTTCTAAAGGGAGAATTCAGGTATTAAATGTATAGTTTATTTAGAGGGATGTACAAAACCATGTTACAGCCCACAAGGCACCATCACATCAACACACAGCATTTTTCAAGATGCAGACCATCAGAGCATTGATGCTCCTCTTTATGGGAGTGAATGACCTCCTCCTCTTATAACATGGATTTACAGACTCCTTTTCACTACGCTCACTTACCTCTGCCTTTTTATCTCTGGGCATTTGTTCAGTCTCTCTAGAATTTGGCTCATTGGTCCATAGACATCATTCATCTTAATACTCTTCACCATGCTTCTTAAAAGTTCCTGGTTAAATGAACTGTCATCATTCTGCCGTATGCGAACCACTGGGTGCTTTTGAGCTGGGGAGAAGGAAGCAAAAGGAATATTTAAAAAGGAAACAAAAGACAGCAGCGGCAGTGGGGAGAAAACGACAGCTAAAAACAAGGATACCTTTCAAGCTGGTTAAAGCAAAAAAGCAGATGTCATATAAAGACAGAATCAAAGGGAGTACAAAAATAAAGCACGACAAAGAACAGCCAGCCATAAAAGGGAAGTTCTGACCAAAAACATGTAATAGCTGCAACCAAATGGGTATTAAAAGCCAGTTCAAAAACAGGCATCCAGACCAATTTGAAATTATACTCAGGTGTCTCCTATAAGCAGTGGTGGCTGGTGCCCATCAAGACTGGAGGGGTGGAAAGAAAAGAGCCCAGGAGTAGTTGGAGCCAGAGCCAACTAATGCTAGTTTAGCCCCCATCTTCCCGCTCTCTGCTGAGTTCTGTAAGGGCAGCAGCGAGACTAAGGTGGAGGAAGCGAACCGCCAGGGCCACTCACTGGCCCGGATGTAACTAAGAAGGCAGGCATGGGGGCGCTGGCTGAGGTTGGTGAGGCAGTGCCCCATTTACCCTAACGGACCAGCCACCACTGCCCACGAGGCAAATCACCAACGCAACTGCAGTGGTTCATGTCAAAGAAACAACCGGATAAGAGTTTACAGATTCAACAACAACAACAAAAACAGGCTGGAAAATACATTTGTGCTCAGGCAGCACACTGTGAGCCAAAAAGCTACTATATAAAACACACACACACACACACCCCAAAAGAGAAACAAGAAACAAATTTAGACAAAATCAGCCTTAGCAGGACAGTGTGCAACACTCACTCTCAAACACAAGTGTATGGTTTTGACCTGCAAGACAAAGAGAGTGGCACGATGAAAAATAAAGCACGGCAAAGGTGAAGAGTGGAGCTCAGTGGCAGGACTTCTGCCTTGCATGCTGAAGGTCCCAGGTTCAATCCCCAAGGGCATCTGCAGGTAGGGATGGGAGAAACCTCTCTCTAAAACCCTGGAGAGCTGCTGCCAGTCAGTGTAGACAATACTGAGCTAGATGGACCAATGGTTTGACTCAGTAAAGCGCAGCTTCCTCATTCCTAAAATTCCCACTGCTTATTAGCTCAAGTTACTGGTGGTGGTGATGAGGAATTCATTCTGTGAAAGAAAGAAAGAAAGAAAGGAAGGAAGGAAGGAAGGAAGGAAGGAAGGAAGGAAGGAAGGAAGGAAGGAAGGAAGGAAGGAAGAAAGAAAGAAAGAAAGAAAGAAAGAAAGAAAGAAAGAAAAAAAGAAAGAAAGAAAGAAAGAAAGAAAGAAAGAAAGAAAGAAAGAAAGAAAGAAAGAAAGAAAGAAAGAAAGAAAGAAAGAAATCACTTACTCTGTGCATTCCACAGAATATAGAGAGGCTGCCCTGGATCTTTGTGCAATTTCATGTTGTCCCACAACATCTGGATTAGAACATACTTGCTGTCCTCTAAGATACAATTTCTGGGAATCTGAGCAAGAAGAAGACAAAATACAAGCCTGAATATAAGAGTAGAAAATTACAGAACAGTAGCAAACATGCTTGATGCCACTCGTACAGAGGGAAAGAAGGGCGGCAATTCTGACCTTCAGCCATTGACAATGAGCTCGATTGCTATGGCCCCATTTTAAGAGTCACTATCTAGTACAGGGGTGAGGAACGTTTCTCAGCCAGAGGGCCGCATTGCCTTTTGGGGGCCCACCTGCCAGTGGAGGGCAGGGGCAGAGTCAAAGATGGATGCAGCCAAAGGCAAAAAGTAAACAGGGCCAGAGGCAAAAGCGAGCAGAGCTACGGATGTGAATCTTAGCAATGTACACTAGGCTACATCCCAGCCACACAAACAGAGGTTTCTACACCCACTCATGTTCCTCCATCCAGGTAAGCAAGAAGCATCATCCAAGGTCAAAGACACGTTCCAGGAAGGCAAGAGCACTCAAAGAAGATGTGGTCTGGGGAGAGTGTCCTAAGGGCCAAACAGAGATATCTGGAGGGCCGCATTCAGCCCCTGGGCCTGAGGTTCTCCACCTCTGCTCTAATAGTATTGGCTCGCATTGCTGTCCAGTAACCCCTCCTATGATAAAACCAGGGGGATCTGTTGAATCCATTATTCCCTTCTCAGGCGGAGCTGTCTATCAGACCACAGCAGCACCAGGTACCACTAGCCTGCTGTGCCCCAGAATAGAATCGGGACAGAAGGAAGTTCGGCTAGGTGCTTGCCTTGGAATGCAGAACCAGCTAGGCATGGAATCCCTTGCAAGAAATATTTACCCTGGGTTTCTTCCTTATTCACAGTGAACATAAGAAAACTATTAATAAAGTGACAAGGAAAACAGGGACAATATAAAGGAAACAGAAGAGAGGGGGGAGACAGAAGGAAGTCTAAAGAATGACTTTCTGGCCTGCTGACTCAATGAACTGGGCTCTGGCACAACGGCTAAACAACATACCATTCAAGCAATCAGCTATTGTGTGAATGGCGTTCAAAAAGTAAACAGCAGGGACAGGGGGCCTAATCTGGATTGGGACCCTGGCATGTGGGGGAGAAGGTAATGGGGACTTGAACACTCTGCTCCTTGCTGTAGTACAAGATCCAGATGGCCCGTTCCTGATACGTGTATTGGAACACAAGCTTCCACTGACACAAATGGGAGCTTCCCCCCACCCCCAAACAGCAAGAACAGGCCTTCTGATCTGGATTAGAACAGTGGGGGAGGGGAACATCTCTCTCTCTCTCTCTCTCTCTCAGTTCCCTGCACCTGGTACTGACATCTCATCTAGTTTGGTCCAGAGACAACATGTGCACTTATTTTCCATTCCTGAAGCATTCTGTAAGAGTGGGCAGAATACACATCAGTGTTGGATTTTCTAGGTCTAGCTAGAATGCTATTGGCACTCATTAAGAGGAGGAGAATAACAGGCTCTCTACAATCAGCATTCATTCAATACTAAAATAGATTAGATGCTCTCTCTCTCACACACACACCCCAAAATCCCAGGGGTGGGAAGCTGTAGGAGAAGAGAAATAGCCCCAAGCAGAAGGCACTAGAGTTTAGACAGGAAGTGTTTCAAATCAATAATAATAATTTGTCAAGCCCTTAAAGCAAAGAAGATGCTGTATACTTAATTGAAAACCCTTTCCGCACCCCCATACCTTTGAATTCTTATTGCAGTGTTCAGAGGACAGTATTAATCCTGGTAAGTTACTAGGCAAGTCCAAGCGTCGGAAATACCACACTAGATTCCAGAACACAATGGGATGGTGGTCCACAAAGTCAGCCACTGTTATCGCATGGTCCCCTTCGTTTTCTAATAAGCTTTCAAGCTCCTTCCATACAACAAGAGGACTGAGATATGGGACTGTTATGGGCTCTGGACTAGGTAAACGCCACTCTAGCCCCAAAGGATCCTATTGTAAAAATAAAGAGATAAAAACAAACATTTATTTATTTATTACATTTATATCCCACCTTTCCTCCAAGGAGCTCAAGGTGGTGTACATGATACTTCACCTTTCCAGTGTTGACCTCACAACAACCCTGTGAGGTAGGATAGGCTGAGAGACAGTGACTGGCGAAAGGTCACAGAGTGAGTTCCATGGCTGAGTGGAGATTTGAACCCTGGTTGTCACCCAGGTTCTAGTCTGACACTAACCATCACATCACACTGGCTCTCATGACTAGCTATCAACAACGATCTACTTTAGAGGTTCTCCTTCAGGTGTCCCTGAAGTGGGTAAGAAGAGGCAACCTTCTCAGTTGTAGCTCCCTGAGAACCTCTTCTGGCATTTACACCAATTTTTGTTAGGCATCAGGAGAAGACCTTTTTATTATCCTAGCCTTTGATTCTCTGATTGGCTTTAATTCAGAGAAGGGACATAGCTCAGGGACAGAGCACCTGCTTTGCATGCAGAAGGTCCCAAGTTAAATCCCGGGCATCTCCAGGTAAGGCTAAGAATGTTCCCTCCCTGAAACCCTAGAAAGCCGCTGCCAGTCAGTGCAGACAATACTGAGCTAGATGGATCAATGATCTGACACAGTATGATGCAGCTTCCTGGGTTCCTAATTTCTGCTGTGACTATTTTCGCTTGTTGTTCAATTTTTGTTTTATTGAGTATTATTAAAACGTAAGAAGATCCAGGCTGCTGGATCAGACTAAAGGCCCATCTACTCCAGCAATCTGTTCCCACAGTGGCAAACCAGATGCCGACGAGAAGTCTGAAAGCTAGGACCTGAATGCAACAGCGCTCTCCCCACTTGCCATTTCTAACATCTGGTCTTCAGGGACATCCTGCCTCTGATACTGGAGGTAGTGCATGATGAGATGTACTCCTTCTGGGGACACAGACAGACATAAATGGCTAATAGCCATTGATAATCTTATTCTCCATGAACTTGTCTAAACCTCTTTTAATGGCAACCATCACTTCTGGGAGCAAATTCCATAGTTTAACTACACGTGACCAGGTGTGAATGATAACATTTCCTTCTGGGATGACACCGTTAGTTAAAGATTCTTCCTGTGGTAGTTTCTAAGCAGGACCATTAGCACTAACGCTGCAAAGACAGTTATGCTTTGCAGAAGTTATGCTTGTTTGAATATCCAAGTTAGGAAAACAAGAAAGACAACCCAATTACTCACGGCTGTCCCTTGCAACGTGGCAGGCAAGCTCCCAGTGGGAACAACGTGGCCGCGCTTCTGGCTCCCCACTTCCTCCACCTCCAGGGGACTGTACATACTCATGCTTCTTGACAAGGGGTGGCTGGCATGCTCAGTTCTTGCAGTATTCTGTTGCCTTCTGGGAGGGATCTGAATGCTCCTGGCACAAGTACCATCAGGCTGTTTTGATTTGCTGCTGACAAAAGGTTTATTTATTTTACTATACTTGAAATCAAATTACACACAGTTCAAAAATCAACAGCATCTACAGTACATGATACACACACACAAAAGTAAACAAGAAATACTCTACAATATTTGCTATTCTAACACACTACAAATAAAATCCATCTTTCAATAAACTTGTGTGTGCATTGTCCAGTAATTAACCATCTATAGTAGGTTAATTTGGAGATATTTTATTTTACATGTTTATTTAATAAATGTGCCATATTGCTAACAAGATTCAAGGCACCTAGGAAATAGACTTCACCTGAATCAGGCCATAGTCCATCTAATTCAGCATCCTATTCCCCACTTTGAGCTTTCAGGATGGAGCAAGCAATGTCTTAATAAATGTCATTAATAAATATCTGCAGGCAAGTCAGGCCTTTTCATTGAGTGAATCACAGGTCAAAATGGGATGATTTTACCTATTTGAATGCAAATCATCCTGAGCAAGCATTAAAGATGTCGAAAACCCTGAAGTGGGATCAGACTGGTTTTTTAAACCTCCCTGCACATTCTCTGAAGACGGACTGGACTTCAGGAAATATCTACAAAAAGTACAAATGTTCTTGCAATTAGAGGATTTTTTAAAAAGGCGTATTTGGAAATACTGCAAGCAAAAACCCAATAACAAATAATTAATTACCTTCCAGGGCCCCGAAGATCTCTGATTTCAATGTTCAGGAAAGGCAAGAATAGGTTTCCACAGAAAGGGCAGGTGGTGTTAAGATTGGAATCATCTGCTGTCCAGCCTGCCATGATCTCTTCATCGTGTACAAGGCAGTCGCAGGTTCGACATCGTGAACAGCTTGAGATAAGGACCTGTGGGAAGCACTTCATTAAAGCCCTCGATGCGAGTTCTACCCCTGGTCGTGATGGTAATAGTAAGTTATACCATACTGCAATAGAAACCTAACTGAATTTGTAAAACCTAGGCCTGGGCCAAAAGTGCCTCTCATGTTGGCACCCTATTCTGGGGCTGAAGATTTCAGGGGGGCAGTCCTGAGGATGTACGTTTCAAACTGCTGGCAGCAGACTTTTCTTTCCCTACCTTTTCTTTGTAAAACAACAGTGCTCCTAGTGCACTCCATTGGCATTTCCCACCACAATGCCACAGTACTTCCACAGCCATTATCGGGGCGAGAGAGGTGGAAGCCTTGCTCCCAGTTATCTATGCATGTATGGCTAAGAACTACACTAAATATGACAATGATATACTTCCTTATTCAGATCTGCCCTGTTCATCTAAAAATCAGGGACCAAAGAGCACACAGGTGACAGAAGCTGAACCCCCCCCCCCCCACACACCAACAACCACCTCTCCAGGGTCCTTGAGCAAAACTCCTTTTTTGCTCCAGCCCTGCTTGGAAAGGCTTTGGTAATGCGGAGGACTTGGTTCCTCTCCCCGAAGGCTCCTTCTGATGTTCAGCGTGGCTTACTCCCAAGATAAAAGTTTATAACTGCAGCCTTGTCTTGGGCTTGTTTACTTCGGAGCAAGTCCCATGGGGTTCAAGACGGCATAGTCTCAAGCAAGTGTGCCCTCAGCAGCAATCCTTTACACATGTGGTTTGGAGTAAGCCCCCAATGAACTCATTGCAAGTTATTTCTAAGTAAATGTGCACAGGGTTGAGTGAATGTCTCAGAAATGGGGGAGGGGGCCACCTTAAGAAAATTTCACAAAAACAATGAGAAGAAATGGAAAGTTGCCCCCCCCCTCCGATTCCCAACCATAGATGATATCACTGTAATATAAGATGGCATGCAGGCAGGCTAATACTTGTAGGCCAGTAATGTTAGTGGACATATTTGCAAGGCTGCTTCAACCATTTCTTTGTAATTTGCTATTACACTTACACACGAGAACTAAAAGAGCAAATAAGCAAACATACTCTTAACTCTCAGCCTCCCTGAGTAAAAACTGCCCTCATACCAATTAAACCGATTAAAGCTTCAGTTGACTAATGCACTAATTAAGCCAATTAAAGATTGCAGGCCTAAAAGCAATAACCAGCAATTCAACTTCAACACATGAATCCACCAAAACACAAGAATGTTCAATTCAAGGTACCCAGATATCAGCAACCTAATCCATAGTCAGTGCATACTCTTTCAGTTTGTGACCTCCTTTTAAACCAGGGATGCGGAACCTTTTGCATATCAAGAGCCTATCCAACAGGAAAAAAAGGAGTGAGGCAGAGGGGTGGGCGGTGGGGTGGGCGGAAGCAGAGACGCCCCTTTGCATGTCATGAGCTGAATTCTATTTGGCTCTGGGGACCTCTTGTTTGGACAGGTATGGTCTCTCTCTCTCTCTCTGTTTGTTAATTCAAAGCAAAGCAAAATGTGTTTGGCTCAATTCTTTTCAGCTGGCTGTGTAATGAAACCACAATTAGCAACACTGCCTGCTTGTTGGTTAATTTAGACTTTCGGGGGGGGGTGTCTTGGAAAGTCTTTCAGCCTAGAGGCTCTTTTGGAAAATATATTCCACCAGATATCCCAGGAAACTTTCCCTTGGGGGAAGAGATGTTGGAATGCTACACCTCAGTAGATCTAAAGGCCCATCTCTTTGATATATCTAACTGACCATCACCCCATTTCATACCATCTTCAGCTGCCCCTACACACATCATCATCATGTTTTCTGTAGCGGATGCTGACAACTCAGCAAGGGATACCAGGTTGGGTGGCAAGGAGAGGAGGTGCAAACATTTGAAAAAGGCAAGGAGGGTGGTGCAGGGCTGGCTGCCACTTAGCTAGCTTGGGAGGCAGGTCATAGGCCAGGCTCAGGAATGTCCTCCAGGAGCCACTGTCACTACAGAAAGTGAGCTGTGGAGGGCAAAAGAAAGGAGCATGGACCTTGCCTCAGGTTTGGCACCCCATCAGTGTGACTCCTGCTTGAAAGGAGGGGCAACACCAGTCATGCATTCATATCTGCTGTTTGACAAGTGCACACATACACACAAGTTCACCCAGATAGGGAGGAACACAGGAAGCTGCCTTATACTCAATCAGACCATGGGTCCATCTAGTCCCGTACTGTCAATACCAACTGGCAGTGGCTCTCTATGGTTTTGGAGGGGAGGGGGTCTCTCTCGGCCCTACCTGCAGACACCAGAGACTGAACCTGGGACTTTGCGCATGCAAAGCTACCAGTGAGCTATGTTCCTTCCCCCATGAAGGAGGCTGGTTAAAGTGAGAGTGGGGAGAGGAGGAATAGCCAGGTTCTGGCAAGCACTGTGTGTGCAATGCCACACCAATCCATAACATGCCAACTGCTCACTCTTATTCCCCCTCCCCTCCTCCTTATCAATGCCAAGAAATGAATACCGGTCCAAGAGATGAAAGAAAGAAGAGGAAGAACCAATTTGTTTGTAAGGTTTTGCAGTGGGTTCAGAGTCTCCCAAATACTTATCAGGGGCTGGATGAAATCAAGCAACAGGCCAGATCTGGCCCATGGGCTGTAAGTTCCCCACCCTTGTTTTAAACTCTTTGAGATTTAATTCTCTGGTCCTGACCTTTCCATACTCCAATACATTTCTGTAAGAGTTCTCTGGTGTTCAGCTGATCCCATCAAGGACACTCCTCCCTGTCACTAAAAATTAATTCGTTGCCACAACGGAAGAAAAAGCAGCTGTGGGGATTCTGCTGCATAGTAATGTCAACAAATTAGCAGCTGAATCAATCTATTTATGGAGCTGACAAATACATTTTAGATTGATTTACCAGCTTCTTCTCTCAACAGCTTATCAATGTGTATCAATGATTGCTCATTTGGATAGTAATGAGGCTTCCGAGGGTTCATTTGAAACAGTAATGAAAGACCCCTTTAGTGGTAATTGGCAAAAAGGCTTCCATTACTCTCAGAACATTATGTTCCTTAACAAAGAGTTCATCTGGATTTTCTATACTGACCTAAAATGATGGCCATTACATGGGACAAGTAAAACTGGAAAGCATGTAAACCATCCTTTTTACTAGGCCTAACTATACTTTATAAGGGGGGAGATGTAAACTAGACATGAGATCTCTATAGCAGAGATCTCTATTCCTCAGTGAGGCAGGGAAGAAATTGGGGAGGAGTCTCAGAAAGCAAGATGTAGTATAAAAGATCTAGGTCACATAACCCCTGCCTGGTTTGGGGCAAAAGGAGGAGACAGCCTGCTATTTGGATGCCTGGGGGTGGGACTCAGTGGCCTTATAGGCCCCTTCCAACTCTACGATTCTATGACTCCAAACAGAGATAGCAAGTGACCCATCCTTTTTGCTATATGAAAAGGGAAAATGATGTACCTCCAGTGCATAATTCTGGAACACACTAGTGCTGCTTGTGCTGCAAGATGATACCAGCTCTGATCTGTCAGGCAAAGGAAACTTTGAAAGGGAGCCTAAAAGGCAAACAGATACTTGTTACTGCAGAAGGAAACATAAGACTTACCTACGATGGCCTTTCCCAGTCATGGAAAGGAGAATATCCTTCTATGGGCAATTTGTCCCATTCGCTTCAAGGTGCCAGGCCTTCCAGGGACTTCAATATGTCCTCTAAGAGAGAGTTGTCTCGCATGGAGAGCAGTAGCTGCAGCTTGCTCTCACTGGTAGGGGCAGGGCAAGGATAGAGAGGGTCCCTCCTCCTAGTGAAGGTTCCAGAAACATCTGGAAATCCCACCAGCTTTAAATTCGTGGGAAGAGCCACTGAAGGATGCCCATCTCCAGATGACTACGGTCACATTTTTGTGACTACACAGAGTTATTTTCTCCAACAAAGACATTATTTTTATTTTCAGAGCATCATTCTGAGAAGCTGTAGTAAGACTTAGGCAAGCCTCTCCCTGTACCAACCGTCCTGAGCTCTGAGATAATCAGAGGCCCTACCAAGGAACACTGCTTGTTGTGCAGAGACTCAGGAGAAGGCCTTCTTTGTGGGGGCACCCCAGTGATAGAGCTCCCTCCTCTTATAAGTAGGAATGGCCATAACATTAATGGGCTTTCACTGATTGGCAAAGACCCATTTGTTTTTAAAAGCCTTTGGAGGTTGATTCTGTTTTTTCCTCCCATTTGACTTTTTCTTGTGCTGCTGTTAAATGGAATTAAATTGTTTATTTTAATATATGTTTTGAATTTTATAACATGTTATGATTTTGTTGTTACTGATGTGTATTTTTATGGAAATTGCTCTGAGGCCTGCATGACATAAAGCAGTATACAAGAATTCTAAATAAAACAAAGCTAAATAAAATAATGATGTCAAGAAAGAAAATTTGAGAAATCTTGGAAACGCTCTTACATGACTGAGAACGACGCTTTGATGTGCCACTGTTGGAAGCTGAGCTCTCCAGACTTGTCCTGCTCAGGCCAATTCCCTTTAACACAGAGGAGGTATCCTCGTGAGGAGAAGAGTTGCTTTCAAGATCATTGCAGACTTCTTCATCAGTCAGGGAGGCAGATTCTGAATCAAGGGCCCCAAGGGATGAAATGCTTGTTCGGTCTGAGTTTTGATCCTGGAAACAAGAACAAGTATGTTTTCTTGCTTAGAGCTCTAATGGAAAGTATTTGGAAGAAAATCACCACCAGTAGCTGTGGTGACAGCCTATCAGTTCAAGCCTCACTGAAGAACCAAACTGGATCTCCTGCCAGGCTAATTACTTTCAACATCAAAGGTGACTTCTGTTAATTAATGAAGAAAAGCTGGGCGACTCATTCTTATAGTTAATTATTGCAGATCTTCAGTCTTCCTTTGTTATCACACAGATTCCACTTATAAGGCCTCATTGCATTAAAAAAATATATTGGCGGGGCAGGGGTGGGTGGGAGAGCTGAGACCTTTTCATTCTTCAACATGAAAAGTTTGTCCACTGCAACAACAAAAGCCCAGCGTAAGAAGATAAGATGGCCCTATCCATCTATTTTATAACCATTGTTATGTCTGTGATTGACACAACGTTGATTTTTCCTTTTGGAGCCTCTCAGATGAAAGTTAGGCCTGTCAATTTCAGTGTGATTTAAGTATCTCTGCCCCTTGATGGCTTTCAAATCACAGGATTCCTATGTGCACTCAGATCTCTGCCTAAAACATTCCTGTCGTCTTCAGTTACAGGGAAAGATTTCTCATACATCCCCGCTGCATGTAGGGTGGTGTCCCCAGTATTGAAGCAAGTAAGATCTCATTGGCATGCATTTCTGGAAGCATATTCTCCCTGAAGATCTCATCTTTAGCATTCTAGCAATAGTGGTGTTAAACTACCAGCACTGTAGGCCCACCTGTTTTATGCTATGCTAGAAAGAGTCCAAACAGTAGCTCCAACAGTTCCCCAAGTTTAAAGACCCACCTGCTCCTGTACAGTTGATGAAGTGGTCCTGATATCACGGGATATTCAAACAAAGCATAAATGATGCTTAACAAACAAACAAACGCCTTTGCAACCAAAACAAGAGTTAAGGGGAGAAACTGTGTAAAAAAGAATAATCCAGAATTCTTTATTACAAATTGAATAATTATCATGTATACAAACACTCCAATAACAAATCCTTAATATGCTACATCCTCCACATTATATTTCAACAAAGACCAAATGCGTTTTGACACAAAGGTCTTCATCACTGAGCTTATATTAAAAAAAATAGCAAATCTGTAAAAATAAGCTCTAATTAAAAAAAAGAATAAAAAACAATATACTACAGCAATGGTTCTCAAACTTATTTTTTGTGAACCATTTGCAAATTGACAGAGGTCTTGGTGGACCACTTAATAGAACTCTTTTTCTTTAGCAACAACATCATAGTTGCTAAAATCAGCACCTTATTATATATTTAAAAAATGGGTCCTGCTCACACCACTGAGAGGCATCCCTATAACTGATAAATATTTAGGGGACAGTTAGTAAGAGGCTGCACCAGTGCTATATTATGAAAAATACAGGACTTACGCTAGGGCCTTCTTAGCCCTTTGTTCAATCCAGGTCTGGTCAAAATCGCCCTAGTCTCAGTCATCAGGGAAAAAAGGAAGTGCAGCACTCAGGGCAGATATTCTCGACTGTTCCACAACATTTCTTTGGCCCACCTGCATGGCATATGCAGCCCAGTAGCAGTCAACAGGTGGCAGTTTGAGAACCTCTATACTCCTGGAGCAGTTTTGTTTTTCTCCTATAGCAATGATCTAAGAAGCTTACCTTTGATGATGCCGCATATGTAGTAAACTTTGAGTACCACTTGCTGGCCTTCTTTGCAACCCCTTTCCCTGCAGAAAACATGCTGGTCTTTAGAACGTCGAAGGTGGGCGTTAGCAGCGTATCCAAGTTGAATGACGTGGGAGAAGGAAGTGCTATTGCGCCAGACACGTCCTCAGATTGTCCCCTTGATAGACTGTTAGGAGAAAACACTGGAGAGGACCAAAGCCTGTCCCTTCCTCTTTCTTCATTTTTTACATGGTAGCTTTTGGATTTGGTAAGAATTGCTGGCCTGGGAGAATTTGGAGGAAGGCTAGATCTCCGGCACGGCTGGGCCAATGTTGGACTCTTTTTATTGGTGTTCTTCTCGTTGTAGGCTTTTTGCAAATCTATGCTTGGTGTCCGGCTAGTTAAGGGACTACTCATGTTGTTCATATACATTTCTATTTCTTCAGCTAAATCTCGCTTTGCAGATGGAGTTGAGGTACTTTTGTCCTCGTCTTCATCCTCTTCCTCTTTCTGTTGTTCCGTCTCAGCAGCCAGCAAGGAGAGTGGATCAAATCCCATTTCAACACCAGTTTTCTCAATGGGTTTTACTGGAAAGCTACTGGCATCAGTAAAAGCTGATGGTTTTTTATGTAACAGCTTCACACTTTTCACGGAGAAAGGTTCATTATCCAAATCTTCCAAATCAAATATGACTGGCGATTCTGTTTTGTCCACAAAACTGTCGTCGTAGGGTGCGTCCTCGTCACTGGATTCTTTCTCCAAGTTCCCTCTCTTACTGGGTCCCAAAGAAGATTGTCTGATGTTGAGTGTCTTGGGCCTTTTTCTCTTCTCAAACACTTTAGAAAGAATTTTTGCATCCACTCCTAGTTTTTCAACAATTTCTTCAGGACTTACTTCCTGATTAATTTGATTTTTCATGAGTTCTATCAGAGCATCTCCGCTCAGATTGCGGTTCCTGTTTCTCCAAACCATCCGTTTCTGCTCCAGTTCAGCTGTATTTAAGTGCCTGTTTCTTAAGCTTTCAACTTTAGAAACCCTTGTTTTGTTGACATCCACAAAACAAGAGAATAACAGTCCTGCAGAGCTTTCTGGGAGGGAGGGGGAGACACACAAATCCAAAGAAGTGGGGTTACTTTCATCACAAAGCAAAGCTGTTAAGAACTTGCCACAATCTGCACTGGAATTGGTTTTTAAGAAGTTTTTAAACCTTTTTTTGAAAGATGTTTTGTTTTAATATATTTTAAAGTCTGTTTTTAAGACGTTTTAGTGTGTTTTTAGGGTTTTGTATGCTGCCCTGGGCTCCTTCTAGGAAGAAGGCACATGAGACCACCACCTTGCTGAAGCTAAGCAGGGTTGGGTTTGGTCAGTGCCTGGATGGAAGACTGCCTGGGAACAAGTATGCTGCCTTGGGTTCTATGGTGAAAGAAAGGTGGGGTATGTATGTATAAATAAATAAATAATAAAACCTAGACATTTCTAATACGTGTAGGAGATTTTTGGTGGGTTGGGGAGCCTTATTTTACTATATATTAGCAAGAAATCCATCCTGTGCTGAGAAAAAAATATCTGGCCGTCTTATGAATGGATCTATACAATGGGAATGTTTTCTCATTGAAAATAAGTAAGTGAAAGTAAAGACAAAACTACCAATTCATAAGAAGGAATCAACTGTGCAGGCTTACCTGTACCGATATCTCCTGCTGTATCAGCTACTTGGCCAATTTTATTGTTCAGACGAACAATCCTTGATGCAGGCTTAGCTCTATTTGAATTCTGATAATTTAATGAAGGAAGGCAGTCACCACTTCCCTTTCCGCTCTCTACCTCAGATACTGTATACACACACACACAAGATACATGGAGAATTCATCAAGACTTGAGCTTGTTCTTTTTTTAAAAAATAATAATTTAAATTGCAATTTCATTAAAGAAAACAGAAAAAAACCCCACCCCCAAAAGGAAATAAAAAGAAAGGGGAAAAAACCCTGTCGGCTCACATTAACAGTACATTGTAGGCCATTTTTTTCCTTGTTAGGGGTGCAAAAGTCATGGTATCATATGATACCGTGTGCATCCCTCACATTTCTTGACTGCTTACTGGCTGCCTCTCATACAGTGCATGCTTCCATTTGATAATGTGTGCAGACACGAGCATGGAGCATCATCAAGAAGGAAAACCTGAGCACCAGCATTAAGGACGCATGACAAGTGATCACCTGTAGTGGGGGGGGGGCAAGGGAGCAGTGGCAGCAGGGGACATTGTCTCTCCCCACGATTTTTTATTAACATTGCTTTAGAAACACCCCTAAAAATCTAAGTTCTTTTATCAGTTACACAACTGAGTTATAAAGTCTTCATGCTCGTCCTAGAAGCACATGAAATCTGTTTTTGACCCTAGTCAAAATTCAAGTTTTTCCTTTCTGGTTCAAGACTCGTAATGGATTAAAATCCATTCAGCCCATAATAATAAAAACAGTAAACAGAACAATGGCACAAGAAATAAAAGGCAGTTCACCTTCTTCACTCTCTTCCTTGTCTTTGATCTGAGCCTAGCAATGCTTGAGGAACAGAGGAAGCTGCCTTACGCTGAGTCAGACCACTGGTCCATCCAGCTCAGCGCTGTCTACACTGACTGGCAGTGGCTCTCTAGTGATTCAGACGAGTCTCTCCCAGCCGTAGCTGGAGATGCCATTAGGGACTGAACCTGAAGCCTTCTAGGAAGATATTTTATTTTTATTTATTGTGTTTACATAACAAGGCACCCAAGGCAGTTTGCAACTCAAACGATTAACACAAAATGGTTGTTCCTTCAACAGTTGCCTCAGGCTGTTGACGGTCCTTGCACAGAGGATAGTTCTGCGCTTCCTGGCCTGGGCTTTACTGCCTTCCCTCCTCAGGGAAGAGTGCTCTTAGGTAGCCATAGGGAAGGGATGCCCTAGGGCAGACCTCTCATCGCTGAGATTCAGAATGGTGGGATTACCCTGACATATGGTGGAGGGATTTGAGGGCACAGTCTGAGAGCTGCTCAGTCATGTTTTTAGGAGTACGTGGGCTTTTTTTCTGGAAAGGTAAAGCTGAACAGAAATAATTTTTAAAAATGAGTGTACACCTAAGTTAAGTGAGAATGTATACAGGTATACTTTTATTATGCATCTTTGTATTATATTGTATATTTTTTAAACCGCTGGTTTTATTTTGAAAGATCTTAGGCTGACTTGTTTTTAACATCTAACTTTATTGGTAATTTTAATGTGTAGTTTATGTAAACTGCTTAGAGGTTTTGATGATTAAGCAGTATATAAATCCTGATGATGGGCAGATGGATGGGTAGGTAGGTAGGTAGGTAAGTAAGATCCCTGGGGTTGGTTGTGGCTGTCCCCAAGCATAGATTTGGTGGCAACTGCCTGAAGTTTTGTAGAATCTTTATAGATGTACGCTGTCTTGTTTAAGGGCTGAAAGGAATGCATTTTTTAATAAATGCAAATAAAATTAAATTAAATCCAGGGGGGTTGCCATCTAACATTTGAAACAGCCTATGAACTCTGCATTGTACATACACCAGGGTTTTTGGTTTTGTTTTTTTAGCACTCCAGGGTTTTTTAGGTTGATCTATGGCAAAGAGAGAAGACTTTATGACGGAAGGACTCAACCCCACCGTTACAGAACTCCTTCCAACAGCCACCCAAGTGTAGGCTTCTTAAGCCTCCTGCACCACTGGTTGTTTGGTGTTCTTTACCCTTGCGTCTCCTGATGTTGTTGGACTACAACTCCCATCATCACTGACCATTAGGCTAAGCTGGCTGGGGATGATGGGAGTTGTGGTCCACATGCTTCAACCATGGGTCTCCCGATTTTGTTGGCCTGTAACTCCCACCATCTGTAGGCTAAGCTGGCTGGGGGGTAATGGGTCCATGCTCATTCAACCATGGGTCTCCAGATATTGTTGGACCACAACTCCCATCATTCCTGGCCACTGGCTAACCTGGCTGGGAATGATAGCAGGTTGCAGTCCAGCAACATCAGGGGACCCAAGGTTGAGGAGCACTGGTCTGTGGTGCAACATGGGCCAGAAATACAGCAGTAAAACAAGGGAAAGTCCTGTCTCAGTAACCTATTAGAATTCTCTGAGAGTGTCAACAAGCATATAGATAGAGGTGATCCAGTGGACATAGTGTACTTAGACTTTCAAAAAGCGTTTGACAAGGTACCTCACCAAAGGCTTCTGAGGAAGCTTAGCAGTCATGGAATAAGAGGAGAGGTCCTCTTGTGGATAAGGAATTGGTTAAGAAGCAGAAAGCAGAGAGTAGGAATAAACGGACAGTTCTCCCAATGGAGGGCTGTAGAAAGTGGAGTCCCTCAAGGATCGGTATTGGGACCTGTACTTTTCAACTTGTTCATTAATGACCTAGAATTAGGAGTGAGCAGTGAAGTGGCCAAGTTTGCTGATGACACTAAATTGTTCAGGGTTGTTAAAACAAAAAGGGATTGCGAAGAGCTCCAAAAAGACCTCTCCAAACTGAGTGAATGGGCGGAAAAATGGCAAATGCAATTCAATATAAACAAGTGTAAAATTATGCATATTGGAGCAAAAAATCTTAATTTCACATATACGCTCATGGGGTCTGAACTGGCGGTGACTGACCAGGAGAGAGACCTCGGGGTTGTAGTGGACAGCGCGATGAAAACGTCGACCCAGTGTGCGGCAGCTGTGAAAAAGGCAAATTCCATGCTAGCAATAATTAGGAAAGGTATTGAAAATAAAACAGCCGATATCATAATGCTGTTGTATAAATCTATGGTGCGACCGCATTTGGAATACTGTGTACAGTTCTGGTCGCCTCATCTCAAAAAGGATATTCTAGAGTTGGAAAAGGTTCAGAAGAGGGCAACCAGAATGATCAAGGGGATGGAGCGACTCCCTTACGAGGAAAGGTTGCAGCATTTGGGGCTTTTTAGTTTAGAGAAAAGGCGGGTCAGAGGAGACATGATAGAAGTGTATAAAATTATGCATGGCATTGAGAAAGTGGATAGAGAAAAGTTCTTCTCCCTCTCTCATAATACTAGAACTCGTGGACATTCAAAGAAGCTGAATGTTGGAAGATTCAGGACAGACAAAAGGAAGTACTTCTTTACTCAGCGCATAGTTAAACTATGGAATTTGCTCCCACAAGATGCAGCTTGGATGGCTTTAAAAGAAGATTAGACAAATTCATGGAGGACAGGGCTATCAATGGCTACCAGCCATGATGGCTGTGCTCTGCCACCCTAGTCAGAGGCAGCATGCTTCTGAAAACCAGTTGCCGGAAGCCTCAGGAGGGGAGAGTGTTCTTGCACTCGGGTCCTGCTTGCGGGCTTCCCCCAGGCACCTGGTTGGCCACTGTGAGAACAGGATGCTGGACTAGATGGGCCACTGGCCTGATCCAGCAGGCTCTTCTTATGTTCTTATGTTCTTAACCCAGTTTGGATGTCAAGGAACAGAATTCAGACAACATGATAGGTATCAAACACTTGGTACGTACAAGAACTGGAGTCGCTCTCTTTCTTCTCTTCTTTTAGTTCAGCATTCTTCTGAACAGTGAATTTCTCCTGTTTAACTACTTCTTTAGACAGCCTGTATAAAAGATCTGAATGCCCCCCTATCACAATAGAAAAGGATAAAAAATTAACATGTTTTAAAAAAAATTAAAAAAAAGAATGGGATGATGTTGTGATGAGAAATATATTGAGGTGTTGTTTGTAAAACTGGGAGGGCTCTAGCTCAGTGGCAGAACACCTGCTTTGCATGCAGAAGTTCTTAAGTTCAATCCCCGTCATCTCCAGGTAGGGCTGGGACAGAGCCCGGTTTGAAACCCTGAAGAGCCGTTGCCAGTCAGCATAGGCTAGGTGTGGCCCTCCAGATGTTGCTGGACTATAACTCCCATCATCCTTGGCCAGTGGCCAAAATTCTACAAGGGAACCGGTGCCTATTCACTGCTGATAAGAAGCCTTGGTCCAGCATAAAAAACTGTCCAGTCATCAACTGCAGCACTGAGTAGCATATAAATTATAAATGAGACTGATTTTTAAAACTGGGTGTTTCTAGCTATTGAGAGCAATAACATTTGAACAAGCCAAAAGGCATATGAAAACTCCTACCAGAAAGAGCTTTATGGATGCCATTTGCAGGTTGCTTTCTTAGAACTCTTTTAAACTGAGCTATTCCCAAGACGACGTTCCTTATCTTCGTCCACAGAAAATAGCCACTTCGATTGCTTGAGGGCCAAGTACTTTCCAAAACAGCCTATAACAACATTTAATGGAAATCACTGAAATCACACAGTTCAAGGTTCTCAGAGCAGTGGGCCTTTGACATTCTGTATTAAAAGAATTCAGTGAGCTGTAAGTCCAAGAACATTCGTGGCTAGATAGGAATTTGAGACCAAAGTTTCCCTGGCCTGTGTACAGCATTCTGAACTAATACTCTTTAAAAAGTGAATGTTTCTGGACAGTAGCACATCATATCTCACTTGCACAGTGTTTATGACCCCCCAACAAAGCAGGGCTAATAATATCAGTTCGGAGGAGGGATTTAGATCAGGAAATAACACAGTGGGACAGGGTTAAATATTCCCTCTCTATCACCAATGCTCCAGTCAAAATTGGAGCTCTTTGCAGCTGATCTAAAGTTTAAAACAACACCAGAAGACCCAATCATAGATTTCCTGAATGTGGGCTTAGACTAGTGGCTGTTTTTTTATTTACGTTATTCATATGCTGCCCTATAACAAAAGTTTGGTGGGTGACTTACACCACAGAAACAATAACATTATAACGAAAGCAACATTTTTAAATAACAAACAAACAGACAATTAAAGTCAAAACTGTCAATTTAAAACATAGAGCAAAGAAATAAAATCAGAGAGCCATTACCAATTAAAAACAGAGAGCAGATGGATAGAAATCCAAGTCACGTCCATAGCCACTTATGGGAAAGTGTGCATGTACTATAGATTGCTGAAATGAGACATTGGCCTGTTAGTCGTTGGCTGAAAATTGTTATCAGGCAATACACTACCTTCACAAGATATGATTCTTTTTCTCAGTACTAAAATGAAAGACGTACAGAATCATTAACAATGATTTGATCCAAACATTTACCTTATTATAATAACCATACGTAATTGCATTGGGGTCAACGCCAGCTTTTTTCATTTCAAAAAGGACTCTCACCGCTAGCACAGGTTGGCCATATTGTCCACATAACTGCATCAACACCCGGTAGCATACCTTAAAAAAAAAGACTCTGCTTGTTAGTTTCTTCACTCTCAAGAAACTTACATATATCATAAGGACATTATATTTTATTTATTTATTTATTTATTTATTTACATTTCTAGACCGCCCTATAGCAGAAAGCTCTCAGGGCGGAGTACAACAAATAAAATCACAATTAAAATATGAGCAAGTGTGGAAAAAAAATATATATATAGTACAATTATAAAACATTAATAAAATTGCCATTGAGATTTAAATTAAGATCATATTAAGTTTAAAATGTTAAATTAAAATATTTAAAAATTTACAAAATTTAAAAAGCCTGGGCGAAAAGGTAAGTTTTTACCTGGCGCCGAAAAGATAACAGAGAAGGCGCCAGGCGTATCTCGTCTGGGAGGGCATTCCATAGTTCGGGGGCCACCACCGAGAAGGCCCTAGATCTAGTTGTTGATCTCCGGGCCTCTTTATGGGTTGGAACCCGGAGAAGGGCCTTCGACGTCGAGCGTAGTGAACGGGTAGGTACATATTCCAGAAGGAATATTCATTTATGTCCGGATTCCTATGAGAGACCTCTTGAAGGGATGGGCTCGGGGCCCTGTTGTGAACCCTGTTCCAGCTGAAAGCCTGAAGGAAGCTGCAACAGTTCAAAGGAACCCTGAAGAGCCTCATCTCAGAGATGCCTTACCTAGTCTTCCCATAAACCCCTCTGACTCCAGCCCTGTCCTTGCTTTGATCCCAAAGCCTCCTGTATCGTTCCCCAAGCCTCAGGAGAGAAGGTGGCGGCAGGCCAGAGGGAAAGCCCAGAGTTTCTGGAGGAACTCCCATTTCACAGCCAGATGGGAGGAGAAAGAAGATCCACCTGCAGTAAGGACCCAGCTACTAGCAATGTCCAAGCAGATCAGGCAGAGGAGGAGCTGGCAGCTAGCATATAAGACTCTCCTCTGCACTTTTCCTGGGTTAATGGATCCCTTTTGAGCTCATTAATCACCAGCTTTGGAACTCCTTGACTCAGCTCCTACTACAGTTCTGGCTCCGGCCTCCACAGCGGACACTGGACATGGGCAATTTACCTCATCGGGTGGGTCGATCTTTTTCAAGTGCATTTTCCTCAGCACATCGTAGGCCGTCCTCAAAGCCCTCACTTTGGAATGGCACACCTTGACATAGGCAGGAAGGCAGATGAACCAGAGGCCATAGCAGTGCCTCAGCAAGCACCTGGACCACATCTGAGGGATGGAGGAGTATCTCTTGGCTATCTTATGGGCTGACTTGATTTCCTGCAGGGTCACATTGAAAATAATATGCTTTAGGCATGTTACATCTTTAAAATCATCTGCGAGTCCATAAAAGGGAGACTAGGGCTGGGGCAGATACTCTCATTAACTATTTCTGTAATAGGTTTGAAAGAATAGACTGCTCTCTACTCTTAGTTGGGAGCCACTGAATTTGGGCAGAGGGGGATTCAGTTGGCCAAAGACTGGTAGTGCTGCTACTGACTCAGTGGTTGTTGTGTGCTACAAGTAGCCAGTGGCTTTCCACATGGTCCTACAGAACTTCAGGACCAAACAAGGTAAGGGACAAGAGATATGTGATCAGATCGTCCAATGTTTTCTTAAAAGCTTGCATGCAGCTGTCGGGGTGAATGGGTGGGTAGAAAATGGATCAGGGCTGCAGTGCTAGGGAAGGGGGTTTAACTTCCCTTCCCCTTTTCCCAATGACAACAACCGTGCAAAAAAACTGCTACTATCCCCACATGCCTTCAAGGAGATGATTTCAACAAGGGAAACAGTGCAGAGGGGGAAAGGCGAGCGCCCCTCTCAGCACCAATATGCCGACCAAATTAGCAGCCTATGCTGGTGTTGCGCTGCAGCCAACTCAGAAGGGACAGGAAGGGGGGAGGCATGAGTTTCAGGCACCTCCGCAGCCAGAAGAAGCAGAGTTGGGGATTGTTGTGTCTGAGCAGGATCGTGCGGGAGGGGGGCAGCCTGCTCTCCAGCCAGTTCCCACGAGTAACGCCCTTTCCATGGAGCCGAGCGCACCGCCCCCAGTTGATGCAGAGGACTTGTGGGGGGAAGCTTCAGAGTCAGTGCCAGCTCCTCCTTTACCAAGCAGTTCCCAGGAGGATTCCAGTGTGGCACCGCCCCCTGACCTCGAGCCCGTTGCTCGGGAGCAGGTGTCTTCAGATGAGCTGTTGGATGCGCGTCCCCTGTCTCTTCGTTCCCGTCGCCGTGAGAAACGGACAGGGCAAAGACAGGAATTACGAAGGAGTCAGAGATTACGTTCGAAAACATTTCCTATATAAGCCTGCCGCTCCCAGTGGGGGGTTGTTGAATCAACTTCCTTCACACGCTGCAGAGCATGTCAAGAGTATAGTTAGGGACTCTAGTGAGTTAGCGTAGGGTTTCCTATGAAGCGCAATGCCTTTGATGTATCCATTACTCTAATAAAATGAGATTTACTTGTACACACACTCCAGCCTCATTCTTTCGGCTCTGGATGGGATAGCTGGTTTATTTTTAATTTTAAAACAATGTCAGAAGATCCAATCATGGATCTCTTGTGTCACATCTAATATGGTCCCCAACATCTTAAGGCTGTATCCATCTAGTTATACTCAGAGTAAACCCACTGAAATTAATGGACCTAAGTTAGTCATGCCCATTATTTTCAATGGGTCAACTCTGAGAAGGACTAACATGGGATACAACCCTGTGCCTTCACATGGAAGACAAGGTATCATCAGCCTGTGCCTGCTTGCTAGCTCACCGATCTATCAATCTTCATGCCTGACTTAGGGGCTTTCTGGTTTGCTTTGGCTCCTGAAGCCTGTTTATCCACTGATGAGCATCCTTTGGCTACCTAATTCAGCCACGGCTACGACTCAGCAGCCAGCTCTGGCGCCCTCATTAATTCCACTGCTGCACATTTTCTAAACTCAGAAAACTGGTGTTTCCAGTTCATAACTAGGAAGACACAAGGAAGACTAATAGCACTTAAAATGCCAGAGTTTGAAATGCAAACTATTATCTGGTGAAATCATTTGAGGGTGACAGCATGCCAGCATCACCAATATAGAACATAAACATTCATCTGAAATGCAACAGAACGTGGAGTGCACCAGAGGGGAAAATAGGCTCCTTAAATGGTTGCTCAAACCACGAGAGAGAGAGAGAGGGAGGGGTAATAAAACTCAAGGTGTCATTATCTGAATGTTGAGCAAGAGCAGCACTGTAGAAAATAATGACTAGAATAACCCAGTCATGACACTTGCTGTACAACCAGCAGGTGCGCAAAAGAATTTTCTTTAATTAAAGCATTAGGCGGGCATATCGCTGTATTTCCACATGCCAAACACTGCTTGCAAGCACGAGAGAGAAATGAGGCTAAGTGATTTAACTATCCAGATTGGATGTTAAACCTGTTTCCAGCTGAATGCAACCAGAGGAAGATGCTTCCAATGCAAGGAAGAAGCTGCTGGTGAACTGCTCCGTTTCACTCTCCAGCTCTTATTTATTTTTATATAAAAATATTTAGATTCCAACATCTCGTAAAATATCAATAAAACGTAAAACACATTAAAAACAATACAAAATAATCATTGAAATGACTGGGTAATAAAAAGCAGTATAGGCCTATTGGCATAAAACAAATCTTCAAGAGATGCCTGAAAGTCTAAAGCAAGGAATGCCTGTTGAATCCCTGCCGAAAAAGTGTTCCACCGCAGCATGGGATTGGCAACACTAAATGCCTGAGTGCAAGTGGAGGCCAGTCGGCCCTCTAACTTGGGGGATAACTAACAGTGCACCAGCAGATGATCTAAGTGATTGAGATGGGATATAAGGCGGTCCTTAAGGTTTCCTCGACCCAAGTCGTTCAGGGTTTTGTATATTAACACAAGAGCACTGAACCTGGCCCAGCATCATATTTTTGACAGGAACTGGGATAAGTAGCGATGGCTACTGTCTTAGGCTGCAATCCAATACTCACTTCCCTGGGAGGAAGTCCCATTGAAGCCAATGGAGCTTACTTCTGAGTAGACATGTATTGGATTGCAGCCTTAGATACCTTTAAAGGGGGATTAAATAATTTCATGGAGGAGGCAGTTTGCTTCTGAACCAGTTGCTGGAAACCGCAGGAGAGGACACTGCTTTTGCACTCAGGTTCCTGTCTGCAGGCTTCCCAGGGGCATCTGGCTGGCCACTGTGTGAATAGGATACTGGATAGATGGGCTACTGGCCTGATGCAGCAGGCTCGTCTTACGTTGTTATGTTTAATTCTGTTTAATTCTGTCAATGGCTACAAGTCACAGCAACTGTATAGAACCTACAGGTTCAGAGGCATTCTACCACTGAATATTAGCAACCACGGAAGAGGTCTATTGCCTTCATGCCCAACTTGTAGGTTCTGGAAGCATGTGTTTAGTACTGTGGAAAACTGGATACTGGATTAGATGAACCTTTGGTCTGAGATTCAGCAGAACTCCTGTTATATTCTTGTGGGATTTTCAATGACTCATTTCCCAGGGCATGACTGCACCTCCTATTGCACATCACTGACTGCACATCACTTCAGCGGGAAAAGAAAGAAGCTATTCCTCAAAAAGAAACTGTGTGACACAAAAGACAGACAATGACTGGGCTACTTTAGAGGCACTCAAGGTTTTTGCCATGTTCAGTGAGATTTTTTTAAATATTTTTTCTCTTTAAACAGCAGGTCTGTGTTCCAGATCACAAACTACTTTTGAAACTACGACCCGTTTCAAAAATGGATTGCCACGTGGCAGGATTGTTAAGGAAACACAAATATGAAGGCTTCTCAGGTGCACACAGCTACTTGCATGTTTCCCTAGATACTACTCACTGCTCTGCACCTGGTCAGAACTTGCACCTGGGATGGCTGCGAAGTCAAATTTTTAACCAAAGTGGACCAACAGAAATCAGAGAAATTAATAAATAGTGTGTGTCAGTTTGTGAACATCTGGATTTTAACCCTGACGTTAATGTTCATGGTTTCAGTATTATAGAAGAGCATACCATGGACTGCGAAAAAGACAAATAATTGGATGTAAGAACAAATTAAACCAGAACTATCACTAGAAGCTAAAATGATGAAACTGAGGTTATCATACTTTGGACACATCATAAGAAGACATGATTCATTAGAAAAGACAATCATGCTGGGGAAAACAGAAGGGAGTAGAAAAAGAGGAAGGCCAAACAAGAGATGTATTGATTCCATAAAGGAAGCCACAGACCGGACTTCCGGGAAGGGTGACTTCGCTTGTGCCTGCTTTTTGAGACGAGCTCTCATCTCAGAAGAAGCTTTTTCAGTTTTAAAATCAGTCAGAACGTTCTTTTTGGCTGGTAAAGATTTTCTCCCGGGCAGGGAGAAACGTAGAGATTAACCACAGAAGCCTGTTTTTGTTGGGAGGACTGGATTTCATTAATTTATGAGAGAAGGTTCAGCCAGCAAATGCCGGACGGCCTTCCAACAAGCTCTAACTGATTAAGCGACACGTTTATCTTTTCTTCAAAGAAAAACGGACTTTAACAGGCAAGCATCCTTCTTTCTATTTTTTTTTCACTTGGTTTAAATCGTTGCAGCAAAAAGAGATTTGTCAATGAATCAGCTATAAAGAATTTCTGGGTGAGTTATAACTCTTCTCTATTATTCACGAAATTAAGGAGGAAAGAAATTGAAAAAGCTTATCTTTGTTTTTATTGCAAAAAGCTGGCCTGGAAGTGCATTCTAAAGATACAAACAGAAGAGGGATTTCTATTTCGAGGAGGGAAAAAAAATAAATAAATTTGATTTATGAACTTTGGAGTATTATATGTCCGGGACTATTTTCTTTTTGGTCTATTTCATTTTGACGAATCTGCTTGTTCACGACGCCACTAACTGTTTTGAAGCTGGGAACTAAATTTGTTTTGTATTCCTGAACAAATAAGAGATAAGGCAGGCTGTACTGTCTACACTGTGATGTCATCAAGCCTGGAATATTAACCCAATTGTGGCTGAAATAATTTTTGTTTTCGTGGTTTTAAGAATGGCAATCAGGAAAGTGGCTGAGACCATGGAAGAAATTAGTTTCAGAAAATAATGGATGAGATTGAGATAACGAAACAAACCCTGCGACAGGGTAGACAGGAGATGAAAATTGAATTAGGCAAAATGATGCAGGAGCTTAAAGAAATAGGGGATCTTGTGAGAGAGGAGATTGAGATTAGAGATGAGAAAAGAAAAATTAAAGGGAAGATACAAGCCCTGGAGATTGGAACAAATGTGGAATTGGAAAAAGATCTGGAGTTTATGGATATTAGAAACAAAGTTTACTGTTTGGAATTCAACGTTGTCTCTGAAGAAATTAATGAAGATATTAGAGATAAAGTTATCAATGTCTTGGATAATTTTCTGGACTGGAATGATGTGATGGAGCTTGACATAGAAAAAATCTATGGAATTAACTACAGATATGTGACAATGGAAAAATTCTCAAGAGATGAGCCAGTGCATTTTGTAAAAAAGAAGAACAGAGATATGACTTTACAACAATATTTCAGCAACATATTCAGAACTGATGGCAAGGAAATATTTGTGATAAAGGAAATTCCCATCAGACTCTTATTATATGACTATGGCTATGGCTATGACAGCAAGATTAATATGGGATACTGATAATGGAAGAATGGATACTGAAATTACTGGACTGAACAGGACTATTGAAGATGGAAGATGGAATTAATATTGATAATGGAAGAATGGCTATTGAAATTATTGGATCTAACAGGTTTGATGAGATGGATTAATCTATATGTTTATTTGGACTATGGCTATGACAACAAGATGATTATGGGATACTGATAATGGAAGAATGGCTACTGAAATTACTGGACTTAACAGGATTATTGAAGATGGAAGATGGAATTAACATTGATAATGGAAGAATGGCTATTGAAATTATTGGACCTAACAGATTTGAACGAGATGGATTAATCGACATGTTTATTTGGAGAAAAATTGAAAGATATATCTCTCAAGGAATTGAAACCTCTCTTTGACTTTTTGTGGAAAGAATAAAGCAATGTTTATGAGATTTGATGATTAATCAAGATAACTACTGGAGGAAAGTGATTTTATAATATAATTTAAGAGACAGGATTGTTATATATTGTAGACCTATAACTGATCTGCGACAATCGGAAGTCAACATTTTATTTTATTGTTTAATTATTTTTGTTTTGTTTTGTTTTTTGTCTTTGAAAATTTGAATAAAAATTAATGATAAAAAAAAAGGAAGCACAGACCTGAACTTACAAGATCTGAACAGGGTGGTTCATGACAGATGCTCTTGGAGGTCGCTGATTCATAGGGTCGCCATAAGTCGTAGTCGACTTGGAGGCACATAACAACAACAATCTTTTTCTGACTTAATACATGAAATGGTTGTGTGAATTTAAATTATCATCATCATCATAAAAAAAAAAAGAACATGGCCATTTCCTACCTCCACTGTCAGAGGCAGTACGCCTTTGAATACCAGCAGCTGGGAATCATAAGTGGGGAGAGTGCTGTTGCTTGAGGGTTTTCCACAGGCCTGAGATGGGGAACCTGCGATCCTCCAGATGTTGTTGGACTCCAGCTCCCATCAGCCCCAGCCACAATGGTCACTGGTTAGGTGTAGTGGAAAATGTAATCCAGCAACATCTGGAGGGTCACAGGTTCCCCATCCCTGCCACTGGGGCATTTGGTTGGGCACTGTGGGAACAGGATGCTGGGCTAGATGGGCCTTTGGCCTGATCCAGCTGTAGGGCTTTTCTCGTGATCTTAGAAACAAAGTAGGAAAAAAAATGCCAGCCAGCAATGCCTTCCGTGGTGCCAATATCAGATTCCAGTGTGCTTTGGGACACTCTCAATCATTCCAGTCAAATGAGAAACACCAATATGGAAATCGCAGCCACAACACTGGCACTACTTATCCCTCTAAAGAACACCAGCCAGGGTTGGGTGAAGAGTAGAAGAAAACATAAAAGCATTGTTCAGAAGGACAATTCAGAGACAGGTGATCTGATAAAATAAATTATGAAGAAGAGGATACAATGTGGGCAAAGGTTTTTTTTAAAAGCCCACAAGCAGGATCTGAGCGCAACAGCACTCTCCCTACTTGTGATTCCCAGCTACTTGCACTCAGAGGCATCCTACCTCTCTCAGTCGAGGTAGAACATGGCCATCATGGCTAGTAGCAACTTGCTGCAACTTTTCCAAACTTTTGAAAAGACTGTAAAAGGCCCTGCAGGAAGCCCGTTGGGAGAAACAGTGACTCCAGGAAACATGGAACTCTGGACACTGAAGGGTGTAACATGCTTACTAAGTACCTGTTTTGTTCTCCTGAACATTGGCAAGGGGCTGTTGGGACTGCTGGCTTTTGAAGACAGTTTGCTGTTCGGCATTGTCAGGAGCCCTGCAGGCCGCTCAAACAAGTCTTGCCTCAGCACAGGAAATCCATTATAGCTGAAAAACAATGAAGACACAATTTTATTTTATTTATCTATATCAGACAGCATCCAGAGGGCTCAGGGCTGTGATGCTTCTTTGACATTCTTTTGACTACAACTGGTATTTCACGGGTTGTGGTTCCACTATATAGCAAGAAATGGACAGGGAACATGCAAGGTTGGTGGCCTTTCTTCGTTATTCTGGGGGACGGAGGGAAACGATACATCCTTCAAACATTTATTACCACGTGGACCAGTTTTCTCAATCTATTAGACCGTAAGAAGAGCCTGCTGGATCAGGCCTGCAGCCCATCTAGTCAAACACCCTATTCTCATGTCTACGGGAACCCCACAAGCAGACCCTGGGTGCAACAGCATTCTCCCTCTCTGCGGTTTCCAGCAACTGGTGTTCAGAGGCACATACTGCCATTGACAGTGAAGACAAAACCTAACCATTACGTCTAGTAGCCGTTAACAGCCTTATCCCACATGAATTTGTCTAAGCCTCTTCTAGAGCCATCCAAGTTGGTGGCCATCACTCCCTCTTGTGGGAGCAAATTCCATAGTTTAACTATGCGCTGTGTGATGATGAAGTACTTTCTTTTGTCTATCTTGAATCATCCAACATTCAGCTTAATTGGATGTTCCCGAGTCCTAGAGTTATGAGAGAGAGAAAATCTTCTTTCTGTCCACTTTCTCCATGCCACACATAATTTTATACACTTCTGTCATGTTGCCTCTTACTCGCCTTTTCTCTAAGCTAAAAAGCTTTAGTTGTAGCCTTTTCTTATAGGGAGGAAATAATAAGTAATATGGTTCAGTAACTGGAGACTGCTGGACCCAATCTGGCCTTCTGAAAAGTACTACCCATCTTCCTAGCTGAGACAAGAAAGAAAGGGGGAGGGATGAACTTACGACCTTCCCCAATACCAAGTCAGGCCATTTGCCATCTCCTTTCACTGACTATGGGTCTCCAGCAGAGAAGGGGCTTCATAGAATAGCAGAGTTGGAAGGGGCCTATAAGCCCATCTAGTCCAACCCCCTGCTTCCCCATCACCTGCTACCTGATCCTTGGAGATGCCAAAGATTGGACCTGGAACCTTCTGCACTCAAACCGTGTGCTCTGCCAGTGAGCTATGGGACTGCCATCTGTGACAGCTGGACTAGATTACTACTCTGGAGGAATAGGGTTGAGGCCTTTGCCCCTCTCTTCTCTGTGTAGCCCTTCAGGAAAACTGGTTGCTATACACTTTTTTGAAGCTCAGCAGTATTTAACTAAGGTGGGTTTTTTAAAAATATTCTATTCAATTAGATTGACTGATTTTTATTTATGGTCATAGACCAAACTGCTATTCAATTAGAGTGACAACTTCATTATAGTATTGATTGCATTTATGCAATAAACATCTGAAAAGCTTATTTAGTTCCTAATGAATAAAGCAGCAACAGAAGCCCTTGAAAATCAATTATCAACCTGAAAATTCAGGTTGGAGAATGACATGGGAGACGACTTCAAATAATATCTCCAGACATTTGATATTATGTTTCTACAACAAACCTGATTGATACAAAGGAAGTCCCTCTACCCACGAGGGTTTAAAACAGGGCTGGGAAACCTTTGTTTAAACCAGAGGGCCACAATCCCTTCTAGGCAACCTTGTGAGGGCCACATGCCCATGGTGGGTGGAGCCAGAGAAAAAAGTGGGCAGGGCAACACAAATAGATTTTATGTTTGTATAGTACATATAGTGTTTACACACATTCACCCCTCTATCCTCCATCAAGGCAAGCAAGGGGGAATTATCAGAGTTCAAAGGCATATTCCAGTCAGACAAAAATACTCAAGCAGGATGTAAAGGAGGGCCATTGAGGAGAGTGGACTGGGGAGCAGGCGTGTGGCATGAGGAGAATTCTGGGGGCAGACAGAGAGACCCAGAGAACCCTATTTGGCCTCTGGGCCTGAGGTTCCACACCCCTGGTTTAAAATCTCGGAGCAACCAGCACAAAAGCTTAGAAGCTTTGGATGAGATAGTACTGGCAACTATGCTTTCTTCTTGTCATGGAATAGTAGGTAGTAGGAACAGAGGTGGATTTACTATCAATTATTCCAGGTAATGATTTTTGAAAGAGAAAATTACACTGCTGACTTTGGTGGCCTAGTTTGGATTACAATTTATATCCCTTCTGGTGTACTGAGTTAGCTCAGTGAGTATCAGATGATTTGAGTGTAATCTCCAAGAGTTATCTGATTATCATTTATTTGTATGTGGGGATTTGTATGTGGGGATAATGCTACAATGGGGCCTGATTTTGCCAGGAGAGATAAAGCTCTGAGGTATCCTCTGCAGCAGAGTTTGGTCAATGTGGTGCCTTCCAGATTTGTTAAACTACAACTCCCATCATCCCCGACCACTGGCCATGCTCGGTGGGGCTGATGAGAATTGGAGTCCAACAAGTACTGGAAGACAACTCATTGGCTATCCCTGCACTGGATGAAGAGATGTTGAATCTGAGGTCCTCTCAGGAACATATTATTAACAAGGGTATTTAATGTTATATTGTTTTGTTTATAAGCACAAATTGATCTGTCTTGGCTCAGAATGGAGCTAGTCTAATAGATTATATTCTACTGACCTCTTTTTCAATGCCTGTTATACACAAACTCACTCTGTATGACAGATCAGAAAGTGATAACTTCCCTCTCAGAATGGAGCTGCAGTTGTTAAACGTGTACTCAACAGCAGTACCAGATGCTAAAATAGAAAGGTTTCCCACACACACAGTGAAAATGTTTTAAACGGTTCCCCGGTCATCAATTGCCTGGCATGTATAATTACTAAATTCATCACATTTATCCTAATGGTTTGATGCTGTATTGCAAGACAATAAACCCTATTAGATCTTACTGAGATACAAAGCATATCTACCCTTTCATCTACCACAAGTTCCTTTTATTTCATAAAAGGGTTGCCAAAAACATAGGTAAAAAAGTGGTGAGATAGGAAGGTCTACTCCATTGGCTTGGTTAAAACAACCATCATTTGGCTCTGCTCTCCCCAGTACTCAATAGACTTCCTACCTGGCTACATCTGAAGGAGTGGTAACATAGTAAGGCCCACTCCATTAGCTCAGCTAGACACCAACAACTATTTGACTCCTCCTCTCCCAGAACTATTGCCCTGGTCATTATATTTATTTATTTATTTAGGGAAATGTATACAATAAAATTAGAGTAAAATACAAGACTGAGAGTTAAAAAGCAGAGGACTACTAAAACCATTTGTAGCAACAGGGAGAAAAACTGAAATAATCCAAAAATGCCTAGAAAAATAAAAATGATCTGACCATTCACCAAAGAGCTGAAAGAAACAGAGCTAACTGACCTCACAAGGGAGAGTATTCTAAAGCCAGGATAAAACAGCACTTTTCAGTGTTATAACCAAAGGCACATCTGAAGATCAAGACATATGAAGCAAGCCTCCAGTAACAATTGTAAAAGGTGGGCAGACTCATGTGGGAAAAGACAAGACACATTTTTATAGCTCACTGTGACCTGATTATGCATTTTATCTTTGGGAATTATGCACCTAAAATATCTTAGTTTAATACCTTAGTGAAATCTAAACTGTCTCTGGATTTCACCTAATACATGGAAGATTCTGCCTTGGAAAATAAGGAGTTAGATGTTTTTATTTCCGGTTCCTTTCCAGGCAAAATGAAAGCAAAAAAAAAAAGAGTTAGGTACTGTCTACAAGGCCAAGTACAGCTAGTACCTTCCACTGATACAATAGGTTTGACACAGAAAATAGTTTGCATCCAACACAAATTAAGGACCAGCATTTTGCCAGGATTTTTGCCATATTCCAAGGGTTACCTGTACTGTGATGGAACCTCTTCTCCATTGGGAAGATGAGGGATCTCCGGGGGAGTGATGAAAACAGTGTGCTCACTCTTGTAGGACTCATCAAGTTCCATTAGCTGTGTGTCACCAGTCTTATCCATATCTACCTGCACAATACAGATTAAAAATGTATTATGGGTGATATCCAACTAAATTATACGCAGAGTAGACTCACTGCATTTAATGGGCACGAGTTAGTCATGTCCTTTAATTTCAATGGGTCTAATCTGAGTATGGGTAACACTGGATACACCATTATATCTCCAGCAAAGCATATGATCAGGTTTTGGAAGCAGAGAATTCTTCACACAATGGTATGAAGAAAGCACAGTTGCAAGGAGAGCAGTAGCATTTAAACCTAATTTAGACAATGTGTCCCCATGATTTACTGTTATTTTCTGATTTTCCCACTTTCTCTCTCTAATATCTCAAAAATAAAAGAAAACACTGCATCTTCATCCTTTGTAGCAATTCAGTACAAGGATGACAGGTTGTCTTCCAACCTACTACTTTCAAAAGCTTTGTCTGTCTGAAATCATAGTCCTTTCATATAATATGCCCATGTCTGGTTTGAAGAGTTATCTTGCAAATACATTCCAGCAGTCAGGATATTTTTCAGAGACAGTGCCATGCCAATGCATTTATTAAACACACCCACACCCATACACACCCACACGTGAACATATTTAGCCAAGTTAGCCTCTTGTCCCTGCTCTACCTAGCAAATTCTATTGCAATACATGACTATATTCAGATGAACAATCCACTGCTATCTTTGTAAAGAGCAAATTTCCTCACAGGATCCTGTATCAGTGCAGCCTGGGAAACTTTATTTTCCCCTGCTAGCAGCAAAATTGTCTGTAATCAATAAAATGGCAGCTGGCCGACCTGGCCATCTTCGTAGGACATAGTGGGGGGAGATGTTTGATTTTCACAGTTGTTGCATTTATCTCAGGTATGACATCTACCATACATTGCAATAGTTAAGTCAAGGGTACTTTTGCAAAAAATGAAAGTCACCTTTTTCAGAACACTTCTGAAGTTTTCAGAAATTTCAAGGGCACATCCAACGCATGGGTTGCATCCAACTCAGCCCTACTCAGAGTATTGAAATTAATGAACTGAAATTAGTCATGTCCATTAACTTCAACGGGTTGACTCTGAGTAGGATACAACCCATTATTTCTACACTGAGAGTGAGCTATGTCAATTACCTGAACACTGATCAACTTCATAAAATCTTTGATATCAGAATCAATTAGATCAGACTTTGCCAACCTGGTGGGAGTTGCAGTCCAACAACAACATCTGGAGGGCACCAGACTGGCAAAGAGTGAATTTGGGCTCCTTCTAGGAGGAAGGGGGGAGGGAGGGAGGGAAGGGGGGAGGGAGGAGGGGAGACAAGAGAGTTTATAATGAACGAATGAATAAATAAATACTCAGAGCTTGGAAATGTTACTTTTTTTGAACTACAACTCCCATCAGCCCAATCCAGTGGCCATGCTGGCTGGGGCTGATGGGAGTTGTAGTTCAAAAAAAGTAACTTTTCCAAGCTCTGTCTGTACACAGTACACTGATGTACGGAGGCACAATGCAGCCACTGCATCTCAGTGCAGCCCATTGTACATGGAGAAGTATGTCAGACACACTTACTTTATTTACACAGTCATCAAAAAATGCAAGGCTTGCATCTTTATCACTGACAAAGGAGCATTCTTCAATGAAGCGAATGAACATTTGTGTCTTAGTCATCATAGTGTAAAACTTTTGATGTGAACGGTCACGGCTTTTTAAGAACCCTGTAAGGTTAAGATAAAACAAAACCTGATGTTATAAACATGGCTAGCAGCAAAAGCAAAGAACATATATTTTAATAAAACATGGAAATTAAATAGAAGCAGCTCTTTTAGTTCACACAAAAAAATTCTCTATGTTGGGGTCTGCACTACTATCATTGAATGAGTCACAAAAGCACAGGAAACTCAAATTTTGAATGCCATATTGAAAAGTTTCTTAAAACCAGACACTGAATTTAGCATAAAGCAAGATTTGGAAGGGAATGCTTAGTTGAAACAACTGTAGGGATTCAAAGGGAAGTTAAATGAACTGCAGCAACATTAAAAATACTGGGTGATATCCAACTAAGTCCTACTCAGAGGAGAGCCGATGAAATGAATGAACCAACCTAGAGCCTCTGCCTTGCATGCAGAAGGTCCCAGGTTCAATGCATCTCCAGGTAGAGGTGAGAGAGACTCTTGCCAGTTACTGCAGACAATACTGAGCTAGATAGACCAATGGTAAAACTCAGTATAAGGCAGCTTCCTTATACTCTCTATTAACTTCAGTGGATCTACTCTAGCATTATATACCACTCACTGCGTGGCCATCTGTACCTAAAACATATAGAGTTGCATCCATCTATCAGAGCAGACCCAGCGAAACTAATGGACTAATAATTCAGCCATTTCCGTTCATTCCAATGGGTCCAACTCTTGAGTAAAACTTAGTTTGATGTAGCCCATATATTCCTCTTTCAGCATGACCCCCCTGCCATTTAACCCAAGCTACAAATTGGGAGAAAGTTTATGAGCCTCTTCCTTTACCTTGCAGTTCAAAAAGGGAACTTGCATCTGTTGCTGTTTCAGAAGGTGCTTGCGTAATGGGTCTCAAATATGACCTGTAACCTTTTAGGATAGAGGCCATGAAACAGAGAAATGCCTCTTGGACTTCCACATCTAACAGATGCAGCTTCGCCCCTGAATGAAAGTCGTAGTCATTCATAGCCAGCTCCATCAGCGCATCATCCCTTGGTCTTTGCTGCACTGTGATTAAAAATAACAATGAAACATGAAAATGTCTCCAGTGTTTTATTTATTTATTTCATTTCATTTCATTTCATTTTTAAACCGCCCATAGCTAGTAGCTCTCTGGGCGGTGTACAAAACAGAGTTAAAATACCATGTTACAATAAAATCCATTTCAAATAACAGGAGAATTTAAAACATTAAAATGAACTTAAACATTAACATTAAACATTAAATGCCTGGGAGTATAGCCAGGTCTTAACCTGGCGCTTAAAAGAAAATACCGTAGGCGCCAGGCGTATCTCCTCTGGTAAGCTGTTCCACAATTCGGGGGCCACCACAGAAAAGGCCCTAGATCTAGTAGTAATCCTCCGGGCATCCTGATGAGTTGGTACCCAGAGGAGGGCCTTAGATACTGAACGAAGTGGACGGGTAGGTTCATAGCAGGAGAGGCGTTCCACAAGGTACTGCGGTCCCACACCGTGTAAGGCTTTATAGGTCAAAACCAACACCTTGAATCTGGCTCGGAAACAAATAGGTAGCCAGTGCAAACAGGCCAGGACAGGTGTTATATGTGCGGACCGAGTGGTCCTCGTCAACAGCCTGGCTGCCGCGTTTTGCACTAGCTGTAGTTTCTGAACTGTCTTCAAGGGCAGCCCTACGTAGAGCGCATTACAGTAATCCAATCTAGAGGTTACCAGACCGTGAACAACTGAGGCGAAATCATCACTGTCCAGATAGGGGCGTAGTTGTTTGTTTGTTTGTTTGTTTATTTATTTATTGCATTTATATACCGCCTCATAGCCAAAGCTCTCTGGGCAGTTTACAACAATGAAAAACATTAAAAACAAGTATACAAATTTAAAGCCATACCAAATAAACCATACCCGTAAAAACCGATAAGAAAGTTAAAAATGTGCTATTTAAATGCTGTTAAAAATGCCTGGGAGAAAAGGAAAGTCTTGACCTGGAGCTGAAAAGATAACAGTGTTGGCACCAGGCGCACCTTGTCAGAAACATCATTCCATAATTTGGGGGCCATCACTGAGAAGGCCCTCTCCCTTGTTGCCATCTTCCGAGCTTCCCTCGGAGTAGGCACGCAGAGGAGGACCTTTGATGTTGAGCATAGTGTACGGGTGGGTTCATGTCGGGAGAGGTGTTCCATTAGGTATTGAGTGTTGAAAGTTAGCTGTTTCCCTTTCTACTCTACAGGGCTTATTTCATTAGCAAAGTGGGAAAATGAACTTGACATTATTATTATTATTGTGATTTCTTACCTGCCCTTCACCACAGGAAAGGTTACAACAATTTAAAATTCAATATTAAAAGCAGTTTAAAACAAATTACAGTCACAGGAAGGGTCCTGAAAAATGTACGTCTCAGATGTCAAAAGCCAGGGTAAAGGCATGTATCTTCAGCATATGACAGAAACTACATAATGAAGGTGTCAGATGCACCCGTGAAGGAAGGGAATTCCACAACCTAGGAGCTGCCACAGACAATACCCTCTCCTGGGCCACATGCACCCCAAACTTCTGAGAGTGGTGGAACTACCAAGACAGCCTTCTCTGCTGATCTTAACACCTGAGAGGGTCTGTAGGGAAAGAGGCAATTTTTCAGATATTTGAGGCCTAAGTCATTTAAGGCCAAATGTAAGCACCTTGAACGGTGCAAAAATGAACTGGTAGAAAAGCTACGTAGCAAGTGTTGCCTTTCTGTTAAAAAGCTCTAAGACTGAAAAAATTATTTGTACCCTCAAGCTGTTATTTAAAAGCCCATAGCATACTGTGGCAAATGAGGGGAGTTTAATTTTGCTTCAGGCACTCATACATTAAAGAATGCATATCCTACAGTCTTCAATGGCTACCTAAGCACTTAATTCAGTTGTCTGGCCAGCCACTCTGTGACATCAGAACCTCTGCCAATTTCAGCCACAAGTTGTGGGTCACAACTTCCATGCTGACATGGCCCACTCTGACATCAGAGCACATCAACCAATGACATGAAGAGAAGCAGGACAAGCAGAGAGACAGAGAAAGCAAACAAGGGGCGGGGAATGCAGAGCCGTCAGGAGAGAGATTTGAAAATACTCATGTCACATCTTATTGATGGCCTCATCACCAGTTCCTTAGATCTGGTTTAAATATACCCCACTGAATACAGTTACTAACTATGATGGAGAAGCATACAAATCACGAGTCTCGAGGATACACAAAAGACCCAGATAAGCACATTTACTTTTGCAGAAAAGTCGTTGCTATGGAAACTATGACAGAATTAGTCTTGGTGAAAACATAGTGACATCCACACAGAAAAGGACAATCTACGTAAGCTTTTTAAATGCATAGATCAATTAGCGAAATAGCTTAAGCCCAATGGCAAAATCTGCCAAGGACAGCTCCTCTGCAACTCCTGCCTATTTCAGTGGAGTGTCCATGTGGCTGCTCCTAATCTGCATTGAGTTCCCTCAGGAGAATCATAAAGGGCTCAAGAGAAAAATATTCTTTAATACAGGAAACCAGTACAGATCCCTGCTCTGTTGAGCAAGATTCTAACAAATCTTATGAATTTGCATATTAAATTTATATCCCACCTTTCTGTCAAACAACTCTAACAGTGTTTGCCCCTCCTCCACCCCCTTCCCCTAAATATTATCCTCACATTCACCCTATAAGGCAGCTCAGGCTGATAGCGCAGATAGTGACTGACGCAAGGTCACCCAGTAAGCTTCATGGATGAGTGGGGATTTCAAACGTGAAATTGCTTCTGGTCTAGTCCAACACTTTGAGCGGTACACCATACTGGCCTTCTGAATGCATTTATGAATGTATTTTATGGCTGCCATTAAAAGGCCATATCCGTAGCAATTTAGGCTTCTGAGAGACCAGAAAGGCTTTTGAGGGTTTAAAGAGGCAATTGCGCCACAAATACCTCTTCAGGTACAGACCCCAATACTGAAGTTGCATCCATTATCTGCTTCCAATATTGTTTAGCATGTTTACAAGACCAGTACATACAGCAATAATGACTAACTTCAAGCTGATATTTCCAACATTGTTTTAATCATCTTATACAATTTAGTCTGTTTGGTGTCAAATTCCACCTAGTTATTTACTTTAACCATTTTTGCATACATTCACACCCAAGAAAAAAATATTGTAAGATGGCCAAATATATTCTCATGCCTCAAATGTAGAAGCTTTTCCTTCATCTTGTCCTGAACTTAATGTGTAATTTGTTTTAAACTGTTTTTAATACTGAATTGTAAACTGCCATAACCCACCCTGGGACCTTGGGGTGAAGGGCAGGTAAGAAATCAAAATAGTGATAATAGGGCAGTTCTTCATCTGCTCCTTTTCACAATGAATTTTTTTTAAAATTCTATGCAGCTTAGATAAGAAATGTTGTCCAATCCCAGACATGTATAACTTCAAACTTTATAGCTTTGGGTTTATTTTTATTTGTTTGCTTGTTTGTTATTTAATTTATATCCTGCCCTTCCTCCCAGCAGGAGCCCAGGGCGGCAAACAAAAGCAGTAAAAACACTTTAAAACATCATAAAAACAGACCTTAAAATACATTAAAACAAAACAACTTTAAAAACATTCTTTAAAAAAGCTTTAAAAACATCTTAAATAAAAAGGGTTAAAAAACATATTGTTTAGCGGGGGAAAGGTTTTAAAAAAACATATTAAAAGCAATTCCAACACAGACGCAGACTGGGATAGGTCTTAACTTAAAAGGCTTGTTGAAAGAGGAAAGTCTTCAATAGGCGCCGAAAAGATAACAGAGATGGAGCCTGCCTAATATTTAAGGGGAAGGAATTCCACAGGGTAGGTTAGTCTCACAGTTTTAGTCTCACAGTTGCAAGCATCCAAAACAATATGGACTAATAGGAACATTGGGAACTACATTAGATTGGGTCCATTTAGCTCAGTACTGTCTGCACTGACTGGCAGAGGCTGTCCAGGATTTCAGACAGGAGACCGGGGGCATTGCAAGGTTCTTAAAAGGACCTGGGGATATAGGCCCATGACACAAATAACTTACACATGCCAATTTATATGCATAGATGCCTCTGGGAAATTAGGATGGTGAGTGGCTGGGAGCTCCCCAGCACTGCAGTTTGCAGTGCTCCTATCCACCCTATAAGCCTGGTGTGGGGAACCTTTGGCCTTCCAGATGCTGCTGAACTTCAACTCCCATCAACCCTAGCAAGCATAGCCAATGGCCAAGGGTGATGGGAGTTGTAATTCAGCAGCATCTGGAGAGACAAAGGTTGCCCACAGCTGCTAGAGGCAGAGTAATAAATAAATAAGGTTTGAAAAAGAGGGGAAGGGATAGCTAATCCAGGATCTACCACAAAAGACTTGGGACTTGGACCGCATAGGCCACCTCCTAACAATGTCTCTGCAGGAAACTCCTAGAGACAGTAGGGACTAATCCTGGGACTTTTTGCATGCAAACCATGCTGCACTGAGCTACAGCCCTTTCCCAACTCACAATCTGCTCCATCTGTATAGAAGACACACCATATGTTTTCCCTGTTCAAAATCAGCTTATTAAATTCCCTAAAGCCCACTCCTGCTAAATAGCACAAAACGGCGTAACCATCTTAAAACATGAACAACAAACCAACACGTATGCCAAGCTTTGTGGCGTTTCCCCACTTACATTCTGCTAGCTGTTGATACAAGTTATTTAAAGTGTTCATCAGGTTCTTACAGGGTTTCTTTGGCAAGATCTTCCATGCAATATTTCTCTTATCTCCAGGTCTGGAATAAGAAGAGAAGTATTATGGAAAACATGGTCTTTTGAAAATACCTCTGGTCAGATATAGAGAACAATGAAAAGTGTATGCATAATAAAAAAAAATGGCTGTTTTGGTACAGATTATTTTATTTATAGATAGGAATGTATTTTTAAATATGATTGTGAAAAGATGGCATCTGGCATAGTGTCCCTTGCTGCTCTCTGATTTTTCATGCTTCTCCTCTCCTCTGTTGCTGTTGGAAACCTTGCAAGAATGAGCAATGATTTCCCTTCCCACCCCTTTCTGTGGGAAGCACCAAGCATGCTGTTTGTTTCTATTAATATTTTAAATCTTTTCTGGTCCTTTGCTTCCGTATTAATTGATTCGTCTTCTCATCTCAGCCTCGCTGCCTCTGGTGATGGCTGATGAGAGTTCTAAATAAATATCCGATACCCTGAAATCTGTATGGCTCAGTCAAAACAGTTTACTAATATTTTGGTGTTGACGTGAGTAAAGTGAAACATCCACTCCTGCCCTCCCTTCCACAGCTGCAATTGTTCTACAGCACACGCAAGATGCCTATCAATCCAGGCTGAGGCCCAATTTGTGCCTCAAGCAGGGGCGCTGGGATGGGGAGAGGTCTTGGGGCTTTGGTGGTGAACTGGCTGCAAATGAGGAACCAGCTGGGTTGCTGTCTTCCTAGCTCCACATTTTGGCACATCAGCCTTGCCCTGGGTTGGAAGGAGGGCGATACCTGCTGGGGCCAGGGTGGTGGTGGTGAACTGGAGAAGGAACAGCCTTGCTCGAGTCTGCTTCTCCAGCTAATGTAAGCAGGATGAGCCCGAGAAGAGGCTTACTTTGTTCCCTTTCTTCTCCATGCCACTGCTGTGGCTAATCTGGCTGCAGCTGTTATGTAGTAAGACTCTGCCTCGTCTCATTAGGGTTTTGTTTTCCAATAAAGCTACTTGCATCTTGCTATGATCTTAAGTTGAGAGAGCCAAGTAGTAATTGCACTTCCTTCCCAGACAGGTCAGGCACGGAGCAGGGGGATTCAGTTTTTTCCACAGGCAATATCTGGGAAGGGTTGCTGCTCTTGGCAACGATGGTGGATTAATGCCACAACTAGCATAGGGATAAGGTGGCACAGGCTCCCCAAAAACCACTTGGGGAGGCCATTACAGGAATCAAGAGACTGCACAACAACCAATCAACTGCAATGACCAGTTGCCAGCCACATCTTATACCATTTTGGGAGGCTTTGGGCTTGACCCAGGTCATCATCTGTAGTTAACATAAGAACACAAGAAGATCTGGTCCAGAATAGGGCCAAAGACCCATCCAAACCAGCTCTCCTCAAAGTGGCCACTCTTTCCAAATTGTGGCCTGCTATACATCCAATTGTCTCCCACTATCCATGTTGCAGACACAACTAGCACCTTACTGGTTGGGAGGGTTTTTTAACTGAACTCCAAAAGCATTTTAAAACAGCCTAAAATAATTCAGAAACTGAATCCACAAACAAGGCTAGATTGAGCATGTGAATTGCGCTTAGATGCAATGGTTAATAGACTGACATGTCTACTCAGAAGTAAGACCCACTGAGTTCAATGGGGCTTTCTGCTAGGTTAGTGTGTCTAGGACTACATCCTCAGGGTATATCAACATTACAAATTTCCAGTGGTTTGACAGTTATTCTCTTTCTAGAGATCACTTGGAACTATAGTTCAGTAGCTTCACCCAACAAATATTCTCATGATCCATTAAGGCAGGGGTGGGGAAAGCCCAGAGCTCTCCATAAGCTGCCTTATAATGAGTCAGACCGTTGGTCCATGTAGCCCAGCACTGTCTACCCTGATTGGCAGCAGCTCTCCAGGATTTCAGACGTGGTTCCCTCCCAGCCCTACCTGGAGATGCCACCGGGGATTGAACCTGGGGCCTTCTGCATGCAAAGCAGATGCCCTGCCACAGAGCTACAGCCCTTCTCCTCCAGGAGTTGCTGGATTCCCATCAGCCCCAGTCATCACGGCCAAAGGTCAAGGATGATGGGTGATGGAGTCCAACAACATCTGGAGAGAGGCAGATTCCTCCCCCATGCTATGCCAGTCTAATGATCGTTATTTTATTTAGGCTATTTCTACACCACTTAATATATAAATTAATATTTCTAAGCAATGTACAGAAGGATAAAAGTAAGAACAAATAGTGTAAGATATACAGTAAAACCATAATACAAACACATACATACCACAAAATACAAATTAACAAATAAATACAAAAACAATTCCCTCGTACTTCCCACTCAACATCTTCTCAACCTCTTGGCTCTCGCTCCGGACTCTACCCATCCACCCTGGCTCTCACCCAGGGCCCAGAAACACAAATCACCCACAAAGTCTAACTGGAGGATGGCATCAGTTTCCCCTTCAGGTACAAGGAGACTACCAAGATTAACTACATCTATACGCCATAACAGAATTACAGCCGAGAGCAGTTAAAGTAGCAACAACATTGGGACCTGCCCATGAGATCTGATTCCTTTCTTTTATAGACACGCTGCCTCTGCAGTTTTCCCCGTTAATGCAGAGTGTAAAGTCCAGACCACCAAGAACTGCAGAAGACTAATCTCAGTTCTGCTTTCAGACTGTGTGGTCTTAAGAAGCACCCTTTGTTCATATGAGCTTTAAGTGTTGTTTTTAGGAAAGCTACCTGCTTGTCACGGCACTAAGAAGCTTAGTGGGAGACTATCTGTTAATTACTAAGAATGTGTTCCATGCACTGGCAAAGGCCAAGAGCTGAGGCAGCCAATATATCTCCATGATCTACTAATGCATTATTTCTATAGCAAGGAACAGTGCAAAGAAAAAAGCTTAGGGTAACAAAGTAAGTCTATACTTGCAGAATTATCCCACGATAACTGTAGCATGGGTGTAGGTAACCAGTATAACGTTGTAGCAAAGCATGTGAGGCAGGTGGTGGGATGTCTGGAAATCAACACATGTCATTACGCAGACCATTATGGTCCCAGCTTCAGCCCGAATATGAAGGTAACAATGGTCTATCTTACAGGGCTGTTGTAAGGATCACTGATATAATATAGATATAGTGCTTTCAACATTTGAGATGCACTATATAAGCGCTAGGTAACAGTGATAATTGTGACTTGATCAGCCATCACACATGTATGGTATGCACCATACATTTAAAGCACTATGTGCTCCCCCCAAATGTTCTGGAAACTGTAGTTTTCTCCTCACAGAGCTACAACACCCACCTCCCATAACAAAGATTCCCAGGTTTCTTGTAGGGGTGGGTGGGATGCAGAGCTTGGAAAAGTTACTTTTTAAAACTACAACTCCCATCAGCCCCAGCCAGCATGGCCACTGGATTGGGCTGGTGGGAGTTGCAGTTCAAAAAAGTAACTTTTCCAAGCTCTGGTGGGATGTGCTTTAAGTGTACAGTACATACACAGCCTAAATGTCACAGAACGAACGCTCATGGCTTCAGACACAAGGCTTTTTAACGGAATCAGATCACATGTTCAACTCCAAGTCATCCAGTGCTGAGTAATGAGGTGATGCAAGTGTAAATGGACCCACAGTTTTTGATAAGCAGAACTAGGAGATGGGGTGAAAAGCTAGATTTCACTTCTGTGTCTGATGCTAAGTTATTACAAAATGGTAAAGAAGAGTGCTCAATGCTTACTGTGAAATGGTGTTTGTATCTAGGTCAACGCAGCTAACATCTGGTGGAGGGTCATAGAGATCAAAGTATCTTGAATCAACTCCTACTATGAATGGACACGGTGCACTCAAAACATCTGCCAGGGCTAGCGGGCAGAGAGGAATGTATGGGCAGGGCCAGTGGAAAGGAAATATCATCTTAAAAAGAGAGAGAGAAGTATATATGTATTATAAGCAAACAGACGTGCTTCAAGGTAAGATCACAATCCCAGACCATTTCCCATGTATTAAGCACCTTCAGCATGAACATTAGCTGTCAAATTCAGTTAACATCAGTGCAGCTATAAACTGAATATTGTAGGGAAAGTGAAGCAATTCCCATTTATTAAAATGTCCAGTACTAGGAGATAAGACAAAGGCCCATTGGGATGCATAGGGAAGAAAGCAGGGAGGCCAAGGGCAGGTGGAGCCAAAGCCAATGAAAGGCATCCAACTAATTCTGGTATTTTCCCCAACCTCTTCCCTAATGAGTTCTTCAAAGGAACTCTAAGACGAAGGAGGAGAAAAGCCAGTCCATCCCCCCATAAACAGGTAAGACAGGCAGGTGGGGCCTGACTGAGGGCAGGCCAAGTTTAGTGGGGCAGTGCCCCATTTGCCCAAATGGACCAGCCTCCACTGCCTCCAGGGAGTTCTCCTGTACAAGCCCCATTGAAATGAATGGGAGTAGCCCAAGAGCACTCTTAATTTACTTTAATGGGACTTGCACTGAATCACTTCTGGAAGGATTGCACCCAAGATTGTTCCAACAATCTGAAACCGGATGAAAAGCAGAGAAACAGAACGCTGAGGTGGAGATGGCAAACTCCCTCAGCAGCCCATCTGCACAAACATCCTTGGAAGGTAAAAAAGCAAACCAAAGAGCAAAATAGTTAACACATGACCCTCAGCACGGAACAGAGGCCAGGACCCAAAGAACTACGTAGACTTACGCAAGGGGCTTGTGATACTTCAGAGGAATTTTTGATTTTATTTCTTTGAACAACTGACCTTCATGCTGTAGCGTAAACAGCATTTGAAACTCCCCCTGAGTTTGACATGCAGCTGGTGTTCAAGCGAAATAGCCTAAAGCCCCTGGGCTCACAGAAACATTTCTACTGAGCTCTGGATCCTGGCCATCATATCATATATATAGATATACACCTTTGCTAATAAATACAGAGGACAGATTAGAGATCTTACAGCCTGGGCACTCTATAGTCATTTAACTGGATAAATGCCATTGCTACTTACAGAGACAAGTGCTTCCGTTACACTGGTAAGGACAGAAGGTCGTAAAGAATGGATAAGGATTTTATGCTCAGTCACAGCAAAAACAAGGAGAGTTACTGCATTCTCCGGTCCAAGGTTCTGCAGAAGAGCAGAAAACTTGCCACCACTATCAGACAAAGAAGAAATGAACAGTGATCGACAAATGCTATTTATGCATATATGCATTATACTATGCTTTATAGTTTTATGCCACCCTTCCACTAAGGAGCTTTTTCATCCTTCCAACCACCCTGTAAGGTATTCAGCCTTGTAGCTGAGGAGGGATTTGAATCTGTCGCTCCCTGGTTTAAGCCCAACAGCCTAATCCAGGGATAGCCAACAGGGTGTCCTCCAACTGTTGTGGACTCTCCTATCATCATTGACCACTGACTGTGCTGGATGAAGCTGACAGGAGCTATAGTCCAAAACATCTGGAAGGCACTATGTTGGTTACTCCTGCCCTAAACACTAAACCACAGCGACCATTAAATGACTATTGTAACACAAAAATTACACAGCACTGAAAATACATAAAAGCAGTTTTGTATCTGGTACTTCCAGAACTCTTCCCCTTCTCCTTTTAAAAAAAGGTGTGCCTTGAAGTACACAAAAAGAGAAAGTTAGAATCTAAGTGTTACAAGTTGTTTAGAGCTCTTACTCTAAAATTAAGTTATTCTTCATGGGGAGAAAAAGTTGTTTCAAAAAGTTGCAATTTTTTTTCAGCAGGATGTTAAAAAATGTGGGGGAGAAACTAATTTTTCTTACTCTGAATACTCCTTTTTTCTTGTTGTCTCACACCACTAATTTCTCAATCAGCCCTCCCATCCTTCAGCCCTCCCATCCTTCACTTTTTCAAATATACATGTATATATATTTACTTGCCTCAGTGGGAGAGGTGATGATATAGGCTGACTAAGAATCAGACTGTCATGAGGCGACAGCTATAAAAAAAGCAAGTTTTTTTTATATTTACATTTTTGGACATCAGATAATACATTACTGAAGAAAAGCGTAAACAAATGTAAGATCATTACCTGGTATTACAGAGTTAAACCATATAAGAAAAATCTAACAGCAGCATACACAGGAAATAGCCATTACGTACTTCATAGAAGGGATCCCTACAATTTATTTCATTTAGGCAAAAACTAAAGCTATTACAATATGTTTGGAAAACAGTATTGGGATATCAAATTGGCCTAACTACTACTATTTAGACAATTTCAGCAAACATTTATTACCCTCACAAAATAAATACTGTTGTCCCATCCATAGCAACTTCATTTTAAAGTATACGTATCCTTCATGTTAATATTTTGAAGACTACTTAAACTGAAAAAGAAGTTATGGTCCAGTTCCAAAGTCTCATGCAGTTTAAGCTAGCCCTGGCCTATTTATTTGCTAACAAACTACCTAAATAGTTTAACACTGATATCCTTTTCCCAAAGGTTTCTTCAGAAACATAATTTAGAAAAATATCCAAATTCTATGATCAAAACACCTCTGGTTTAAGAGAAGAGTTAAAGAGCTCACAAATCCATTCATACATCGAGAGACATACAAACAGTCAATTACGGCATGTCGTTTGCGTGCCATGTAAGCAATAATGTGTTCTATAGTTTCAGATGTTGCACTTGTTTGCAAGTTTGCCTCTGTGCACCCACTCTTTCTGTTTTCAGTTATTACACAGGATAGCACCAAATAGCAGCTTTAGATGGTGGGGGGGACTGTAATGGGGAAAATGACTCTGTGGGCACCTCTCCCCCACAGTGCTATAGTTCTGCTGGGGGGAAATGTGATGTTCCTATATTAGTGTAAATAGGGTAAGTGCTGGTTGTATAGGAGATACATGGCAAGTAGAATGAAAGAGGAAGGGGGAGTGAATGGGCAGTAGAATGCTGGATGATTGGCTGAATGTTTAAAATGGCTGACAGTATAAAAGGAAGAATGTCAGGTAAATCTGGGTGGGTGGATGTGAAGTGGATGTGGGGTGGATGTGAAGTGGATGTGAGGTGGACGTTGGTGGGATTGAGAGAGTTGTTTGTCAGGAGAGCGTGGAGAAGGAGGGGGTAGAGTTCGGATTAGTATTAGATAAAACCATATGCTTATGTGCCTTATGAAGAAATCTTGTTATCTTTGTTATCTGTGTTATTTAATAAATACTTAATTTGGTTTACCAGAGGCCTGATCCTTGGCTGGGGTTTCACAGACCCGAAGGGAGGGTGAGGTAAATAACCAAGGCTGAAGAGTGGCAAATGGTGGCAGCGGGTGAAGGGAAGACTATAACACCACAAGTATTCAGAGCAAACCAGAATTATAAGCAGTCTGAGTAAATCAAAGGGATTGGGACAGCTTAAGCACGCAGTCACAGAGGTAACCTAATTGAGGGAGACTCAGGCAGAGTCTCTAGGAATACTGGTTATAGGACGTGACTGGTGGTGCTGCCTAGCAGGGGGATCTGTTGAGATCTATGCTAGAGCGGAGAGGGAAACCATAAAAAAGGACAGTCCGGACTGGTGGAGTCCCTGGTGGTGCCTAGAGACAGGCAGTAACCATGAGCAGGTAGGAACCTGACAGGGAGAGCCAGGGAAGGGCGTCACAGCTACTACAAACAGTTTTGCAGGAGATCCTAATTACCAACCTCCTATATCACATGTGATTTGGCCCTTTGAAACCTCATAATGTTCCAAATATACTATGGATTTTAAAAATTATTATCACAATTCAGTGTTCCAAAACATACATATAAACACTGCGATGGTAGCTCTCTTTAACCAAGAATGACAAAAGAAAATAAACATACAATTTGGTGCATGTCCAAGTAGCATACAATCTATATAGAAGAGAAAGAACTATCTCATATTTGTTCCACCTGACCACATGTGAATCACCAGGATCAAGACCAAATATACTGTTGGTGGCAGATCCACACAATGGATTTGCATAAATCCAGTAAAGGGCAGACCCCAGCAACAGCCTTGAATTCTTTATAGGATTAAACTGGCAAAAAGAAGATGCATAACTTTTGAGTTGGAAGAAAAATTATTGCAAAACAGAAGAGCCCTGGACTCAATATTGTTTAAAATGCTGCACCTCAGTAACTCTTCACTGTTGCCATTCTCCTCTACCCCCCACTTCGAAAGTTGTCCAGAGAATACTCTCTTTCCAGGTAGATTCACCGTGTCAAATTTCATGCCAACAGGACAAATTGTCTTGATTTAATGACAGATAGGATGTTCCTGCTTTACAGCGGTAAAATGCTAGAAAACCCAGCTGCCTTAAATATACAACAACTCTTGTGGTTATACATTACAGAGTTGGCACTCTGACAAACAGCCCTACACATGAAGTATGCCACTGTGCCCCTTAACCAGGATTTCTACTGGCATCTAAGAAAAGGACATAGAACCCTCTGCAAATCTTAAGACATGGCAAACAGTCCTCAGAGGTTTGGGGTATTTGATGCAGATGAGAAAACATCATCACAGCTGCACACAAGAGGGTGCTTGACATAGGACTTATTCATCTTCACCTCTAACCGCAGGGCTGGGGGCAGCCTATGGCCCTCCAGCTGTTGTTGGACTCCAACTCCCATCATTCCCAGCAGCATGAGCGATGGTCAGGGATGATGGAATTGGAGTCCAACAACAGCTGGAGGGCCACTGGTTCCCCACCCCCGCTCTACATCAACTAGGTAAGAAGAAAAGTCTACCACTACGTTCTGGCTTATCTATTTTTAAAAATATTATTATTTAAATGCATATCCTGCCTTCCCATACTAGGCACCCAAGGTGGCTAATAACAATAATACTAATTATATACAAATGTGCAATATTTTCAACAATAATAAAATATAAAAAAGTAAATATCAAAACACATATGTGGGTTACATATCTCTCTTAAAGGATACAACAACAAAGGGAGACATGCATGTGTAAATGAGCCATCACAGATCAAACACCATTGACAGAGCTTTCATATCACCTCAGACATGCTTCATTTCAATCAAATCAGTTCACACATTCACCTCCAAAGTCATCATGTAACCTAGTGATGTCTATGCAGGCATGAGCCTGCTCAAAATTGAACAACAGTAAAGGGTGAATGTACACTTGCCTGGACTAAAATTCTTGGCCTCTGCGGGGATGGAAACGGAACTTTGTGCATAAAGTGGGAAATATGTCTGAGAAAGAAGAAATAATTATTTCAGCTTAATAAATTGAACCTGTTTATGGAATATAGGTTCTATTATGTTCAAGTATGTTCAACAAAAAAAGACATTTTTTCAGCAGATTGGCTCCATTCAATTCTGCTTGTTTACATCAGTGCAGAGTTTCCCAGAATGACCTGCCTGATCCATGGAGGTGCAAGGAGTAGGGACAAGCTATGGGGGGAACAATCTAGCAACCTGCTGGGAACAGAAGTGGTTCACTGGGTGGGCCAGAACTACTTCGCTAGCTTCCCAGCAGGTAGGTCACTGCTGCTTCCCAGGAGAGGCTAGGAGCAGGGAAGTTGGTGTGGTGCAGGCACATAACCAAGAGTGCCAGACTAGCTCTGCTGGTGCATATACACTGCACCGGCCTCTCCACCACCTGGTAAGCAACAGTGACCCACCTGCCAGGAAACTAGCATAGTGGCTCTGCACCATCCTATAAGCCACTTCTAGCTGGCAGTATGCAAGCCTGAGGTTTATTCCAAGCTTCCTCACATACCACCAAACCATGATTTGGCATGATATCTAAACCACCCATAGTTAAGCTTACTTAAACCTGGTTTGATGCAATATCTTAATCAAACCAATGATGAGAGGCAGCGACCCTAGCTGGCTACTGGTTGGACAGAGTCCACTCTCGGCTGTACCCAGAGGCTGCCTTGAATTAATAAATCTGTACTACAACCGCACTGGTGTGAAATAGGAAAAATATCCCATGGAACTTACTTCTCAATGGGCAGGACATGTGGACCAGAGATGGAATAACGATACAGAAAAGTAAGAAATTTCTTGAAAGCATCAAAGAACGGCCAGTGAGAAAGAAGGCAGATGCATTTATTCGTCTGGACTGTTTTGGAGCTAGCAGATTTCTGATCGTGAGTATCCACTAAACCCAACTGAGATTTTTGCCTTTCTGTGAGATTCTCCTCAGGATAGGTTTCATAAAATTGGATAGCAGCACCATAGACCTGCAAACAACAACACACTTGATTTAACCGTTGTGCTTTTTCTCCAACTATCAAGTGCTTACTTCAGACCTAAGGCTAGCAACTCCAAAGGATATACATTTCTCAAGTAGTTTTACTTTAATGTACTGCAATTCTTGAAATAAATATTATGAAAACACTTTAAACAACTCGGAGAAGCAAATATACAAAGTAAAGATCCAAGAAAAAGTTTTTTCCATGCATGCATGTAGCACTTCAAACTGCTTCAGACAAATGCAGAACTTCTCAAACTGTGGGTCCCAATAAGTGGGCAGCTGAAAGGTCCTCAACACTTTAGAAGGGACCACTAGTTACAGCTAGTTCTGGCCCCCCTACAAATTGTTTCTCTTTATTTCCCTCGCTCCCCAACCCCATGCTTTAAGCTGCACAAGGGCGCTGGGTCTAGTTGCCATTATAATTTCCTCCAACGTCTCCAAAGCAGAGTTTCTGAGGGGCCTTACGGAAATGTAAATTGTGGCCCCAAACCATCTAACACTGCTTACAGCACTGCTTCCAGGTAAGCCCACCCTGTTCCACCAACAGAGGAGCACCCCCCTCCAAGGGCACTTTGCCTGGGCCCCCCTCAAACACGGAGCTGATCCTGATCTCTAACCCTCCTCACAGAACTAGAGCAACCAGGGTTCCTCATGGAGAAAGAATGGTGGTTAAATCAATTTAAGTCTATCACTAACCGCCATGTGAAGTCATCAGAGGATAGGCTTTCAAGCTTTCCAGCCTTTTCTGATGAATTGCTGAAACTGAGAAAAGGGAAAGTCATGGGTGAACTTATCCATACCTTTTCAGCTGAAGCGCCAGTTAGTACAAATGTAGAAAATACTGGGAGAGGGTATTTGCTATTCGATGGCCAACATTCAATTGTTGCACCCATTGGAAGGCAAAAAAGAGGTACCGATTCTGGCAAGGGAAATGAATCGTAGTCGTTTTCTGGATATCTACATATTAGACCTAGAGAAATCAATTTTTTCAAGTTACTACAAGACATGAACTCTACTGAGCATACTACAAAAAATGAGGGAGCCATTGCCTATGTAACACAATGAACTATCAATGAGCATTCTAACTAGCCATTTATTTTGTTAACATCTCTATTTCCCTACCCAGCAGTGCAATCCTACACATACCTACTCAGAAGGAAGTTTGAATTAAATGGGTCATACTTCAAGGTAAAGCTATAATACACATTTACTTGGGAATAAGACCCATTTAACTCAATGGGACTTACTTTCCAGTTGCACTGTAAATGTTTATGAGGTCCAGCTTTACCATGCTCCTGAAAATTTACGAGAGCCAACATCACAAAAGAAAAGGAAAATTACACATCTGTCTAATAATCAACTACATTCTCAATTCAACATTAGCACCATAGTTAACATTTCAAAAATATTTAACAATTCTTTTAAAATGACAAAAACTTGGCGGTCCTGGCTTTCAGCATTCCCCAGGGCTCTCTTGCTCCATGACAACAGGAGAGCTATCATCCTGGGAGTGGGACACAGCTATAAGGTCCCCAAAGGCCTCGTCTGCAAACCTCTCAGCCTCTCCCACCTTCTCCAGGTCAGTCACCTTGGCCTCAAGGAAACAAACTGGTTCCCAGAGAGCCAGCAGCTCATTGCACCGAGGGCACACCCACGACTTCTGTCCAACAGGCAGACAGTCATATGTGTTACCGTTACGGACAGTACAAAACACTGGAAAGCCCCCACAACTGGCTGGCATCCTACCTGCATAATTCTTTTGTAGTCTACTGAGTTAATTTGTTGAAAGCTTGGGTTTTGTTTAGCTCAAGAGACAGATGGGCAGTGTGGGGTGCCCTGGCCTCCTCACCCTGCTGCTGAACTTGCTCTGCTGGTGAACTCACCTCAACAGTTTGTCAGCTGGGGGCTCCCTCTAGCTTGTGGAGCCAAAGGTATGATTGGCTCATGCACAGTAAATCATGCTTTTTGACTTTTGTCATATTTCATGCAGAAATCATCAAAAGTGGTCAAGCTAACGAAAATCAGGTGTTGTTTTTAACATCTCTTGAAAACCTAAGCTCATTCTGAGCTGTAGTCCTCCTGACACCCTTCTTACAAGCTTTGGCTATTTACCCTCAGTGGTTTCCTCTTCCTCCTATTTCCTATATGTATCCCTTATAAATCTGGCCCAGCAATTTAAAATATTAATGAAAAGAAAAATACAAGGGTTTGTAAGCTAATGCCAGTCGTTCTCAGAGTAGACCCATTGAAATGTATTAATTTCAGTGGGTCTACTTTGGATACCAAAGGTGTTGAACTTTGAAAAGTACAAAGAGTATCCTGACAAGATTTGTATTATTTAGTTATTAAAGTCTTTGGGGTAGGGGTTTACTGGTCTGTGGTTCCTGGGTAAGGGTTGCTTTCAGAGACAACTGCCTAGGAGGAAGTGAAAAAGCAAGACACACGCCCTTCACAGGCTACCAATTTTAAAGAGACAACTGAAGCAAAGGAACTCAGAAAGCAAGACAACAGCAGCCCTTCATCAACTGCCACACTGCAGCATCTAGGATTCCACCACTGCAGCATCTAGGATTCCACCACTGCAGCATCTAGGATTCCACCACTGCAGCATCTAGGATTCCACCACTGCAGCATCTAGGATTCCACCACTGCAGCATCTAGGATTCCACCACTGCAGCATCTAGGATTCCACCACTGCAGCATCTAGGATTCCACCACTGCAGCATCTAGGATTCCACCACTGCAGCATCTAGGATTCCATTAATCTCCAAACATATTTAACATATTTGTATAACATTAGGGGAACAGCCGTAGATCATTAGCAGAGCATCTGCTTTTCAGGCAGAAGATCTGAAGCCACGGAGAGCTCCTGCAGTCAGTGTAGTCAATACTAATCTAGAAGGATCAGTGCTCTGACTTGGTATAAGGCATACTCCTGTGTTCCTATCAATCTTTCCTCCAAGATGCTCATACATGGAGTTATCCCACTACGTCCTCTCAAATAGAAGAGCCTATTTTCCCAGCAATGGAATCAGACAAAGTAACTCAACATTTTCCTCTGTCTGTTCAGTAGATGGCAAACTGTATACAAGCCTCTTAATTGATGCTGCATTCATTTCAATTGGGCTTGCCCAGGCAAGCTTGAATGAGAGAATGAGATTCTCTACTTGGCAGATTGCACCTGTGTGTCTCCGGAAGATCCCAACCAAAGTGACTAAGGGTTGTGCCCCCCAAATTTTGTTTTACATAAGCACAGCTATGACAGACTGGGGGGGGGGCTCCATTATGCCATATCAAAAACTATTACTGGAACTCCCATTAATTTCAAAAGTCATTTGCTACATAGAAAAGTGGAGGAAGAGAGTCCTGCTGAAGAAAATGCAACCACTATTCAAACAACACCAGCAAGGGAAGAGCGACCTGGCCTGTACAGGACATAAATGGCTGCTTATAGCTCGCCACTTCTTTCCGGCCTTGAAAAACTGAACTCCCTTCTTCCCCTTGTGCCTCTCTCATCTCTTTAGTTTGATGGCAGGACCTGTCTCTTAGTTATTTTTTAAAAAATGTTATTGATATGAGCCACTTTGGAAAACAATAACTGTGTAGAAAGTGGGATAAAAATATAACCAACCAACAACCTTCAAAATCCCCTCAAGCCCATAGAATGAAGTCCATGGTATTTTTGAATCCTGTCCATAACAAATAAGAGTCCTTCAAAGTGATATTACATTCTCGCTCTTCTTGATATTACAGAATTTGCCCATGTGGATGTAAATCCAGTCTAAGCTTCCATAAAAGAATTAACCCATAAATAAAATTGGTCTACTATGTGCAACCAATACACATTAAAAAAACTACAGTGACTCACCAGCTTTATATGATACGGTGTTTGTTTGTGCCACAGACTTCTTATAACACAAGTACACTGCTGAGCCCCACTGCAAAAGAAGGGCAGAATAGGCAAATTAATTTACTAGGTAGTGTAGGAAGACAGAGTTCAACACCACAAGGGAGAGGGGTAAACAAGCCTGATAAGACAACATGTATAAGGTCACATTATTATTATTATTATTATTATTATTATTTATTAAACTTATATACCGCCCGACTAGCATTAGCTCTCTGGGCGGTGAACAACAAAATACAATAAAATGAACAATATAATACAATAACAATAAAGCAATAAAAAATCAGTAACAGCAAACATAACAAGAAATAAATTAAATTAAGTTAAAAATGCAAAAAGTTAAAATGCTTTGGGAAAGAGGAAGGTTTTAACTTGGCGCCAAAAGGATAACAATGTCGGCGCCAAGCGAACCTCCTCAGGGAGACTGTTCCACAGTTCGGGGGCCACCACTGAGAAGGCCCTAGATCTTGTCACCACCCTCCGGGCCTCTCTATGAGTCGGGACCCGGAGGAGGGCCTTCGTAGCAGAACGCAGTGTACGGGCCGGTTCATAGTGGAAGAGGCGTTCCGACAGGTATTGTGGTCCTGCACCGTATAAGGCTTTATAGGTTAACACCAGCACTTTGAATCTGGCCCGGAAGCAAACTGGTAGCCAGTGCAAGCGGACCAGAACAGGTGTTATATGCTCAGACCGCTTGGTCCTTGTTAACAATCTGGCCGCCGCATTTTGCACTAGCTGTAGCTTCCAGACTGTCTTCAAAGGCAGCCCCACGTAGAGCGCATTGCAGTAATCCAAACGTGAGGTTACCAGAGCATGTACCACTGATGTAAGGTCCTCCTTACTCAAATAAGGACGTAGTTGGGCTACCAACCAAAGTTGGTAGAACGCATTCCGAGCCACCGAGGCTACTTGAGTCTCGTGTGAAAGGGAAGAGTCTAGAACGACTCCCAGACTACGAACCTGCTCCTTTAGGGGGAGTGTAACCCCATTCTGCTCCTTTAAAATCAATGTAACTATTTTAATGAATAATGGAAGCACTCTCATGTATCAGATGAAGGTAAAAAACATTTTTTCTGGGCTTGCCGTTTCACTTGATTCAAGCTGATGTTTAAGTCTTTTATAACCATGCTTGAGTCTCTTAACCTGTAATTTTTCACTCCATGACTCCCTTTTAGCACAAAATGTCATGCAATTTCATAATTTTTGAACAGCACTAGCTTACTTCTGCTTCTGGCAACATGTCAAAGTAAACAGAAATTTATAGTATTCTGCTAAATTTTATCACAACATCTAAACCCAAATGAAGACAATAAAAAAGGGCTAACGACAGATGTCTGCAGAACATAAACACTTTTGGAATGTAAAATGCATTACATGAATCATAACAGGCACTACAAATGAAATGCACTTGATTTTGTAGTTTGTTCTGGTCTGGTGTATGTTTTACAATAGCTAAGACAACACTGATACCAGAGAAATGAAAAGCAAAATTTATTCCCACTGCTTTGAGTGGCATCAGGATGACTTCAATTTACATGAAACCTTGTGGAGCTCCCACTTATGGGAAAAGAAATGAGTATATGCCATCAGTGAAAATCATGAAAGACTTAAAAGTCATCTTCATAAAGATAAACAGGCTCTGTTAACTTGCTTAGAAAATAGTATACATTCCCACTTTAAACACCCTTGAATTCTGAAATCTTGTGAACTGAGTCCTTCATAACTTGAAGCCACAAGCATTTTAAAGAATTGTCTTCTAAGTTACCCTGTCTTTTTTGGCACTGTGCTTTTGCCAGGGGCTTCATATTCAAAGGTCCAGAGGTAGTTGACATGAGTAGACCACTTATCTCCAACTGGCCTCTTCTAGACCATCTAGTATAGCAGGGATGGGAAACCTCTGGCTCTCCAGGTGTTGTTGGTCTATAGCTTCCAACATCCCTGAGCCCTGGCAGTGGGGGCTGGAGTTGATGGGAGTGGAAGCCTCACAAGATCTGGAGGGCCACAAATTGTTTTATAATAAACTTGTATTTTGCAAAATCTAGATATAGACAGGAAGACATGTAATCTTGATCTTGCTATATATTACTTGTGTTCTAAAAGTACGAGCTTAACAGATGTGCTTATAAGATAGAGAATTATGATTCTACACGCTATGGCTTGCTTATCCTCATAGCTTATTTTTTAAAAAAAAAATTAAAAAGAGATAAGCTATCAAGTCCAGATTTTGAATCACTTTTCTTTATCACGAGTACTGTGTGTATCATGTTTCCCTCATTCCCTCCAACACACACATGATTCTACTGTTATCCTAATAAGTGGCCCAAGCCACATTTATATCATTTAAAAACAGCACTATAGACCACTGAGATAAAGGACAACCTTCAGTTTAAATAAACATGAGGAGGGCTTGCTAAGCCCTGTGGGAAAGTCTTTTTTAAAAAAAATAAAATAAATATCAAACAGCTTGACAATGATTTGCTCTCACAAAAGCCAAAATGACGGGAGACAGCAGTGCATTAACAGCAGCCTTTCATGCCACAGAGCATCTGAGTCATACTGTTTCTACTTAACCAGCATTATGACCAGAAATCCATTCCATTCTCTTCAGCTTTTATTTAAAACCCACTACCTGAAACCAAGTAATGGTGCCCTATATACTTTTCTGTGCAACTGACTAATCATATTGAACAGGGGTGTGGAACTCTTGGCCTTGCAGATGATACTAAACTCTATCTCCCATCAGCCCCAGCAAACATGGCCAATGGCCAGGGATAATGGGAACTGTAGTTCAGTGACATCTGGAGGGCCAAAGGTTCCGCACCCATGATAGAGAAGGGCTGCAACAAGTTAATTGCTTCCCAATGTTCTATTCCAGGTGTGGAGAACATTTGGACCTCCAGATGTTACTGAACTACAACTCCCATCATTCCTGGCCATACTTGCTGAGATTGATGGTAATTGTAATTGTACAACAACTGGAGGACCAAAGGTTTCCCACATCTATTCTAGTGTAAATAAAGGGTTGCAGAAGATGGTAGAGTGTATTGGTCTCATTTAAGTTGTTAAAGCAATGAGCACTTGGGAAAACCCCTATTTAGTATGTGAACAATTAATACTTTGACAATGAGCACCAGGAATAGTTAGACAACGTTCCAATCACATTGTGTGGAGCAGGACATGGGCAACTGACAAACACTGATATGACAAATAATTTTGGTATTCAGCATATCAGACAACAACAATGGAACCTCCATATTCATAGGCAGCATACATCTAATTATCAGATGCTGGGAACAAAAAACTGGGGACAGCTATTGTCATTTTGTGTCATGCTTCCAAGCTTCCAAAAGTATATGGTTGTTGGTGGTGGATGAACTAGATGGACCTCAGTCTGGTCCAGCAAAGCAATTCTTACGTTTTTTAAGTTCTTACTTTAGGGCTGTGCAGATAAATTTATAAATACAATGCAAGCAGCTTTTTCATTTATACTGCTGTCCACAGAGCAGGGGTTCCCAAACTGTAGTCCGTGAACCACCAGCGGTCTTCAGATTTCATTGGGGCCTGTGGCTTGTCTGCATTACATATTCATTTTGATCTTTAATTGTATTTTGTTACTTCTTTTGTCTGTTATATTGTATTTTATTGCATTACCATTTGAATTCTATGGAATGTAAATTGTAATACAAAAAATGTAAGAAATAAAAGAAACAATAAAATACAATTAAAAATCACACAGCATCAAGCAGAGCACATGACAATTATTGCAACAGGCAGAAAAAACTTTAAATGGTCCACCAAGACCATCAGCAATTTTCAAGTGGTCAGTGGGGGGGAAACGTTTGGGATCCACTGCTACAGAGCAAAGAACAGAGAACACTGGAAACACAGCATGAAACCCTACAAGGGATTACCGAGTGCTCACTGATCATGAGAAGGCATGAAGAACAGATTGGCACAGGACCTCTGGAATTTTTCAGGAGAACAGGATTAATTAGAAATAAATACATCTACTCTAAATTGGGTTTCATGGCAAATGTAAACCGCTTAGAAGCCTATTTTAGCATTACGTGGTACATAAATTAAATAATAATATATTACAAACACTGGAACGTATTTTCTACTAATGCAGAATTCACCTTACCATACTGTTGTTCAGATTCTTGTCAACCTTGCAGAACGTATGTGGCGGGGTTTCTCCCTTGCTTGGTATAATTATGCATATGTCTGTGACAGCCAAGGTATTCTGGGTCATGTTCTCCAAGGCTCTTCGGAATGTGATGTATACTTTTTGCGATGAGGCACCACCACTGATATTTGCAGGGCGGCCATGTAAAGTGACTTGGATGATTTCACAACCCTGTTTTAATCTCTCTTTTCCATCATATAAAACCCTAGAAGACAATACAAGTCAAGGATAAGTATCTAGAAATGACAGATAAACAGTACTGAGGGCAAAAAAAAAAAAAAAATCCTGCCAGGCTCTGCCTGTGACATACCACGGTCAACCAGGCTCCACCCATAGCCCAGCATATCAACTCTGGCTCCTCCCCTGAACTGCCAAATTCTCCAGGCTTCATCCCTGATCCACTAGGTTCTTCCCAGATTCTGCCTGCTAAACACTAGAACCATCTTAACTAATAGATCCAATTGGTATCTAATGGACCATTTTTTAAAAAATAAAAAGTTATCAGCGCTACTCACTATAGCAGCCTTTCCCAACCTTTGGGGCCCCAGATGTTGCTGGACTACAATTCCCATCATTCCTGACAAGTGCCCATGCTGACTGCAGGGGCTGATGGGAGTCATAGTCCAACAACATCTGGGGACCCAACAGTTGGGAAAAGCTGCATTAGAGCTATTGGAATAATTAAAAAACAGTAACGTTACTCACCCCAGATCAGTAAGTGGAGGCTTGTCTCTTCCTCTCCTGTAGCACAGATATATTTGTGGTCCTACAAGGCTGCCACTGTTGAGGTCCGCTGGCAGCCCTGATGGAGTAACATCTATGCATTTGTATCCATGAGGCACCTCTTCCCCCAGAGATTTAATTATCACCGTCACATCTGTGATGGGCTCTTTTGGCTTTGCAAGTTTGTGACACGCATCGTTGAAGTGGATTTCCTCCTCTAGTGGTTTTGAAATATCTGTCAATCCTGCCACAACAAAGTAGTCAGCAACACGAGCCCCTCTGTCTTCCATCTTCCATCACAGAAAGATCTGGCTAGCAAAGAATAAAAGAAAAGTGGGATATGGTAAATTTGAATGCACAATAATATTTCTGAAAACCACCAATGTTAAGAACACAGTGAAAAACTTTACATTTTTCTGTGATGACTTTGCCATGTTCTGCTCTGTGTAAAACAGACATTTCTCTACTTTTATAATGAAATAAGAACATGGATTCCAGTACTTCGCTTACACACCCAAGTTCCAGCTTCAATAACATAAGCATGAATGCAGTACCTCTTCTGGAGTATACCTACTGTATATTAAATGCTCATTCAATGAAAACTTATCCTCAGAAACAACTTGTGCCAATGAAATGAAATGTTGACATTTTCCTAACGCTACAGAGCATAAGCACCTGCTCTTAACAGCTTAAATGATGCAATGAAGCTTAGTCATTTACCCACTGCCACCTCCCTCCCTTCAAATTTTTTTTACAGCAGTGGGTAAAAGCAGAATGAAAACAACAACAAACGTCTTCATCCTGGCAATATCAGAATGCATAATGGACAAGCATGTCCATTTAAATGGTAAAAAGCATGTATAACCAAGGAAGAAAGAACTGGGTTAGTTAGACTACAAATTGCCAGTGAATGACAGCTTGGAGACAAGAGTGGAGCTGGAGACAGGCAGTGGATTTTTCAGAGATGAAACTGGTATAAGAAAGGTACTGTTCCTCATGATGCACATCCTCATCTCATTACCAGATCTGGTTAAACAGTTATGCAGGTTTTTGTGGTGCCTCAAAAGCCTGCAGTACTGTGTGACCTGTGACCAGAACAGAACAAGAAAGTGGGTGTTTATAGGATGGATTATGATGGCTCTATCAGAACTGCCTTAATATTTTATTTATGGGATTGACATACATTGCATAATATTCACTGCACACTTTATCCACTTTGTGCTCTAATGGTCTTATAGTTGCTATATCAGCCATTCAGTGATGGGACTGTTCTTTTCTTATTGATTTTATTCTGCATTTACAGATAGTTACAGTTACCACTGAAAAATACTTATTTTTAACCTGTTGGCAAGCATACTTGAATCAATAAATTGTTCTTCAAGCACCAGTTTAAAGAGTTCTCCTCTCTTTTCCCCCTCTTCTGATGTATGGCAGGCAACTTACTCATTCTGTGGGCACATGCAAAACCTCAGGGGTTTTTTTGAGCATTGACGATAGAAGACAGAAACCCTGCTCCAAACTCTTAAAAAAGAAAAAAGCTTCCCATCACTTAATCAGTTGGGCAATGTCAGACTGCTCTTATATACCCATCCTGTCCTCGTCACAGGAAACTTCCTTCCCTATTTAGACTTCCGAAAAGTCACTAACCACAAAGACGCACAACACGTTTTTCTCTATCATAGCATTAAATCAGAGTTCTCTGTTATCCTTCCAGTTCAAACCCAACTGCGAATACATATTCCATCTGGGAAATCCTAACAGCATAAAGCTGGAAATCAAACAAACAAAATAGTCAATTTATCAATAAACAGTATTCATTACTTTGATACAGATTCTGTGCAAGCAGAAAAAAGCTGCAGAATTTGCTACTGGCAGCAGAATTCAGCATCCTGATAATCTCAGCTTTCTTTTTAAAAAAAGCACTGGATAAAAAGACAATGACATTATGGCTCTTGTTTTTCCTAAGTCTGTGGCTGCATTTTCTCTTAGAGATCCCTAGCCACTGCATAGAACTACAGTCCAGAAAGTCCCCTTGGGGGAGAGAATAACTATGTCTATGTGCAGATATACTGAAATGGAGTAAGTCAAAATGGTGCACTTTATGGTCATTAAAGGAAAGATCCAATGGAAGTATAAGAAGAGATCTTGTCTGTCAACATAAGAACACATACCACATCAATCAGTCTCAATACTGTATTGATTAGGTGGAGACAGATAACAGACTCTTTGGGAGAGAGAATGGTCTGAAAAGGGGCAGATGAGCTTGTATCTGAGATATTCCTGCATCTACTCAGGGATTTCTTGTCCTGTTTACATACACACAGTCACTCACATCGGTATCAGCTTATGTATAAAAGAGGGTAGATATTTAGTTTTTAATTGAAATAAATTGATACTATTTCAAACTCTTTTCCCAAATATAATTACTTGTTTTAAAAATAGTCTCTCCCTCCCGGTCACCATTTTAAGCAGATGTACAGAGTTTGCCCAGTTGTCTAAAGCCAACCAGACATTCTAGCAGAACAGAGAAAACAGAGATGATTCATCCCTGAGCTGAAAAGTCCCTTCCATCCAATCTCTATAAAATAAGATAATCCCCCTTCTAAATTATTAATTCTCAAAGATGAGACAGGCTAGGATTTTAGTGAACTGCAGATTCTGAAAACAGAACTTAATGAGGTTTCCCTTTTTGGACAGTATAATAGTCTCCTATTGATTTAAGACCAAATAAACTTACAAGTATTAAAGAGAATGAATTTCATTCCAGTCCATTTCTGAAAAATTAAAGTTTTGCCTAATCCTAACAATTTTACACATTTAAAGATAAAAAGAAATGCTTTTGTTTATTCCCCTGTGGAATGTCAGAAGCACCCTACACATTCCATTTCCGATTGCAAGACTCAATGTTCCAAAAACCAGTTAAGATTGTGTCATTTCAGCCTCCTGCTATGTCACACAACAGTTGCCCAAGAACCTCCGATTTCACTTCTGGGAAACTGAAGCAGTGTGTTTAAAACAAAGATTATATCAATGTCATCTTTTTATTATTATTACAATTTTTACAGAGATTGGGCAATCCATTTTAGCCTTTCCCATTTCCAAAGCACATATCCAACAAAACTCCCACTGGGGAAGAAATGATCCATATTTTGTTAAAGTCATTGCAAACCTTCACCAGTATCAACAGATCAGGATTTCTTCTCAGGTTCATGTCAAGGCCTTCTCCATTCACTTCAATTAAAGGGGAAACTCCATGCACACCAAGAGGTGTGTGTAGAGCTGCCTCTTCTGTTCTTTAGGGGTGAATAAAGGGGGAACAGCTGTAAATTATCTTCTGCCCAGGCTGGCACAAACACACACACACGTGCACACACACACAATTTACCTTGCCAAAATTTGTTCTGCCTGTGGGACTCAATTGTCAGCAAACATGCATAGGATCTAGCAATATCCCAGTTCAGCAAGAGTCTCAGTCCCTCTCTCCCTCCCTCCCTCTCTCTCTCTCTCTCTCTCTCTCTCTGGGGGGGGGGAGGAGAAATGGTTGCCCTGAGTTACAAATTAGGCAAAAGAAATTATTTGCCCTGAGTTACAGAGTAGTAACTTTGTTGCCCTTGATATTTCTATGGCTCTGTTTCCTATAAATACTGTACATCCGGCTCCACAAGAAATTACAGAGATCCCAAGGAATCCTCACATTATTTAGGGCACTAGCCTGCAACCAGCTTTGCCAGAAAGTCATTCATTGGCAGTACCATGTAAAAGCCTTCACTGATTTCCCTCCCCCCTCCAAAAAACATCTTCTTTAGAAGAATGTTTAACAGAATTCTTACATACGAATGATTAAATTTAGCAATATAGTTCTGAATCTTCATATAACTTTAAAAGACAATGTTATAATTAGTACAATTAGAATTTGAGCTCACCTGCCCATGACTATAACCAATTTTCCTCATCCCACTTTGAGGATTTGACTGAGGTTGCAATCCTAACCCCACTTACCTGGGAGTAAGACCCATTGAATTCAATAGGACTTACTTCTGAGTAGACATGGTTAGGATTGCACTGTCATACCAGCACAGTAATACATACCAGGATTATGCAGATTTGTTCTGCATTTAATCATTTGGAAAATGAAAGATGTAAGGACAGGCTGACAAAAGAGTTGGGAGAAAATGTGAAATTTACAAAAAAAAGCTGTCCAACACATCATGCTTACTTCAAACATTCAGTTTCAATAGCCAAATACAAAGACTCAGTTTCCAGCTTACACATCAACACACATCTTGGTTGGGAGTGGGTCAGAGACACATTTGTGCATTCTTTAAATAGAGCATGAGATTAGCAGGGGCCCAAGGCCACCAACATAATTAAGAAGCCGTTAAGTGTTATTAGTATCTAGCCTGCTGACTTTTCTAGTTAATACCAACAGGACAAGCACACACAAAAAACTCAGAGCATACACTGCTGCTATGTTAGACAAGGTACACTAATTCATCTACGTTTAAAGTGACCTGCTGTAGGTAACCAAGAGAAATTCATAGCAAAAAAAATCCACACACACAAAATAAGAGAGTGGGCAGAGGCAGTCCTGGCAAGAAGCAAGAAGAGATTGGTGCTGCTGGCACATCCTGGGTGCTGCTAAGGGCAGCAGAGTAGGAGATGAGCAGTTCTGGTGCACAGGGCACAATCAAAGGAAGCGGTCTTATACAGAGTCAGACCATTGGTCTATCTAGATCAGTATTGTCTACGCTAAATGGTGGTGGTTCTCCAGGGTTTCACACAGGAGTCTCTCCCAGCCCTACCTGAAGTTTTCAGGAACTGAACATGAGCATTTCTACATGGAAAGCAGGTGCTCTAACAGAGCTACAGACTTTCCCCTATCCACTGGCAAGTTCTCCTGCTACACCTTTCCACAGTTCCTGCTGGTTTCAGTCAGGTACAGGAGAACTCCCTGGTGGATGGCAGCCCTTACTACTTAGCAGAAGGATGGGTGCTGTTCGGATTTTCCATCTGAAGCATCAAAATGTGTTGGGCCAGCCTGGGACGTATGTGTCCGTGTGCCTGGATGTTGTTTTTGTACTACCTGAGATCAACTGAATGCACAGGTTTTCTGGACACAAAGTTTATTTCCTCCATTGCAGACCAGCTCTTCCCCATGTTTGTAATAGGGCAGGGTCACTAGAGGGCTGCTCAAAATCAATGTCTACAAATGATTTATAGCCATAGGCAGTGACTGCCTTGCTTCATCCTCGTCTCAGTTCAAGTCCCTAGTGCTGCATAGCCTCATAAAAAAGAGAAAGAGAGAGACAGACACAAAAACGTCAACATCAACATACGTAAACACAACCCCAAGGTTTTGTCTCCATCTCAGAAGTCTATTCTGGCTGACATGCAAAAAACATTAATACATTAATGCAGTTCCCAATTATGGATGACTATTAAACACCACAACCACGTAATCGTTACTGGCAGCAGTTTAAAAGTTTTGTGTTTTACAAAATGATTTCCCTCTCATGTCAAATACGCTACCATTATAATGCAAAGCTACCATTTCAACCAGAAACAGGGAAGGGGGAGGCAAAACTGCATGACCGCTTTTCCCAAAATAAAACAAGTCCCAGGCATCTAAATAAAGACAGCATCATAAGCCCTTCCCAAAAGTACTCTACACATAGAAAATAATGGGCACGCATACCTCCCACCCACCCCACACATTAAAGAGTAAATTAGTGTATGACAGTTATGTGGGGTGGAAATTTTTCCAGTGCTTTGTTTTTCCACAGAAAAGGTTGTCTTTCATGAGTTCATTAGTAACAATGAATGGATGCCAACTGCAACTTAATATTAGGCAAGGTTGGAAGTTTCAAAGTTTTTAGCTTTGTTTACTAAATACAAGTAAAATAAACATACTAAAGTAAATCACTCTCTAGGGCAACAGAATTTTTTTCAATGCAAACTGATTTTTTTTCTATACAAATTACCCTAATTTGCATATGAAAAAAATCCAGAAAGTTTTCCAGTTCAGAATTTTCCAAAAAATCCACATTGCTGATGCATGATGAAGACTAGTTATAAAGACTAAGTAAAATCCTAGGAGGTAGAAATATCAGAATTGCTGCAATGCTTTGTAAAATTCTGCCCACTATTGCCTTTGTTATACCCCAATACCACCCGTAATCTTTACTCAACACAAAGATTTTTCAAGAAGTGAATAGAGGAAGCTTCTCCCAGACATTCCAATCAACTATAAAGCCACATTTTCCAACATCCCAGTATTTTCCCTATTTATCCCCTCCCAGTTTAAATTCAAAGATCAGCCTCGCTTCCTCCATCAGCTTCATAAGATAAGAAAAGCCTGCTGGATCAGGCCAGTGGCTCATCTAGTCCAGCAACTTGTTCTCACATGGCCAACCAGATGCACATTATGTGAAGCCTCCAAGCAGGACTTGAGCGCAAGAGTACTCCCCCCTCCTGAAGTTTCCAGCAACAGGTGCCAGTGCCATCTTTGTCAAATAGCACACTATCCCTCCCAATACACACATATGCACAAACAGTTGCTTGCCCCACATACATCATCATCATAATTATTTATTTCATTTATGAATCACTTCCTATGAAGCAGCTCAAAGCAATTTCACAGTACAATAAAAACAAACAACTGCATATATAAAGACAATTATAATAATGACATAGATAAAAACAATTTGATTACAAAGCATGCCTCTAACATAGCATCTTCATATCCTACCATTCACATTTCCCCAATTTAAACAAAAATAAAATAAAAAATCTCTGCTGAAAAAGAGCTCTGTTTACCTTTAAAGTTCACGTTATCTATGAAAACTGGTAAATCCTATACAGTAGGGCCCCACTCATACGGCAGGTTACGTTCCAGACCCCTGTCTAAAAGTGAAACCTGCCGAAAAGTGGAACTCATTCAATAGAATGGTGCCCGATGCCCAAAAAATGCGGTAAAAGCGGAACAAGCACCGTATGAGTGGGGCCTTACTCTAATTGAAAGTAGCTGTTTTAGCGGGCCGCTGAAAAGCGGGGCCTTACTGTATAGCTGGCATCTTACTACCCTTGCGGATTATTTTGTAATGGACCAACCCATTTACCAAACTTTAAATACAGCTGCTCCAAATGATTGCTTGGTTTGTTTGCACATTCACAACAATCCTCACAAGCTAAACCCACACACCATTCCCAACAGCATGCTCACACACGTCAGGGTATCGGAAACAGAAGAAATTCCAAAGACAAAGTAATACCCAGTCCAAATCTCAATTTCATCTTTAACTCCTTTAGGGCAAGCTGCTATCTCGGCCTCTGCCCTTTCATCTTCAGTACTGGGTAATAACTACTGACCTACCTTTCAGAGCTGTTGTAATATAATATTGAGATAAATGTATACAGAGCACTTATGTTTCATAGGTTACGAAAGTTCTCTCTTTTTACAATGCATAATCTTGAAGTTCTAACATTGTTCTTTAGTTATACTGGGCACTGTGTTCATGGTACTTTTTAAATGAAAACAAATGAAATGGCCTCAAAGGGAAAAATGTACAGTGCTTTGAACAACAAAAGTGCTGTACAAGTGCTACTATAAGTACCATGCCTTTCAAGAGAAAGAGTGATGTATAGGAGGATGGAGGAGAGCTTGCATACCATAAGGACCATATCAAAGAAGCACAATGGGTCAGGTCTCTGACCATGTTGTACATCAAGATACACTGTATGTGTGCATACGCATGTGTACACACACTCTATGTGTAGAGCTAGACTAGGTACAGAAAAGGCCAACCAAAATGATCACAGGACCAGAGCAGCTCCCCAACAAGGAAAGGTTACAACATTTGGGACTATTTAGTTTACAGAAAAGGTGAGTAAAGTGTGACATGAAAGGGTGTATAAAATTATGCATAAGGGGTAGAGAAAATGACTTCTCCCAAGAATCCAGGATCATCCAATGAAGCTGAATTTCATTTATGAATCACTTCCTATGAAGGAAAGATTCAGGACAGTCAAAAGGAAGCACTTGTTCACACAGCATAAACTATGGAATTTGCCTCCACAAGATGTGGTAATGGCCACCAACTTAGATGGCTTTAAAAGGGGTTTAGACCAAGGGCATTGTTATGGGGTGGCACAGGAGGCCTGAGTCCCTGGTCTTTTGCATTGGGCCCCAGATATCCTGCCTCCCTTCCTCCCCTTTTTAAACTTGTTTTTAAAAATCTACTTTGCTTATTTTTTTTCCGGTCATGGGCCCCTTTGAGAATCTGACAGCTATGGACCCCCATAATAAATAAACACAATTGAGTTTATTGCATTGGAGTATTTTTTTTTGGCACCCAGTTCACAGACCCCCTGAAGCCCATGTTAACCACAGATTAAAAACCTCAGGCTTACAAGATGGCTGGGCACACTTCAAAGCATGGTGGTTGCAAGATCCCAGCTACCCGCTATCTTAATTCACCCTGAGACATCTATACACATAAATGAGCATAGGTGACATGGGCCTGTCAATCTTTTTTGTACTTAGGAACAGCCCTGAATTAAATAAATTAATGGAGGATAAAACTATCAATGGATAGTAGTTATAATGGCTGTATACCATCTCCAGGATTAGAGGCGCCATGTGTCTGAACTTCAGTGGGAACTTCAGTGGGAGAAGGCTGTTGCTCTCGTTTCCTGTTTGTGGGTTTCCAATGAAGCAACTGGTGGGCCACCAAGTGAACAAGATGCTGGACTAGGAGGGCCTTTGGTCTCATCCAACAGCCAGACTCTTCTTATTTTAACACTTAACTGGGAGGAAGCCCCACTGAGCACAATGGGACTTGCTTCTGAGTAAATATGCATTTGGTCTTTGAGAGCAGCACTTGAGTTTACAAGACCAAAACTCTGCGGTATAACAAATGCTTTGCAGGCACAAGGTCCCAAATGCAATTCCATGCACCTCCAGGTGGGGCTGGGAAAGATTCCAGAGAATTCCCTGGAGAGCTGCTGCCAGTCAGTGTAAACAATACTGAGAAAGATGGACCAATGCTCTGACTTGCAATAAGGCAGTGTCCTACGTTCACTTTGCTCTTCTACACAGGAGTGCATATCAACTACTCACTCATACAGGAAAAAGCAAATGCATGCTCTTGAGAGGTGGTGGTGGGCCTAAAGTTTCCCCTTGTTCTCGATGAGCCCAGCCATTGGATCAAGCCAACCCCATCTGCCTCATCCCATCCTAGCATCAAATTCTTGGTCACACGAGAGCATAACCGAACCTCGGGGGAAAGTTCCGACATCTGTTGTGTACTAGTAAATGCTCGGAATTTGGTGCATGTTGGCATGGACCAGCAGACACTCCCAAAGTCCCCCCCACACCCAAAAGACAGGCTGGTGAATGTTGCCCGGCCACCTCGCCATGGGTAAGAGGAATTCAGCATTCTTTTAATATGCTGGCGTTTGAAAAGGAAGAAAATGTACATTTCAGACGTTCCCGAGGCACGATCAGCATTCACATGTAGATGTAAACATCGACCAAATTCTGAATACAAAATCATCAGCGGCATTATTTCCTTCCTTGGAATGCTTCAGCTTTCGCCACGAAGAGACAGAAATAATTGATTCAATATTCCCTTCCTTTGAATACTTCTGCATCAGTCATAAATGGGTAAGATGAAAATGACTGGGCTGGGTCCAAGCCCTCCTCAGAGTAGACCCACTGAAATGAACAAGCTCGTCACATCCATTCGTCTTAATAGGTCTGCTCCACGCAGGCTCAGCCTCGGACGGGCAGCCCGTTATTCCTTTCCCTTGAGCGCTCCAGCCAGTCCCACACAGGCAGATGGAAACAAGGTGAGAATGCCGGGCTACAGCCAACGCGACCCGTTGAAATGAATGGGCCTGTCAAGCCGCGACGCCCGTTCATTTCAATGGGTCTCCTGGCGCTGGGAGCTCCCGCCCACCCTCCATTCCCCCTTGAAAGCATCAACCCGCTTGTCTTCCACGCACAAAGGCGCGCCGCCGCCGCCGCCGCTTAAGAACACAACAACTTCGCCACCCAGAGACGCTCGCAAGGGGCATGTCCGCCATCGCCCCCCGCCCTGTCCGGAGCATCCCAGGCGAAGAGCAGCAGCGACAGCCGCCCTCCTCGGCTCCAGCACGGAGAGGCAGCCGCGCATCGTCCCCGGCGGCACCCCGAGGGAAAGCGGCGCTGCCGCCTCTGCCATGCCCTCGCGCAGCGCCCTCTTGCCCGCCGCTTACCTGAGGCGGGGGCTCCCGCTTACCTGAGCGCGGGCAGCGAGGTCGTCTTCTGCCGCCTCCACCTCCCGAAACGGTGTCTCCGCCGCCGGCTGCCCGTCACGGAGCCAGCATCGCCCCTTGTGGCAGCCTCTCCTCCTCCTCCTCACGCAGCAGCGCCCGCCTTCTCCCCGCGCGTGGGCGCCTCAGGCGGGATTCCCTCCCCGCGTCCCCTCAGCCGCCGCCATCTTGGGCGCTCTGACGGGGGAGGAGGGATGGCGGAGGGGAGGCGCGGCTCGCCATGGCCGAGCGGGAACGGCGGGCGCGCCCGGAGGAGGTCCCCAGTGGGGCTTCTCGGCCCCGGACTCACGCGCGGGGTTTCGCGGTTGAGGGAGAGGGAAGGCGCTTCCTGACAGGAGCGGCGCGTGTATTTTATTTTATTCTAATTATTAGCTCTATTTGTTTATTTATTATTCTGTTTGGTTTGGGGGGCACTTCTAGTTCGCTCTTCATTCCATCCCGTCCCATTCAGCAGAACAATAGGCAGTGTAATAAAACGCATAAAAACCGTATTTTTTAAAAAAATTAATTTGCCCTGAGACATCTGTACACATAAATGAGCATAGGTGACATGGGCCTGTCAATCTTTTTTGTACTTAGGAACAGCCCTGAATTAAATAAATTAATGGAGGATAAAACTATCAATGGATAGTAGTTATAATAGCTGTATACCATCTCCAGGATTAGAGGCGCCATGTGTCAATATGAAAAACAAAATATAAACCTTAAGATCCAGTATATATATGTCACTCTGAGGCGGGTGGGTAGGGAGAACCTGTCCCCTCCCGCCAACCACCTTCCCATTTTATATATTTTATATTTGTTTTAGTGCGTAAAGTTGTAAAGTGCCTTGGGTGGCTTGGCAGAAAGGCGGGATATAAATGCAGTAAATAAATATAAAACAGTGGCACCTGCTAAGCTATACACACAAGCACAAGTTTAAGGTTTTAAAAGGTTATTTATGCATTTAACAAGCTTTATAAATCATTTAATTAAAAAATGTCTTAAGTGGTTTACAGAGAGTGATATAAAATATCCATTAAAATAGAGATTAAAAAACTTAAAATAGTTGACATAGTAAAATTATCAAAATATAGATAAAAATAATTTTTAAAACAAACAAATGCATATGTTAAAATTACAAGTCTAGGTGAGGTGACCTAAACAAAATTTTTGGCAGGCAGCTACCTAATATTAATAGGCAGGGAGCCCCAAAGTATCGGTGCTCCCACTGCAGGATTAATTCCATACAAGTGCAGAATGAACATGTCCCACTTGTAAATATGCCATATGCAAAGCGGCTGCTTTATACTGAGTCAGAAAATTGGCCCCTCTAGTTCAGTACTGTTGACACTGACTGGCAGCGGCTCTCCATGATTTCAGGTGGGGATCATTCCTTGCCCTCCCTGGAGATGCTTGGGACATGAGACTCTGGATAAAGGAGAAGAAAGGCAAGATCTAACTGAATAAACATGAAATGTTACTGGTATAGCTGCCCATGGGAGTTGTGTTCATTACCTTATTGCATTCTCATTTTATTTATTTAAAACATTTCTATACCACTTAATCATTTGCATCTCTAAGAGGTGTACATAAAAAGAAGCCACTAGATTGGAAGTAAGCTCCATGAACAAACTGGGGTCTACTTCTGAGTACATATATAGAACGGGGCTGAAACAGTCATATTTACCAAGTAAAAAATAAAGGGAGGTGCATTAAAATTTTGTTACAATAAAATACACACTGCCTACTGAAACACATTAGTATAAAATCTCTTAATATTTTTAATCAGAGGATACCATTGCTCCTTGCTAAAAACAACAATGCACATTTAAAATAGGTTCCAGTTTTTCTAAGCAATTAAAGCAGTATACATAATCCTTCCATTTTGTTATTTATTTAATAAATCTATATTATTTGTTTAAGGCATTTATATACTGCTTTTCAGGTAGACCTCACAAAGCAGTTTACATAAGGTTATTACAACAATAAGTAGTAATTTGTTTAAAAAGTTACAACAAAATGGAAAGGACAGCTTGTTTAAGAAGAATCTGTTACATCCTGCCCTTTTTCCCAGAGGTGCCCAGGGCAATAAACAATAAGCAATTAACATCTTAAAAACAGTTCTAGTACAGATGCAGACTGGGATAAAAGACTTGTTGAAAGAGGAAGGTGTTCAGTAGGCAGTGAAACAACAGAGATGGTGCCTGTCTAATATTTAAGGGGAGGGAATTCCACAAGGTAGATGCCACAACACTAAAAGCCCCATTCCTATATTGTGTGGCCTTCTGATAATGAGGCCCACACCTGCGGAGTGCAGTGACTGACTGGGTATATAAGGTGTGAGATGATATTTCAGGTATCCTTGTCCCAACAACTCTTTTGAGGCTGGTTAGGCTGAGAAGCATGGCTAGCTAGAAGTCATCCACTTGAGTTTCAGGGGTGAACAAGGATTTGAACTATGTTTCTTGGCTTACCATCTGTGATACCACACTAGCTTCTCAAAGCTGAGTGAGTGGGATATAAATTTGAAAATAATTAAATAGAAATAGGGTGGATTATAAAATCATAAGTGGTCTGGGGAAAGTGAATAGAGGGCATTATCCCCTCTACTTCATTAAAGGACCATCTAATTATGATGATTCGGCATTAGGTTCAGGGCAGACAAAAGAGAGTAAATTAGTGGTGATGGCCCTAATTTGGGTGCAGGGCCAATCCTGCCATTAGGAGGCAGCAGATTCTGGGGTATCATCAAAGGATATTATATTGTCAGTTTTATTGGGAGGCAATACAATTTAAATGTTATGCTTTGTTCATCAAAGTATGTTTTCTACCAAGATGGGAGAAGAGCCTGTCATGATTATTATCAGCCACACTAATCAGTGAGAACCCTTTACAAATTCAGTGGCAAAATACTGAGTGGGCAAATGGCAGGGGATGGCTATTAAATGACCTCCACGTGAGCATCTAGGCTAGGTGGAATTTTTATTTGGTCCAGAAAGGCTGTACTTATGTTCAAGGTCTTAGAGGTTATAGCCACCAATGGCTTTTAAAGAGGATTAGACAAATTCATTGAGGATAAGATTATCAGGGGCTACTAGTCATGATGGCTATGTTCTTCCACTGTCAGAAGCAGTATGCCTCTGAATATCTGTTGGGAATCACAAATGGGGATAATGCTGTTTTCCTCAGGTCTTGCTTGGGGGCTTCCCATGGGGCACCTGGTTAGCCACTGTGAGAACAGGATGCTGGACTAGATGGGCCCCCTTTGGCGTGAACCAGCAGGGCTCTTATTGCTTCGGTAGCTAGGTGGGTGTTATTGAGCAAAGTTTACAAGTAGCGTCCATCCATGAGTGCACTCCTGCATATTATTGTGAGCTAAGGATGAGCAAATATGTCAATTTCAGTTTTTTCCCTATCTTAAGTTCCATTCTCCACATTTCCACACCAGTGTGCGATAAAGTTTTTACATTTTGCACATTTTTTCCTAATGTGAACATGTTTGTATACAATTTTGCCTAATATAGTGCATTTTGTATGTTATTTTCACCAATATATGCAATTTTAAGCACACTTTACCCCATGATACGCATTTTTATACACATTACTTGCCTGGAGAACTGTACTATAAAATTCAGAGAATGGCAAATTTCGAAGGATGACTGTGTCTTGGTACACATATGGTTTTGAAATGTGCAAATTAGATAGGCTTACCTTTAAATGTGAACTGAATCTAATTTCTCTCCCATCCTTATTGCCAGCAGTAAACATTGTGTACTGTCAATTCTGTTTCAATAGGTAGTGGGGAGAGATGCCATTGAACCTTGCCTTTAAACGATATAATCAGGCTTAACATGCCACTACTTGCCTCTGTCAAAAATTTCAGTTTCAACTCTTGCAGTTTTACTTATATGTTTCTCTCTGTCTTTCAAGTATGGCATCTTTTTATCCTGTCTGGGAATAACAAAACAGGTATTCGTAAGTTACATTATACAACAAAATGGTGCTTTTGGCATGGTATGCTCCTATTAAAAGTTAGGAAGCAAAGCCAAAAGACCCTTGGGGTTTGTTCATTAGAAAATGTAGCATTGATCCCTTTGTGCTTAGAGGAATGATGTTTGATGGGGATTGATTAAACGTAAGGAGCTGCATGTTTCAATGCAACAGTGAGGATGAGGCAGCAGCAGAACATTTCTGCCCTTCTCTCCTTGCTTCCAAAGCAGGTATTAGAAAGGAATTTCTACTCCAGGGACCCTTGCTGCCTATAAATTATGAAAACTGAATATCATGCATGGTTGTGAGGAAATATCTGCAGTATAGGCACTTGCTAAAGCAACTACATTTGCAATGGGAAAAAAATCCCAAAGACTAGCACCGAAATATTGCCATACAACAGACCAAAGCAAACCAGTGAGAAAGCTTGCACTGATTTCAAAGGCATTAATAGATGAAGCTCAGGACCAAGGTACACATTATGTTGAACATGTACTTTGCTGTTGCATTAACCTTTAAAAAAAATTAAATACCAGCAGAAGGGATGCTCAATCCGAGTCAGGAGAACAGTGCATGGGGGGGGGGAGGATATTTTTAAACCTTTTAACTCTGTGACACACTTGCCCTCCCAAAATTGCTATTTGCTTTGAGAGAGAAGTTGCCATACACAAGTCTTATATGCTCTGCTTCCTTTTGGAATGAAAAGCAGAGTACAAATATGAAGTGAATAGTTATATGAATTAAAAATTAAAATAGTGGTTCATTTAATTAATTCATTAATAAATGAATTAGAATCCCCATTTCACAAATAAACATGCATTTAAAAAGTGAATAAAGTGAAGTATGCAGACAGTTGCTTTTTCGCTAAGCTGTTTGCCTAGCAGATGCAGGTGCCACTGGGATTTTGGCATTCCAAACAGTAGCTTAGTTTGCTTCTATAGTTGGACCTGACTTATGCATTGTGGTGTGTGTTCACGATATCCTTTTAACCTACTTTTAGTTGTGCATTTATTTAAACATGGAATGCTTAAAAATTTGCACTTCTCTGAATTTTGCAGTGCAGTTCTCCAGCCAAGTAAAAATGCATATAATGGGGTAAAGTGTTCATAAAGATGCAAATATTAGTGAAAATAACATACAAAAATGCACTGTGTTAGTGGGAAAATTGCTTTGCAAGTGTACATTAGGCAAAACTGCACACAGAATTGGCACTAACATGCTGACAAATTTTCATGAGGACTTTTTAAAAAAACACAAACTGATGTGAAAATGTGTAGAACTTAATTTAAGTCTGGAAAAATGAGAAAGGGGGAGAAACTGAAACTGACAGATTCGTTCATCCATACTGTCAGCCCTGTGGGCTACCAAGAGGGTAGACCAGGCCAGCAAGACAAACACATATCTACAGACAGAGATAGCTGGCCATAGACCATCTAGTGAAGAGCGGGCTATAAATACTTTAAATAAAAATTCAAACACTCTTGCAGTGCCTTATGGCTGCTGTCTCAGAAGGGCAACAAATGAATCAGGGTCTGTCGTATCTTTATTGCTTACAATAACTGGTTTTATATGATGCTGGGGTTCAGCCTGCATTACTAAATACATACTTTCCGTCTAATACTCTCCAATCATTGAAGGTGCATTAAGATAATTCAGAACTTGAAATTCAGCAACAAATGCAGTGCCAAGGAGCCCACCCACATCTCCAGCTGCTTTTGATTAATCCACTCCTCTTTCTGCAAAGCCTCTAATGAATACTCTATAGGATCAAGGGCCCTATTTATCTTTTAAAACATCTGATTTCACATCAACTAATTGGAGAGAAGAGAAACTAAAGAAATTGAAATATTAGACTCCACACAAAATGAAACACACAAAACCTGTACTGAGATTTATCATGAAGCTTTCTGAAGCAGCAGAGACGGATGTGAGTTACCTGTTTGAAGCTGTTCCCAGAGGGAGGAAAATGGTTGTATGTTTGGGTTCCCCTTCCCCAACAACTTCAGTCAGGACTTTCTACTGGAAGGACAAACGGTACTCGATCCAAGTGACATCTCAGAACACAGATACTCCTTCGACTAATCATTTAGGAAGATTTTCAAGGATGTGTCTCTGACACTTTCATCCCCAGGAGAGGGGGGGGGAGTTCTTATCAACGATTAGGGCAACATGTATTTCCCTCTAATCTAATACTAAACACAAAGGAACACTTGGGCATTTTAGAGATACCCTTGCACAGGGATGGATGGATCTGTCATTTTTGGTTCTTAGTTTCTAATTTTTCCAGTCTTTACTTCAGTTCTCCACATTTCTAAGCAATATGCAAAAATCCTCATGAAAATTCATCAGCATTTTAGTGCGATTTCTCCTGATAAACACATTTTTCTATACAGTTCTGCCTAATGTACATATTTTTGCAATAAATTTCCCCTACTATACAGATGTTATATGTTTTCACCAATATACTCATTTTATGCACATTTCCCCCTAATGTATACATTTTTGTAAAACATTGGCTGGTTGAAGAACTGAATCGTAAAATTTGAATGAGTGCAAATTTCAAAGGATGACTGTTTTGGTTATCACATTATTTTGCACAGTGTGAATTTAAAGTTTTGCCTTTAAATGCAAACTGAATTTCTCCCTCATCTCTACTCTTGAATCATGGTGATGAACGTCAGATATAACCACAGAGAGCATTCAGAGTACAGATTTCCTGTGACAAAAAGCATTGCAAAGGAGAGAAGTTTGGCAGGTTCAGCTTCTCCCATATTTCTGTGTAAAATAAACAGCTATTGAGATGTTACATAATGGAAAAGGAGTTGTGTTACATCTACTGAAGTTAAGACCATCTCAAGCTGAACACCTAGTACTTGCCAATAAACCATACCTGCCTTTCCAAACCTAGGAGAATGTCACCTTTTCTCTGCACAAAGGACAGTGTGGTATGATGGTTAGACTGGGACCTGGGAAACCAAGGTTCAAATTCCCACTTGGCCATGAAATTCACTGGGTGACTTTGGGCTAGTCACTATCTCTCGGCCTAACCTAACTCACAGGGTTGTTGTGAGGACAAAATTGGGAGAGGGAGAACCATGCTTGTATGCCGCCTTGAGCTCCTTGAGGAAAGATGGGATATAAATGTGATAATGATAATATAATAACAATTTTACATGTATAAGATTAGAAGTATTTAAAGGGTTAATATCTGGAAGGCCCACTCTTGGCATATAAGAGAATCCAGCATGGTATAAGATAGGTATTTTAATGGTTGCATAGTGAATTTATAAATGGCTAGACCATAGCAAGGGTGCAAATTGGCCAGGGGCTCTATACTGAAGAGTGCAAGGCTGACAATCCAGCCCTGGCTCTACAAAGGGGCTTTGCAAGTTGTCAGCCTCCCCAAAATCACAGTCTGCCTTGCATCTTTTTGACTAAATAATGGTTTAGGAAACTCCTGGGCACAAGTAATGTGTTCCATGCAGCTGTTGGCCCCAGTCTGAGAAAGCAATAGGAAACAGCTGCTAAAACACAAGACGGGGGCGGGGGAATAGCTTTTCAGAAATATGCAGCATACAAAGGAAAGAATGTGAAAGGGGGGATAAATAATTAAGTCTACATTTTTAAGGAAAATCTCTGAATCCCTGTTGCAATTTTTCTTTACCCGACAACCTAAGAACATAAGAAGAGCCTGCTGGATCAGGCCAATGGCTTATCCAGTCCAGCATCCTGTTCTCACAGTGGCCGAACTAGTACATCCTCCTGTTAATGTACTGTAGTAAAGTCTTTCATTTCACTTCTGTGTTTGACTCGTTTGGCACTCACAAGAACCACTCTCCTGCATCAGTCAGACTAGGATCCATTTCATCCTCAAAGATCATCTCACCCTTTATATACCCGGTCAATCGCTGCACTCTGCAGGTGATGGCCTCCTGCCTATACAATCTTATCACAAGGTCCATTCTGCACAATATAGGAACTGGGCCTTTAGGGTGATGGCACCTGCCCTTTAGAATTCCCTCCCATTAAATATTAGAGAGGCGCCATCTCTATTATCTTATGGGTGCCTGCTGAAGACTTTCCTCTTCCAACAAGCCTTTTAAGGAGAGATCTTTCCCAGATGAGACATTTTTATTGTTTTATCACTCGTTTGCTGCCCTGGGCTGCTTTCGGTGGAAGGGCGGGATATAAATTTAATAAATCATCATCATCCAGCTTTCTGGACATTATTGTTGTTGTTATAGCATTTATTAGTCTTTTGCTTCACAAGGTGAACTCAAAGCAGCTTACAGTCAATAGTAGATTAAAACCAGTATAAAAGATTAAAACAAAATAAAAAGTACAGCATCAAAGTTCCCCCAAAAGCCATCCTAACTTAGGAGCAAATGGCTGGGAGAAATAGTTTTGCCTGGTGCCTAAAAATAGATGATGGCACCAGGCATGCCTCCCTGGGGAGAAAAATGGAAATGGACTGCCTTCAAGTCGATTCTGACTTATGGTGGCCCTACAAATAGGGTTTTCATGGTAAGCGGTATTCAGAGGGGGTTTACCATTGCCTTCCTCTGAGGCTGAGAGGCAGTGGCTGGCCCACGGTCACCCAGGGAGCTTCATGGCTGTATGGGGATTTGAAGCGTTCCATAAATGCAGGGAGCCACCAGTGAGAAAGCCCGTTCTCATGTTGCCACCCTCCGCACCACCCTCAGAGGGGGCTCACAAAGAAGGGCCTCAGATGCCAAAGGCTGGTTCATATGGAGAGATATTCACTAACATAACTTCAGCATTCTGGAGTTACAGGGCCATTTCTACCATTAGGCAGAGTGAGGCAACTGCCTCAGATGCTCAGGGGCAGTAGTAGCAGCCCCCTGAAATTCCTCTTGAGCCGTCAGCCATTCTCCTTTGCTGCCACGTGGTTTCTCCTGCATTCCCCCTCCCCAAAATTAGGCCTGCTGCCTCAGCTATGGTAGAGGATGTCACCCGATCTATAGTGTCAAAGTAGAATTCAGTTGCCAGTCAGTCAGCTTTTGCACATGGAATGGGGAGGAGGGTGTCATCTTGTTCTTTGGATGGCTTTTGGTTATTTACATTGTGGCATGGCTTCTTGAAAAGAAGATGATGATTTGAGGTTCACCACGCCTCAAACCGTTTCATTTCCTTAGATTGTGTGAGAAGAACTATTATCACTTAGAAAAACTGTTGACAGCTGCGGTGGGACCATGGGATAGTCACATACATGTAGAGCTTGGAAAAGTTACTTTTTTGAACTACAACTCCCATCAGCCCCAGCCAGCGCCATGCTGGCTGGGGCTGATGGGAGTTGTAGTTCAAAAAAGTAACTTTTCCAAGCTCGTTTCTCTACTTGCTTCATGCCCAGCCCTTTGAGACTAAACATGAGCTCAGCCTTCCCAAACCTGGCGCTCTGTAGGTGCTTTGGACTACAACTCCCATCAGTCCCAGCATCATGCAGGTGTACTGGCTTGGGCTGATGAGTATTGTAGTCCAAAAGATCTGGAGGTAAACCAGGTTGGCAAAGCCTGTTTTAAGACCCAAAAGACTTACATGTTTCCTCATCATGTCTAGAGAAGCAGGTGGAGAGGGGGTATTATTTTGAGTAGAATTTCAAAACGGTTATTAAAAACCATACAGATGTGTTAAAATGTTCAGTATTGCATAGATTTGTCTCCATGGTGACGCCAGTGTCACTGCAGCACAGAAGGACCAGGAAGAAGTTAGCAAACACGACTTTTAAAAAGAGGATCTTGCTTTACACCGGTGGGACTGTTCATTATATCTTGCATTCCAGGTCCTCTGCTGGGGTGTTATTAACACACTCACAGCACGTGGAAATGTACATCTTCCTATTTTTTAAAAAGCTTTAAGTGCCAAGCAAGTTTTGCGTATTGCATTTTTAATTTGTATTTTCTACTGTTCAGTGAGGAAGGCTGTAGTTGAGGTTCTCTTGTCTCTGATCACTGGGGAGTAGCAATGTGTTGTTGCAACTGATTATTTTAAAGGCACTTGGGGAGTACAGAGAGCTTTGCAATTCTCAAATTTAGATTCACAAGAGTCCTGTGGAGTAGGCTGGACTAGACTGCTGAGTTGTCAACATTTTATTCATTTATATTAATTGGATCACATATGTTTTTAATTACCCTATTAATGGGACTCCCATGAATAAGGGGGATTTAAAAAATGTCAAATTGAGTAGTCTATCCTTGAGAGATTCTGAGGAGTATTGATAGCTGTTGTGTTCCATTTACAGACTTAAAATACTTGGATACTACCTTGGCCTTTTACCACAATTTTATTTTAATTTTTAGCATCATGATTTTTATGTATGTTAAATGTGTTTAGTGCATTTTCTCATATTTATAAACACCCAAACATACAAACTATTTAAATATATACAGTTAAACAACACAACAACCCAAAAAGAAACCTTTCACTTAATGTCTCTGTCCATTACCAGCTTTCTGTCTCTTGATTCATCTTATACAATCTCAGGGGAATCCTTTTCAGCCTGATGACATTTCCTCACGGACAATGTTCTGGGAGCCACACTCCAGAAGTGGTGGGGCCAAAGGCAAGAGTGGGTGGAGCAACAGGCGTGACTCTTACCTTTTCATAGGAGGCTTGCATTCCAGCTACACAAAAGCCACATATTTTTACATACGCCCACACCCCTACAAGCATCTTGTCAGGCACAAGCCCCTGCACTAGTCAAGGAGTTTGTCCCATGATATACTATTAGCAGGTCTTTTTTGTGTGTGTGACAATACTTCATACCAGTTCCTCTTCTTTGTGCTGCCCATGGACCCTATTTTGTGCTGGAACCCACAGTTATTTTATCAAGATACGAGTACCAGCACCTCATTTTTTATACCGAAAAAGGGCTGACTACTAGGATAAGGTTATGAAGATGTGAAAGGAGCCAGTATTTATCTTGATTTCTATTTCTTTTTCTATTTTATCATACATTTCTTTTTTGAAAAATGACCTACCTCCTTATTAAACCCCATATGCTCAACCACGCAAACACTCCACATTGCACAATTTATTTTGACACTGCACAAAATGTGTCTAGCTGCACGTTAGAATAAACCTTGACTCATTCTGATTTGTTGGCAGGGAGGTTAGATGACGTTGCCTCAAAGCAAGTGCTATCCCACACTTACAGCAAAAAGTCTGGTCTTTTGCCGGGGTGTGTGTGGAAACAAAGACTTATTTGCTCTATCTGAATGATCCATTTACAATATTGAGCTCTCATCTGGAAATAACCTCCTTCCCTTTTTCAAGTCAGATTCCAAATTGCCTTTTTTGTGTTTCCTTGGCCCCATCTCCAAAATCATTGTTACTGCTTTCTCACACATGCCTAGCTTACCTAAGGAAGGGTCTTAGCTCAGTGGTAGAGGGGGGCTGCTTTACATGCTGGTTGCTGGTTCAATCCTTGGTGTCTCCAGCAGGACTGAGAATGTCCCCTGCCTGAAACCCTAGAAAGCTGCTACCAGTCAGTGTAGACAGCACTGAGCTAAATGGAACAGTGGTCCAGCTCAGTACAAGGCAGTGTCCTATATTACTATCATTTTTAGCTAAAGGAGGGGGAAGATATGTCACATTCTCCTGGGATCCCAGAGAGGCCACCAACTTGGACAACTTTGAAAGAGGACTAGACTAAATCACAGGGGATAAAATCAGTGGCTACTAGCCACACTTACTGTGTTCTACATCCACTGTCGGAGGCTGTATACAGGGAGAGCATGGTTATCACCCTCAGGTCCTGCTTGTGCACTTCCTGCAGGCATCTGGTTGGCCACTGCGAGAACAGGATGCTGGACTAAATGGGCCACTGGCCTGATTCAGCTGCAAGGCTCTTGTAATCTTATATTCTTAGCCTCCATTGGCAATAATGGGAGCATTCCATGAAATATAAATGACAGCTTCAGAGAGGTAAGAAACAGAAAAAAGGTTGCAAACCAAGAATGCCAGAGATGAAAAATTTACAAAAATATATTTATTGTAAATCCTTAGTAAGCTGCCCAACGCATTTCAGCCCAACATGGGCTTTCATCAGGGGCTAAAATTCAACAGAAAAACATAATCAGACCAAATATATCTAAGGACAGACATATATAAGATACATATCAACTATAAAACTCTTTAAACAATACAAAGGAAACATATACTATTTTTCCAAAACATGTTCACTGGACCCACATATGCAAAAAACAACATATGTAAATAAATAAATATATGAATAACTTGCAAACAATAAACTACATTATACTAACTCAAAACTGAATATATACCAAAAAGGTGAACTTTCATTACTACATCAAGCAAATAAATTTTTTAAAGACTTTTACAAGCAAAAGGGAAACACATATATAGCCATATCCTAAAAAACTTGCAAACATAAAACATGACAAAATTACTTACATTATAATAGCTCAAAACTCAATATGCGCCAAAGAGGTAAACTTACAGTCCTGCATCAGTCAAACAAATTTTACAATGATTTTTACAAGCAAAGAGGGAGCAAATATATAGCCATATCCTGGAACACTTGCAACAGTGAATTACAACTAGCAAAGTAATTATTTTGACCTTTAAAATGAAGTACAGCTGGAACAAATCTTCTTGCAAAGATAAAAAAAAATCTTTTGTTTTTATTTTTATTTTTGCAAAAGAATTCTCTAATGAGATCTAAACAAATTTTTTATATATTATTACAAAAGAGGAAGGAAGGAGAAATCGTCATTCAAGCCATTAGGTATCACTGTTTTTAGCCTCAGAATCCAACCTATTTCTTTTTTGTGAAGAAGAAAATTTAACCTAGATCCTTGTATCTTTTGTAAAACCCAAAATTTAAGTCCCACATTGGCATATTGGGAACATTGGCGACAATGGGACACAAGAGGTGCTCCTACTCTGTTCTTTCTAATATTACTCAAATGTTCTCCTATACGGACCTTTATTTTCCTGGATGTCTGACCTACATATAATTTAAGACACCCACACTGTACCACATAGATGACTTGCGCTGTATTACAATTAGAAAAATGATACAGTGTATACTTTTTCTGATCAATTGGGTTGATGAAATTCTGGATCTTAAAGGTATACTTACAAAATACACAATGTCCACAGGGATGATGTCCAACTGGTGGACGTGTACCAGGCAAAAAGCGAGTGGAAAGAGATGTATGTTCTCTAAAGTCACTATTTACAAGAATGTCCTTCAGATTCTTGGTTCTCTTATATGAGAAAAGTGGCAAATTTTGGCAACCTGGAATATGTTGTACTACATGCCAGTTTCTCTTAATACTATTTTTTAGTTTGCTAGATATATAATTATAGGTTAAATTACAATGTATTCTGGGCGATGTGGTAGGGATAGAAAAAGTTAAACTCTTCCTATCCCATTAGGGCCAGCGCCGGGCATGACTGGGCCCTTGGGCACCAGCCTGCCCCGGGCCCGCAGTGCCATAGCCCAACCCTCCCCCATACAAGAGGCGTGGGGCTAATAAATCCACCCACATGTTCCACCTACCTCTCCCGTCCCTGTGAATGATGTGCACACTGTGTGTGCCTGCTTTCCATCAACCAAGATGGCGGTGGGGGTGTCAGCCCTTTAGGGGAGTTCCCAATGCCATCTTGGTTGGTGGTAGGCATGCACATGCAGTGAGCTCATCATTGACAGGAATGGGAGAGGTAGGTGGGGCATGCACGTGGGCTTATTGAAGCCCACACTGACTGTAGTGTGTGTGTGTGCCTGGGAGCCGATGCTGCCACACATCATGGAACAGGAGCAATAACTTCCCACCCTAAGGTGGGGCCCTTCAGAGGCCTCTCTGGGCTGCAGGGGCCAGGGCCTTTGGCCCCGGCCCTGTATCCCATACTTCCAGCGCTGGTCAGGTTTCTCCAAGGCTACTTTTATAATAAAAATCATGCATTTTAATTTGCATTCACACAATATTACATCTAGTTTTATCTTCTGCTTAAGAGTGGGCCATGCATGTTATGGGGGCCCGTGATTCTGAATCTAATTAATGAAGAGCCTGGTTACCCCAAAACCCCAAAATAGTGTTGTTGGGTTATTTTAAGGATTTGATTAACGATGTTGATCTTGAAATTGTTGTGAAACGATTTAACGGCTGCCAACTTGTTTATAGCAGCAAACTGTAAGAAAACACTTGTTCCATTGATACAGTACTTGAATGGTATCATAGAATCATAGACTCATAGAGTTGGAAGGGGCCTATAAGGCCATCGAGTCTGTTCTATGGAGGCATCCAAATCAAAGCATACCCTACAGGGAACATGGAGTACTGGAATTTAGCCAGATTAAACTACTGTAAGGGAAGGGGCTATAGCTCAGTGGCAGAGCATCTGCTTTGCATGCAGAAAGACCCAGGTTCAATCCCCAGCATCTCCAAGGAGGCCTGGGAGAGAACGCCATCTGAAATCCAGGAGAGCCACTGCAAGTCAGTGCAGACAGTACTAGGATAAATGGACCAATGGTCTAACTCAGTATAAGGCAGCTTCCTATATTCCTAAGATTAATAAACAGACAAATGAGTTCACTGGAAAATTGATTTGTGTGTGTGTGTTGTGGACTGTAGTCCATGAAAGCTTATTCTATAATAAATGTGTTAGCTTTTAAGGTGCCGCAAGACTCTTTGTTATATATATCATGCAGAGGTTGTTATGTGTAATTTGATTTTAAATTTAAAGGGTTGTAGTCAACTAAGTCCTACTCAGAATAGACCCGCTGAAATGAATAAACCTAAGTTTTGTTGTTGTTATGCGCCTCCAAGTCGACTTCGACTTATGGCGACCCTGTGAATCAGAGACCTCCAAGAGCATCTGTCATGAACCACCCTGTTCAGATCTTGTAAGTTCAGGTCTGTGGCTTCCTTTATGGAATCAATCCATCTCTTGTTTGGCCTTCCCCTTTTTCTAAACCTACGTTACCTGGTGGATAAAGTATCACTGGCTACTAACTATGATGGCTATGTTCTGACTCAATAGTCAGAGGCAGAATGCTTGTGAATACAGTACCAGTTGCTGGAAACTGCAGGAGGGAATAGTGTTCTTGAACTCAGGTCCTGCTTGCAGGCTTCCCATTGGGACATCTGGCTGGCCACTGTGAGAACAAGATGCTGGACTAGATGGGCCACTGGCCTGATCCAGCAGGCTCTTTTTATGTGCTTAGCCATGTCTATTAGTTTCAGTATAGGACTAGCGCTGAATATCACCCAATATCCTGATATATATAAAGCACATTTAAAGCACATGGCTTCCCCCAAAGAATCCTGGGAACTATGTTGGGAATTGTAGCTCTATGTGGTGTTAACTACAGTTCCCAGGATGTGCTTTAAAATGATGGTGTAGATGTTTTTCCCTAGACCTTGGCATTGATAGAAAGAGTTAAACTCCCTTCTCCCACAATCCTAAGTCAGACTTTGTCAGAGCTGCTATTTACATAGCAAAAAACATGTGTGTTAACTTGCATTCACACAATTAACAATGCATCTCATTTAAGCCTTACGCTGGCCTAGAACTAACTATACTTGCATCTGCAGAAAGGTGTTAAACAGGTCCAGCACAGGAACTGTTTAAGGGAGCATGCGTTGTGCTTCTATCTGCACCTAATGCTGCTGAGCTTTAAATCATTGCTACAGAAGAAATGCAGTTCATTCCAGATAGCTTTAAACCAGCCTTTGCCAACCTGGTGCCCTCCAGTTGTGGACTACAACTCCCATCAGGCCCAGAGGAGTGGTAAATGATAGCTCCTTTGTCCATCATGCACCTGCAGCAAGAGACAATTTTTTTCGGCCTTACATTCTGCTAAAACAACAGTAACAGGTGCTGATAATGCAGAACTTTGCTAAGGCACTGGATCTCTTGATCGTAGTCCAAAGGGCTGAACTCCCTTTTCCCGCTCCTTGTCAATCCTGCCACAAGGGGGAAGTGGTGCGTAACTTTTCAAAGATTTACTGAGCAGAGTTTTAAAAATAAAGAAACCCAAACTTCACAATGGGAATAATGAAACATCTGTCACTAAGAGCCTGCATCGTTCCAAATGCCGACATGTCCCAGCCTATATATTTCATCAGCATGTTTGCGAAGGTAGCCAGACTTCTGAAACAATCTGTCATCACAATTATCACTGTGGTACAACATCATTGCTGTTGGTTCTTTGCAGTCCCATTAATTCATTTTCTGGGGGAACAGATGTGTACCTATCTTAAGTGAGACTTCTCACATCATTAATCCTTTCCAGTCACATGCTCTTATTGTGTTGTCAAAGCATCAAGACCATCACTCTCAGACTTGTTGCTTGGTGCACTTTGGTTATGGAGCTTCAGAGCATTAGCCTGGAAGGGGAGGAAAAAGCATGAAATTGATATAATTTATAATGTCAGTGTTATGATATTTTCTTCTGGGTATGTCTAATTCTTCTTTTCTTTCATAGGAACAGAGGAAGCTACCTTATACGAAGTCAGACCATTCGTCCATCTAGCTCTTACTGGCAGAGGGTCTCCAAGGGTTTCAGACTAGAAATCTTTTCCAGAAGTATCTGGAGTTGAGACTGAACCTGGGACTTTTTGCATGCAAATCATGAGCTCTACCACTGAGCTACAGCCCTTTCCTTAAAAAGAAAAAGAAAAAAGATTCCGGAACCCATGGTTCCAAATTAAGGGCTGATTTAAATAGGAATTTTGGAAGCTGCCTTACTCCAAATCAGACCATTGGTCGCTCTTGTTGTTGTTATGTGCCTTCAAGTCGATTACAACTTATGGCAACCCAATGAATCAGCGACCTCCTTGACAGTCTGTCATGAACCACCCTGTTCAGATCTTGTAAGTTCAGGTCTGTGGCTTCCTTTATGGAATCAATCCATCTCTTGTTTGGCCTTCCTCTTTTTCTACTCCCTTCTGTTTTTCCCAGCATTATTGTCTTTTCTAGTGAATCATGTCTTCTCATGATGTGTCTAAAGTATGATAACCTCAGTTTCATCATTTTAGCTTCTAATGATAGTTCTGGTTTAATTTGTTCTAACACCCAATTATTGGTCTTTTTTGCAGTCCATGGTATGTGCAAAGCTCTCCCCCAACACCACATTTCAAATGTTTTCTCTTATCCACTTTTTTCACTGTCCAGTTGGTTCCTCTTGCTCAGTATATTCAGCTAGAGTCCACTTCCTCAGATGCATGAAGCATTATCCTAAGTTGCAAGTGTATATAGTCCACATGGCATTTGAGGGGGGGGGGATTGTAAACAGTGAATGCATGAGGCAGTGGGAAATGATCTACAGAAAGTATTAAATGGGGACGGGAGAAATATTAAGCAGAGATCCTACAATAAATACCAGTCTGGCAGCACCCATTGTTGCAAAATAACTGCTAACTCTGCCTCATTCTTTGCATGACAGATCTTTCGTGCAGGTGGTTGATTCACTGTGCATGAGACCATTGTGATCTGCCACAGATAATGATCCAGAATCACAAGCAACATGAGCCCTTTCATTGTTCAGTAGCATTCATCTGTTTAATGCAGCGTTTGTTTTGGTGATGTCAAAGAGTTCTCTTCCTTTTTTCTTTTCTTTTTTGGCAGGATGTCTAAGCATTCTTGGCTGTGGTCTGGGCCCACTTGAGTCAAGCTATGGCCAGGCCTCTTAGCAAGGTTTCATGCATCTCACCAGGTATCCGGTTCATCAGTGTGAATATGTAATATGAATGATACCATCAACAACATACTGCAGTGCAGAGTGCTCCTAATCAGGGTTCTAGCCATCCATCCAGCCATTCCCTTTCTCAGGATGCTCCGTTCTGATTTCCACCTCTAGTTTTTCCATTACCTCCCAATAGTCTGTGTCCTCGGCTCAGTCCTGATTGGTGTCATGACCCATGAATCTAGCACAGGTCTGGGACAGAGTCAGAGGCTGCAGGAGCACCAAATGGAGACCACCGCACCTGAGGATGTTGGACAGGAAGCCTTAGAGGAACCTCCCAGACCTCTACAGCCTACAGGTCCAGAGCCTGGACCAGGGGTGGCAAACCTTTGGCACTCCAGATGTTGCTGAACCACAACTCCCATCATCCCTGCCCATGGGCCATGCTTGCTGGGGATGGAATTGTAGTTCAGCAACATCTGGAGTGTCAAAGGTTTGTCACCCCTGGACCCTCACAGGCATCTTCCCCTGAGCCTGAAGAACCAGATGCCTTCTGGCACACAGCAGCAAGGTGGCAGTGCACGAAGCGCTCCAGAAGTGATGCCAGAATGGAACAGAGGAGGAGTGCCCCTCTTCAGGCCCGAGAGTTGGCCTTTTAAGGCCCTGAAGCTTTCTACAGGGGGATGGGGCCTAAAGAGAATAGGCTGGTGACAGAGGCTTAAAAGGCCTCAGTCAGCTTCCAACCTTTCTTAGAGCAAGTTGCTCACTCAGAGCTACCCATGGTTCAGCAGCCTCTCCCTGAGCTTCCAGCTCTACCTTGCTGCCAGCCCAGCCACTTTCTGCGTGGAATATTTATTAATTATTAATTATTTGATTTATATCCCACCCTTCCTCCCAGCAGGATCATGTTGGAACATGACAACTGGGCTGTTTTAGGATTCCACATCTTTTTTTTTTTTCCTCCATAGGAGTTTTCTTAAACTCATTGATGCATTGTCGTGTTTCCTTTGCATGTGTGGTACATTGTAATGGCCACTGGCTACCAAAAAACCCCCAGCAACAACTCTGGCCCTTATGGTCTCTCCACCCCCCTGCCGATTCTTCTGCTCTTCTGCAAACAAAACCACAAAGTCAAACCAACAACAATGTTAAGAAAACAAAACAGCAACACAGGAGGAGGGAAGACACCCACTCAAGCCAAGGGCTGGGTAAAGAAATGCATCTTCTTGACCAATTGCTGAAAAGCATACAATAATGGTGCAGAGGGGAGGTCATTCCACAACCTGGGGGCCACCACAGAGCAGGTCCTCTCATGTGCCACCGTCCCTTGGACCATGAATGAAGGGTAGTAGTGTGAAAGAGAGAGAATACATGGAGTGTGTGCATGTGTGTGCATGAAAGAGAGCAAGAGGGTTTGGCTCTGGCTCCGCCCACTTATGGTACTAGCCCTGCCCACTTTTTTAACTCTGGCCCTGCCCACAGCTGCCATCCCCCTTCCCCCAGGTGCCCCATGAGGGAATGTGGCCCTTGGGCTGAAAAGATTCCTCACCCCTGCTTTAAAGGACTATCTTGAAAGTGAAGGAAGTTAATAAATTAAGGGGCATCAAGAACTCTCCACAGTGAGACTTCCCATTAGGGCAGTGGTTCCCAAACTTGTTTCCCCCACAGACTACCTGGAAATTGCCGATGGTCTTTGATGGACCACCTAATGGGTTTTCTGCCTTTTTAGCCGTTGTAATGTGCTGTGTTATTTATTTATTTTATTTATTTTATTTATTCAATTTCTTAGTCGCTCATCTGGCTGGCTACCCAGCCACTCTGAGCGACGTACAAAGCAAAAAACATATAAAACATCAAAAACACCAAACACTAAGCAAGAAAGCTAAACAATAACATAAAAACTAATTCAGTTACAATAAGGCTTCTCATCTGTATAGTCCAAAATGTGCGCCTTCCGATGGAAACTCGTGATGTGAGTCTTCCCACCCTTGCACAAAGACCGGTGTGGGTGATAGTCCATATGCAAGACCGAAAAACAACACCCCCCAGTGTTAGATGCTGTTTGATTTTTAATTGCATTTTTATTGCTGCTTTTATTTCTTATATATTGTATTTTATTGTGTTCTATAGAATTCAAATTGTAACGCAATAAAATACAAAAATGAAAGCAATTAATTTAGTTAAAAATCAATATGAGTATATAATGCGGTGGATATGCTGTGTTCAACCACAAATCCACATATGTCCTGCAGACCACCTGAATGAAGCTTGTGCACCAGAGGTGGCCACGGACCATGGTCTGGGAACCCTGCATTAGGGTATCTGGTTGGCCGCGGTGAGAACAGGATGCTGGCGTAGATGGGCCCCCTTTGGCCTGATCCAGTAGGCTTTTTTTATATTCTTAGGATTGCCAGGTGAGCTTGTGTGCCCTCATGCCTTTGCCATAGTACACCATCCAGCGTGTACCACTTTGCACCTGAGCATTCAGTAAGCACTGTGGCTTGTGTCAATGCACCTTGAAGCTCAAGGGTGCAGGATATGCAACTATTTCCAGTGCATTCCAATGTCTGCAAGAGACATTGGTGCTGCGCTGGTTGTATCTAACTAAGGCCCCATACAGAAAACACATGGCTTCCTCCAAAGAATCCTGGCAACTGTAGTTCGTTAAGGGTGCTGGGAGTTATAGTGGTAAACAACAGTTCTCAGGATTCTTTAAGGGAAGACGTGCTTTAAATGTACAGCCCCAGTTTTACTCAGAGAAGACCCTTTGAAATGAATGAACCTAAATTAATGATGACTATTAATTTTAATGGGTCTACTCTGAAAAAAACTTGAGCTGAATACAATTTACTGTTTATGCTGGCTGTGCAGGTCAGAGTGCAGGATCTGATCCATCTTGGGGCATGCATTCCCAATGGCCTTTTTAAAAGAGATTTGCCATTCAAGCTGCAAGGTCTCTTTCAGCCCAATGCATTCCAGGAAAGAGTCGTTCGTATGTTTCACATTTTACTTTATTTTTATCCAGATTGTTTATTGCAGCCCAGGGCGCAGGATCCAACCCATCTCAACGGATGGCAGCCCTTTTGCCATGTGACAGCGTGTGTGGAGGGTCTCCTGAAACCCTGTTGTGTGTAACCAGCCCAATCGCTCTGAGTTGAAAAGCCTTTTAAAGATCTCCCTGCGGATGAGAGTTTCGCTTGCAATTGTACATAACTATGTTTATGTGGCTTTTCTGCTTTGGAGAAAAAAAATTAAGCAAACAAAAGGAGGCCTTTTTTAAGGTTCCACCGAGATTTGAACTCGGATCGCTGGATTCAGAGTCCAGAGTGCTAACCATTACACCATGGAACCACCATGGTCAAAAGAGGGCTGAAGCTTCTTGTAAAGCCTTGCGCTTCCGCCCCCTCGCGCTCCAAAGAGACACCTTCTGCTCCCCTCCTCTGCCCCGGGTTTGCAGCCTGAATATTTCCTTCCAGCTTCTGCTTGAAGCAATAGGTCCGGGGGCCCATTGCACTGACGTGTGCACAGTTTTAGGACTCTGGCAAAGAGTAGCGTGCGAAGACAGGATGATGGCTCCAGAAAACTCGTGTGTCTTGCGCCTGCACGCAAAGTGGGAGGGAGGGAGGGAGGAGGGAGACGACTGGAAGGTGTCTATATATCGGCGAGGATAGCTGGGCGGGCGTGTCGGGGCTTAAAACTGAGCCTATGGCCTATTAGCTCCAGATCCTATTCATAGTTTGTTTCACTGTAATGAATGCGGAGGTTGCCCTTGAGCATGCACGGAGTGCATTCCATTGACTGCTAAGTACTCTGCACATGCTCTGTCCCCCCGAGGTCGTGGCGGTTGACAGGCAGCCCACCGCCTCTTTGGGAAGGTGGAGTGCCTGCGATGGGGAGAGGGAGAGAGGTCGCAGCGGCGTCTGGGTGGAAGGTCTGGAGGAACCTGGGGGCCGTTTCCTGCGCTTGGAACTTTTGAGGAACTGGCCGCTGGTTACGTCCTTTGCTAATCCCTGCCTGCCCCAGGAAGTTTCGTCATGCCTGCCTCTGACTTTGCCAAGGACGCTTGACGCGCATTCAAGGAGGGGCGTTCAGACGTGCAGACTCACGCGGGGCTGCATTTCTCCAAAGGGAGGCTCCGCCCGGGAAGGCGCAACCTCTTCCCGGGGTCCTGCATTGGGCTCCAGAAAGAAAAGAGCTGTGCAGAGAATCGCGCTCTGCATGTGCCTCGAGGCAACCGCTTCTTTTAATGTTCCCCCTTTCCACGTTCCCAGGCATGAGTTAGAATGAAATTCTGGGGCGCTGAGGAAGGCACTTTGCGGGGACAACGGTGTGTGTGTGTGTGGAATCTGACGCAGTCGGATAGAGGTAAATTTCCTCAGGGAGAGATATGGAGGCTTTGAAGGCAGAGACAGGAGGTGGAGGCAGAAGCACTCTATATATGCTCGGAGCCATTGTTCTTCTCTTGGGGAAGCCCTCGCCCGCCCTCCCCGTTTGCCAGCAGTTCAACCTGGTGCCCTGCAGAAGTTTTAGCCTGCATTTCCCATCAGCCCCAGCATCATACGGCATGCTGGCTAGGAGTTGTAGTCCAAAATGGCCGTGCTCGCTGGGGCTGATGGGAGTTGTAGTCGAAAATTCTAGAGGGTGCCAGGCTAGCGGAGGCTGATTTGAGGCTTTGCCCTTGCCCCGCCCTCCACAACTCAGCATAGAGACAGAAGGGTAAGAGCTGCTACACACAGGTATCACTTCCAGGTTCCATTTGATCGCAGCCATATGCGGGGAAAGCGCACAGAGAAGAGTTTTAACAGGTTGGTATGACAGGAGGGTTCGTGTGAGCTTCCAGTAACCCCCCAAAACTGCGATTTTCTATGGGCTTAGGGTGGCGGCGCCACTCTAGAAACCTGGCAACTCTGTGATGAAAACCTGGAACAGACTTTGCCTTAGAAAGCCAGCTCAAATTTTACACCGGAAATGTCTCGAAGACCGCAATGGTGTGAACCTCTCTAATTTTTTATCTCTCTCTCTCTCTCTCTCTCTCTCTCTCCCCCCCCTTCCAACATAAAGGAGACGCTCTACCCTCTCAGCTTCTCTATGGCGCGTCGCCCTTTTCCGTTTGATGTCTGTCCCGCCCTTTCGGCTTCGCGTCCGGAAGTGACGTCATACGTGGCGACGGAGCGGTTCCGTCCTCAGAGAATGGCGTCCCTCCCACAAAGTGGGCGGCGACCCCGGAAGCGCTCCTCGGGAAAGGAAGGAAGGAAGGGAGGGCCTGCTAGTGGGCGGAACTGAAGTGTGCGTGATCCTGAGGAAGAGGAAGAGGAGGAGGCGCAGGGAGGGGTTCTCTGGCTGTTGCTTCCTTGTTAGCTGAGAGGCCGGAGGAGGAGGCGCCGCCGCCGCCGGTACCGTCATTATGGGGGGCTCCCGCGACGACGAGTACGACTATCTCTTCAAAGGTGGGCCGGCAGCCCCCCCAATTCCAGAAGAGGGCCCCCTTCTTCGGCTTTCCCCTCCCCCTTCCCTCCCTTGTCTCTCTCCCCTTCCCCATCCCTTTTTTGACGCGCCCCGTCCCCAATTCCAGGTCAGCCCCCCTTTCCCCCTCCCCAGAGCCCTTTACTCCTCCCCATTCTTTTTCTATCTCCCCCCCAATTCCAGGGTACCCTCCACCACCTCCCCTTCCCCCCTTCCCATGTCTTTTCTCCCCCCTGTAAGGGTAGGCCCTGCCCCCTTCCTTCCATCTCGTGTTCTCTCCCCCTTCTATAAAATATCTAGGGCCCTGTTTAGTTACCAACCCCCCCCCCGCCACCACCACCACACTTTCCCAAGACGCTGTACAAGATGTTGGTTTTTTAAAATTAGTTTACTGATTGCCTCAGCAAAGACAGTGGGCTGTCTGGCTTTGTAATGGGGTAGCACAGTGGTGAGATGGCTGTTGTGAGTGGTTGGTTTGTGGCTTTGCGTGTGTGTTTCGTCTTTGAAATCTGGGCTGCCCACAAGGTAAAGTGAGGGCAGTCTTGATGTTTTGGCTAAAACAGAGTGGTATACCACATGGTCTCCTTCTAGCCATTTTCCTGGATTTTTTTTCTACACACATTCACACACTCCGGTAGGATGTTTTAAGTTTGCATTCTTATTTTATATTCTATTTTTATCCCAAGGAGGTCAAGGCAGCACACATGGTCCTTGTCTTTCTCGGGGCCCCATGTTAATCTGTGCCAAAGAGCTCAATGTGCATAGTTCTTTGTGCGTGATTCGATTATTCCCTCCTTTCAGCCTCACAGCCATCCTGTGAGGTAGGTTAGGCTGAGAGATGGTGGCTGGTCCAAGGTCACTCAGTAAGCTTAATGGGTGAGGGAGATTTGAATCTGGATATTTCTAGTTCTTGTCCAACATTCTAACCATTATACCAGGGGTGGGGAACTTTTGGCCCTTCAGATGTTGCTGAACTGCAACTCCTATCAGCCCCAGCAAGCATGACCAATGGGGAGGGATGGTGGGAGTTCAGCAACATCTGGAGGGCAAAAGGTTCCCTTACACCTACTTTACACTTTCACAGGCTTCTGTGTGGTTCAGGTCAGGCTAGTTTCAGCTTGTCAGGGCCTGCTTCTTTTGCCTGAAAATCCTTGTGTGTGTTTGAAATGTCAGATTTGACTGAGGAGAGCTAGGGCTGAAATCCCCAGTTGGCAATGAAACTTACTGGATGACCTTGACCCTAGTTATGATCTCTGTCTAACCTCCTTCACAGGGCTCTTGTGAGGATAAAAACGAGGGGGTGGGGAGGACCATGTGTGCTGTCTGGCCTCCTTGGGAGAAAAGTGGGGTATAAATTATATAAGAATACAGACATATGGAGTAGGTTAGGGTTTCTGAATTAATGTCTGTAAGTAGTCCTGAATGTTTGCTCTTGCTCAAGAATAGCCCGGGTACCTTGCTGCATCAGAGTAGGGGACACTCAGACCAGTGTTCACTGCAAGAATCTCAGCACCTGCTTGTTGAGACATGCACACCCTGTCGCCTAGTGACAGCAGCAAAAATGTAGGGGACAGGTCCGGCATCTGGCAGGACACAGCACGTGGTTGACCAGAACAGCCTTCCCCATCCTGGTGCTCTCCAAAACATCAGCCCCAGCCAGCACCATTGGGGAAGGCTGACTCAGAGTCTCTAGCCATGTGGTCCATCAGAAATTAGCCAGTGGCCTGCTGTGCTCATCAGCCCTAAACAGGAGCATGGAGTATGCAGAAGGCAAGTCTGAAATTCTATGAAGACACTCTTGAACTGGTTTTCCTCTGTTTCCTTTCTCACCAGGAATGCAACTAAAGAGAAAGTTTGAAAAACAGTATCTCCACAATAATGAAATTAAAGTACTTGTGGGGGTGTCTGGTGAAATTAACGTAGCGTTTGCATCCAGTAAGAGACACAGACAGCTATGTGTTAAGTGTAAGAATCCTGGTTGGATCAGCCCAGAAGGATCCCTCTAGTTCCCTTCCTCCTGTTTCAGGTAGTGGCCAGCCAGGTGTCTCTGGGAAGCCCTCAAGCGAGCCTTCCAGGCAGCAACCCTCTCCTAGTTAGTTTATCCTCTGTTTGTGCTACGTAGGGAGATGTAATGCCTTTGGACACTGAGGCTCTATTTAGTTGTCACAGCTAACAAGAGCGTGAAAAAGTGCAGTGCCTCAACACAAAATGAGTGCAGAAGTTGACTAGGGTAGACTCTCTTCACAACCCACCCCACTGACTGGTTATTTAAAAAAGGCACTGCAGTTTAAAACATCTTTAAAAATAAAGCGAGGAAGGCATAATTTGGCCTGCTTTATCAGATGCCCTCAGGGAATGAAAGGGTGGCGCAAAGCAAAAAGGAGGACTTGTATCAATATTTGTTGGCCACTGTAGAATCTGGCTGCCTAAATCTCACTCTCTCTCTCTCTCTCTCTCTCTCTCTGTCTCACACACACACACACACACACACACACACACACACACACACACACACACACACACACACACACACACACACACACACACACACACACACACACACACACACACACACACACACACACACACACACACACACACACACACACACACACACACACACACACACACACACACACACACACACACACACACACACACACACACACACACACACACACACACACACACACACACACACACACACACACACACACACACACACACACACACACACACACACACACACACACACACACACACACACACACACACACACACACACACACACATATATATATATATATATATATATATATATATATATATATATATATATATATATATATATATATATATATATATATATATATATATATATATATATATATATATATATATATATATATATATATATATATTGCACTGTTAGGTCTCCCAAGTGCTACTTTGAGTCTGTTGCCCAGGTTGCTGTGTGTTCTATGCTTCTGCCCCACTTGGCTGTAGCAGTTATTTAGAAGGGCGTGCTTCGTGGGCGAGGGTGGGCTTTTCCTCAGTATTGGTACAGTGACCGGTGCAGGGGTGGCAGCCTAGTTCTATGGATAGCCCCACCACTAACTGTGGTAATGAATAATGCTATGATAGTTCATAACTTTTTTTTTGTGGGCTGCCCTTTAACTTAATGTCGGGAGAGACACTTCCCCGTCAGGAAAAATGTCTAAGGATGAGATGAACCTTATCCTTGACAGTTTAGTTTTCTCTGTCTGTGTTGGGTTTTTTTTTTGACCTTGTGTGAAATCTTCTTTGTAAAAGTATTGTACACACTGCTTTGTGGTCTTGGTTTCCCTCTGAATTTTTGCTGTTTCTCCCCCCGCTTTGAATTAAAGGAAGTGATTGGTAAAGGTTCAGGACTTGCTAACCAGAGAGCAAGTGATTTAATGTCTAAACCTCAACTTCCACTTGCTGGAATGGTGGGTGGGTGCATGGGGGAAACGGAGTGGGTTAGCTAGTGAGTGTTGTAAGCTTGCGATTTTAAAAATGTACCATAGAGTTTTTTAAGAATGCAGTGCATTTTCCTGTAGGATAGGACAGGCAAAATAAATAATCAACTTTCAATGTGGGATGTTTTATCTGTCTTGCTTGGGAGTGATGGTGTTGGTGCTGTGGGTTGTCCGGCTCTTATCACACAAAAGAATGTATGTCCTGCGTGATTAGCTCAGCTGAACTGCAGGGAGGTGGTGATGGATTGTCTAGAAACTGCTGAATGTGAAGAGTTAAGGGACTTATTAACAGATTTCTGAGCAGAGATTAGCAGCAGCAAGGATGAGCGCTTGCCTTGAGAAGCTCTTTCAGTCAGGGTATAAACAGGGCTAACCAAATGGAGCACAGCTCTTTTCGGGCTTGGCACTGGGTCGTTTAGTGCCATAGGAAATGCTGATGCAGCTCCTTGCTTCACACGACTGCACCCCCTTCTAGCAACCGAGATCTTGCATCCAGCCACTGACCTCACTTCCAGTCTTGTTGTTACTGCAGAACAGTTATCAGCCTGCTAGAGCATTAGTTCTCCTCAGAGATATGCAGGCATTCTTCCCAGGTTGATTATTCAGCAGAGGTGTCCCCCCCCCATAGTCAGCAGGATGTGTTGGGAAATAACATGCTCGGCTGCCCAGATAACTGGGCCTTAATTCAGCACAGGGAGTGTTGCAAAGGTTATACATCTGGCTTTTAGAAACAAAGGCCGCATGACTGGAAACGCATACTGAACTGTTTCCTCTTATTTTGGAACCAGCTTTCCTTATGACCAGGCCTGTAAATTCCTCTCAAGTGTGCCAGGCATTTGTTGTAAACAGCAGTTCTTGTTGAGGCGCTGGCTGAACATGTTGCTGCCCTTCCCTTGTACACCTTCTCCAGTAGGAAAGATAAGTGAAGCTTCCATGGTGGCAGCTCACCACTCCTCTGCTGATGTATCCCAAGGACCCATGAAATGCATTGTGTCTGTCTGCACTGCACTGTCTGTTCAGACAGCCATGTAGTATGTTCTGGTGCATTTCACATGCGTTATGCTGATGTAACCCTTGCAACAATCCTGTATGGTAGGTCAGGGTTGTAGCTCATTAGTAGAGCAGATCTGTTTTGTATGCAGAAGGTCCCAAGTTCAGTCCCCAGCATCCCTAGGTATGGCTGGGAGAGAACTCTTGACTGGAATCCTGGAGAGCCGCTGCCAGTCAGTGTAGACAATACTGACATAGATAGACCAGTGGTCTGACTTCCATTTAAGGCAGCTTCCTGCGTTCAGTTTTATCCCAATGTTGCAGATTGCAGAGGGTGGCAAACAGAGGCTTTCCAAAGGCCACCTGAGGACCTCATGAAGGAATCTAGATTTGAACCGAGGGCTTCATGCTTGATAGCCCAGCTTAGCTACTGTGCCGGCTCCCCAAATGACTCCCTCAAGGTTATTAGGTTACTAAAAATGTTGAAAGGCTATATCTCCACCTGCATGCATGTCACTTAGGCACTTCAGCAGTTTACAGAAATGTCTCTGCTCAGTGGCCTGGGGGTCGTTTCTTAATCACCACGGGGAACTGGCTGTTTGCAAGCTTGACTTTGAATTGCCCTGCTGGGGAACGTGGTCTTTGTGCTTAGGAAACTGCTACTTTGAATATTCGCGAGGAGCTCGTTTTCCCACACTGAGATGTGTAGATTATTCCCCTGTCATGTGAGGCCCCATTTTGGCTGATGGCTTGTTCTGCTGCTGAGCACAACCTTGGCCTGCTTCTGGAACAATGACGCTGCTGCAGTCAAATGCAATACAACAGTTCTGACCAAACCTAAACCTGTAGTTTTGGGGAGAGGTGGCAAGACCCCTTATGCAGCACTGTAGTTCCCTGATTTTGTTCCAGTGGAGCTATGGCAGACAAGGTGGATCTTCTCAGAAAGTGTGGTAGCTCTCAGTTCTGATCAAACTGGATCCGTTTTGACCTGCTTGAGGATGGACATTGTCTTGGTTGCCTTGGTGCATGATCTGTCCCCCTTTCTGGGGAAATCCAGCAAGCTGCCCCCTCTCCTCATGTGCTGAAGCGCCCTTGGAAAATATTTTTATTTAGTAACGGTTCCCAGAGGGGTAGCCGTGTTGTTCTGTTGCAAGCACATGCAGCAATCTTTTGGCACCTTAAAGTGAATTTGTTGTGGCATAATCTTTCATGGACTGGAATTCACTTCTTCAGATATGTGAAGTGTTAGCCTGAGTTACAAGTGTGTGTGTAAATGTACACTGCTGTAACTAGGGCATGGACAGACGGATGGATGGTTTGGGAAGGGGGGGGTTGTAAATAGTGAGGTCAGATGGAAATGAAATGCCAATGAAATGCATACAAGTACAGTGATCATTACGTCATCTCTGTGTACATGACTTGTGTCCAGTGAGTTCCCAGAATTTTCTTCTGCATTCTGGAGAGGGTGCTCTTCTCCTCTCTGATGGACGGAGGCGTCTGGGAAGAGGTGTAGTACAGACTCTGCTCTAGTGACACTTGCATGGGCAAACAGTCTAGGAGTAGCTTTGCCCTTGTGGGCACTTTCTTTTCCTCCTCTTGCTTTAATCCCTTTCAGCAAGAACCAGAAGGCGAGCCACAAGAAGAGTTTGTTAAACTGTAATAATGGAAAATGTGGGTCTACGTGTAAGCCTGGCCTGGCAATCCTCCCAGCTATTCATCAGTGCGTTTACAGAAAGCGTTTTCAAAACTGATCGGCTACCTCTTCTCAGTGAGGTGCCTGCTTTCATACTGTTTCAAGGTTACTCCATTTTCTCCCCTTTACGTTATGGCTCTTTGTATCGCCTCAGCCTATTCAAAATGGTCTAGCTCAGCACCCCCCCCCAACCTGGGGCCCTCCAGATGATTTGTACTACAGCTCCCATCAGCCCCAGCGGGCACGGCTTTGCCGGCCGGAGCCGATGGGAGTTGTCCTCCAGATGTTCTGGACTAGGAGGCTGGGGAAAGCTGGAGTACAGGAAGATCAATCCTGGGCCCAAGGGCTGATCTCCTTGCTTTTAGTTGTAGATGTTTGAGCCGTCTGACTGTACACCGACGTTAGTTCACTTCCTCTTCTCTGTTTGTCCTTGGGAGTTGCTGAGACCAGCTGATTGTCTGTACCTTGGACTCTATTTCTCCCCCACTTTTATTTGCTACCAATAAAATCCACAAGAACTGGATGAGCAGGTTGGTCTGGCTTTCAGTCCATGTGCTGCTTGCGTTACGGAGCTCCAACTCAGGGGAAGCCGGAGTAAAATTCTGCCACATCCAATTGCTATTCACGAGCCTCTGGGCTGGCTGAATGCCTGCTCAGCTGGGAGCTGTTCACAGGGACCAGAAAACAAAAGCCTGCTCTTCCAAATACCCCTTCCGGGGAGTAAGCCCTCTCCGTTGGCTTCTATTGCAGTTATTTTCTTAGACTGACCTTTTCCCCGGCGTAACTTTTGCCTGGATTGGGATTTGCAGGAGCGCTCCAAACACGAGTTGGAAGTGGCCTAAGTCCCCTCCTCTCTGCCACGTCCTTGACATGCCCCTGTTTCGGGCCTGCTCCACTTGTGCTGGTCTGAGCCGGGATGAGGGATTCATGCCGACTGAGCCGGGACCCAGCTAGCTCAGCTGGAGATCTGCCGCATCCAACTCCCCTCAGCCTGGCGTAAATGCGAGTCGGATTGCGCCTTTTGTTGTGTACCTAGAAATGTGCTCATAAGCTTTTTCTTGGAAAAGAAAGCCACTGTCCTTTTGGGGAAGTGGGTTGTCCCTCCTATTATGAATGAGAACCCTTACTTGTGACTTATCAGTGCCCTTGGATAAGTTCTGACTGTCCTGTAGGTACAGGTTTTTTTTCCCCCTTGCCCCTATCTTTGCATTCCAAAGCCTTCTGTAGATTCCTCCCCCTCTTTACCATGGAGAGAATTCTCAACCAAACCTCTGGCCATCCCTTCTCTGATGCAAGGGGCCTAATTTTCCACCCCCAGACACAAACAGCGTTCAGAAGCATCCTGTGCCCCACATATATATTTAAATCATGAGTGTTGCAATAAAATATGAGTTGGAAGGAAGGAAAAGCTTCCCCTGCTTCACCAGCCCAAAGAAGACTTAAAATGATTTTTAAAACCGCCCAGACCAGGGCTTCCCAAACTGTGGTCCGCAACCTTCATTCAGGTGGTTTGTGGATTTGTGGCTGAAGATGGGAGATGGCACATCTATCACCCTGAATATTCATGTTGATTTCTTATCATGTTTTTATTGCGTCTTTTATTTCTTACATTTTATTATATTACAATTTGAATTCTGTGGAATCACAGCTGCTAAAACAGGGAGAAAAATTATTAAGTGATCTGCCAAGACCATCAGCAGATTTCAGGTGGTCCATGGACTGCCTTCAAGTCGATTCTGACTTATGGGTGACCGTATGAATAGGGTTTTCATGGTAAGCGGTATTCAGAGGGGGTTTACCATTGCCTTCCTCTGAGGCTGAGAGGCAGTGACTGGCCCAAGGTCACCCAGCAAGCTTCATGGCTGTATGCGGATTCAAACCCTGGTCTCCCAGGTCGTAGTCCAACACCTTAACCACTACACCATACTGGCTCTTTCAGGTGGTCCATGGGGGGGGGAAAGTGTGGGAGCCACTAACCTAGACAGCTCCTTTGACTTCTCTCTGACTTCATGTTCTCCGGCCTGTGTGCAGTGGTGATAAGGGCGTAAGCGTGGGTTAAGAGTCATCCATTGTTCACTAAAACTCTCCCCCTCTCAAAGGCCACTTCATAGTAGCAATAAAGGGTTTAAACCAGCCTGCCCAAACTGAATGTGACCCACCAGCCTGCTTGAGGGTGGTATAGTGGTTCCAATGCTCAACTAGGAGAGGAAAGACAGAGGTTCAGATCCCTACTCAGCATAAAGTTCATTTGGTGACCTCGGGAGGGCAGGCAGGGCATAAATGTTGGACCGCTGGCTGACACTTGTGGATGAGTAGGTACCTTGAATCCTCCTGCTCCACACACATGCACAGAGTCCCTGGTGCAGGAAGCGGAAATGGGAGGTTTCTCAAGGACCTTGTGAGCTGGCAAGTTGCTCAGACTTGGCTTCAGTGGCCACTAAAAAAAGTTTCTAGGGAGGGAAGTTAAGCTCACACTCCCTATTACAGATGGAATGGTTTTCAGGGTAGAAAGGGAACCGTCTAAATGCCAAGATCTGTCCCTGACTTCTAGGTCAAAGGAGTTTTTGCAGCCTTTTTTAAACCTGTGTTTAGTCAGCAAACAACACCTTGTGTGTGTATTTAATGTCTCTATGTGTCAAAGAGTGCTGATGGGCTTACTTTGAGTAAGTGGAGAAGGTGCTGTGGCTTAGCCTTCTCCAACCCGGTGCCCTGCCATGGCAGTTGTAGTCCAAAGCATCTGGAGGGCACCTTATCTTGGGCGATGTTGGCTCAAAGAGGAGGTTTTCTCTGAGTCTGGCATCAAACCCCCAGACACGGCCTGCTGATCTTAGCTGTTGATGAGCTCAAACAGTTAGCGTGTCTCTTCCTGGTGTTTTGTGTGGAAAGTCCGCAGTTTTGGCTCCCGGTTTGCTGAATCAGCTGAAGGGATGTGTGTGTAGAGAGAAGTGAGGCTGCCTCTTTTCTGATGGAAGGGCTCCCTCTAAGGTTGTGCTCTTTAGCTTGTAGGGTGTGTGTGTGAAGCCTCTAAAATGTGGTGGAGGGGGTGGGCAGCGTGGTGAGATTCGTGCAGTAATTGATTAAACCAAATCCCATTTATGATTGCTTTATTTTAATTTGGAGGGTGGGGGAAAGATTGCAAAGCAAAGATGCCTGTCCTGGAAGGCGGCGATTGCTGCAGGATCACACCCAGGTCATGCTTGTTTCTGGATCAAAGCCTTTCCCCTCTCCCTGTTTTTAAGTGATGCGGATGGAGAGTCTTCAGTTTGACCTATAAAAAGAATGAGCCTCTCTTTTTGATACGTTTCTGGCATGCATGGACCAAAATGAGCACTGAGACTGTAACCATATAAACATAGGCATATTTTTTACAGTGATAATGGGGTGTGAGTGGCACACACACACAGAGGGTATCCCTTATCCCTTTTTACTCTGGTTGCTCTCAGAGGCCAGAGCGTGCATCCCTTCATCTCTGAAGTCCCAGGGCAATGGGCAGCTGGAGCAGAGTGTCTTTCCTGGAAGCAAGAAAAAAAGCAAGCTGTCTGCAGTTGCTCCTTGGATTGGGGAGGGGCCTGTCCTTCCCTTGATCATTTGAAAACTGGGTTGTATTCAGCTATTTTTTCCTACAGTAGACCCATTGGAATTGATGGCCATGACTAACTTAGGCCCATTAATTTCAGTGGGTCTATTATGAGTAAACATTAATTGAATGGAAACCTGCCATTTTGAAATAAGTAAGATCATCTATAGTCTTGCATCCCATAGCACAGAAGACTTTGAATAATACCTCCAGCACTTTAATAGCTGTAAGTTTGGGGAAAGACATCTACAGGGGTTCCCAAATGTGGTCCGTGGACCAGCAGTGGTCCATTAGCTTCATTCAGGTGGTCTGTGTGGATATGTGGTTTCAGATGGGAGACAGCACATCCATCTAATTAAATATACACATTGATTTTTAATTGTATTTCCATTGCTTCATTTCTTTTATTGAATTACAATTGCTACAACAGGGAGAAAAATCATTAAGTGGTCCAAGTCCCTTGGGCAGTCTTCAAGGGGTGTGAGTGAGTGTGTGAGTGAGTCTGGGAGCCACTATCATTGACACACTGGCTGGGCTGATGGGAGTTGTAGACCAAATCAGCTGGAGGGCACCAGGTTGGGAAAGGCTGTCCTATGCAATGAGAACTATATCTAAATTGGATTGTGGCACGTGTCAGAAACGTGGGAACTCATGTTGGTTGCTTGAATACATATCCTCCAAAAACGCGAAAATTAAAAACATCTTTGGACAATGGTATTGAACAGGTTACTGGATATAAAATTCCAGATCTAATAGTTTAGTTTATAAAATTATCCTAGTGGGGTGGCTGAGACTATGGTATAGACATGTTAACATCAACTAAAATGTCTCTTTCTGAAAGAATACCAATGTTTTGCCTGTGCCTGAGTATTTTATATAATAGGGGATATTGTAGCTGTTGAATCAGCAAGATGTATACAGGCCGGAGAAGGCATTACGCTGGATTAGCAGACACCGCAGGGTTGTATTGAGAACAGACCCACTGAAATTCATGAACACACCTAACTTGGGTCTATTAATTTCAATTGATACTTATTTCAGTTAATTTTCCATTAATAGAGGTCTACTCTGACTGAAACTTAGTTGGATACAGCCCATAGAGTTGGAAGAAGTCCCAAATTTCATCTAGCCCAATCTCCTAGTGATGCAGGAAACCTTACATTAGAACCATTGAACTTTAATAAAGATGAACAATGTTTGATGGTTTTGGAATGATACATTTCATTCAGCCTTCTCTGCTTTTTTCCTGTGGTTTAGTTTTAAATCCCTCATTTTGATTTTGTGTGTGGATGCACTCTATTTCAGTTATATAGTTTAAAAACATAAATCCCCTTGCGTAACCTTACTCCCTCCCCCCCTTTTCCCTTAAACATTTAGCTTGGCAGTTTCTCCTTCACTGAGGTTATTAGGTACACTTGTGGCCTTTTTCTTGCATATCTTTTAGCAGGTTGTGACACACACACACACACACGTAATTGTGATCAACAAAACAGAGGTTTTTATTTTACTAGCAAAATGTTTCAACTTCCGCCTTCATCTGCTGCTAACATACAAATGCTCAGAGGGGCTTCATTTGCTATATATCTCTCTCCAATATGTAGGAAAAACTATAAGTGACCTACATACACGCTTCAGAAACCACAAATTGGCAATCTTGACCAAAAAAAAGTGGAGCAACCAGTTGCAAAACATTTCACCACTAAGGGCTACGGCCTGCTAGACTTTTCTGTAACAACTATAGAGATGCCAACAGATCCAGCACCATTGACTAAAAGGGAGAACTTTTGGATTTACTCTCTGGACACATTGGCACCACATGGCCTGAACCTGGAGGACAGTACCAGCATCACTTAGCTTCTGCAAATGAAGCCCCTCTGAGCATTCCATCCTCAAAGCTCTATAACTGCCACCTTGGTAACAGCATTTGTATGATAGCAGCTGATGAAGGCGGAAGCCAAAACATTTTGGTAGTGCAATAAAAACCTCTGTTACGTTAATTTTTATTATATATTTTTTTTATTATTTGATTTATATCTCGCCCTTCCTCCCAGCAGGAGCCCAGGGTGGCAAACAGAAGTGCTAAAAACACTTTAGAACATAAAAAACACTCCTTAAAATACATTAAAACAAAACGTTAAAAACATCTTTTAAAAAAGGGTTAAAAACATTATTAAAAGAAATATTAACAAGCAATTCTAACACAGACGCAGACTGGGATAGGTCTCAACTTAAAAGACTTGTTGAAAGAGGAAAGTCTTCAAAAGGCGCCGAAAAGATAGCAGACAGTTACATGTGTGTAGGGTTTCATTTTATTTTTTATACTTTGTTTTAATGTTTGTATCATTTGTAAGTCACTTAGGGTGACCTCTCGTGAAAAAAGCAACTAATAAGTGCATTTGTTGTTAGCAACTCTGCATCAGGAATCTGCGGTCCTCCAGATGTTTCTGAACTGCAGCTGCCATCATCCCTGGGTGTTGGTTATGCTTGCCTAGGACTGGTGGGAGTTGTAGTTCAGCAACATCTGGAGGGCCAAAGGTTCCCTACTCCTGCTGTGAATGGGAGGGCCTGGCGAACCAGCCAAGAGGTCTCTAGTAGGCGTTAGAGGAGACTGTGCATTTGCCCCCTTTTTGAAGCTGCTCTCTTTTTTTGCCTTTCCAGTTGTTCTCATTGGTGACTCCGGTGTCGGCAAAAGCAACCTTCTATCCCGCTTCACGCGCAACGAGTTCAACCTGGAAAGCAAAAGCACCATCGGGGTGGAGTTTGCAACACGAAGCATTCAAGTGGATGGCAAGACAATAAAGGCTCAGATCTGGGACACAGCGGGGCAGGAGCGATACAGGGCGATCACGTCGGCGTAAGTGGGCCATTGCATGAGTCTTCCCTGGGAGCAGGTCACATGAGCCCTATCTATGTGATGAGTCTTGTGGGCCTCTTGTTTGAAAATACTGTATATTTTGCCCCAGATGGAACAGTGAGGTACATCCCATTGCATTCTCCGAGATGCTAGTCTTCAACTTTTGTGGATCTGGGACTCACATTTAACTCAAACATTTCTTATTTTTTTGCCATGTACTGGTGGCGGTGCTGCTGTTGCAACCCGCCTTGGATCAGGCTGAGATCCAGTAATGCATCCCAACCCGTTCACTACGTTCAACATCTAAGGCCCTCCTCCGAGTTCCGACTCACAGAGGAGCTCGGAGGGTCGTAACAAGATCTAGGGCCTTTTCGGTGGTTGCCCCCGAATTATGGAACAGTGTTCCTGATGAGGTGCGCCTGGCGCCTACACTTTTATCTTTTCGGCGCCAGGTTAAAACCTTTTTATTCTCCCAGGCATTTTAATTCTATTTTTTAGTTTTTAATGTATATCAGGTCGCTTAATTGTTTAATATGTATGCTTTTACTGTTTTTGTGATTCTATTGTATTTTATCCTATGTTGTGCACTGCCCTGAGAGCCTTCAGGCTGTGGGCAGTATAGAAATCGAATAAAATAAATAAATAATAAATAAACCCAACAGCTGAAAACCAGGCCTCTAAAACAGAGGTGGGGAACCTTTCTAGTCCAGTGGCCCAGATTGTTATCTTCCCACACACCTCACGGGCCATGTTTGACAGATCTGTGGAGCCACCCACCTGTCAATCACCTGATATCACAGAGGTAGATGGGACAATGGTCTGATTCAGTATAAGTATCTTTCTAAGTGGACGATTCAATTAGACCCTGGTTACCGAATGGCTATGTTTCTGTGGAGCTGGGGTGATAGAAGCTGTTGCTCCTGTCCTTCTGCCCTGTAACCTATATGGCTAGTGCAGTAGAGGGTGAAACAGCCTCTCTAAGAAACCTTCTAAGAAAATCATGTGAAGATCTGGTATCATTTTGCTTCAGGGATGATTCCTCCTATAATAAGAGAGGTCACAAAAAAAAATTTATGGCTACAATGCAGATCAGGAGAGATTTTGTGCTGGCTTCTTGAGAGGAAAGAAAATGTATAGTTACGTGTATTTGCTTTCAGTTGTTTTAATGAGCTGCATGTTTTATTTTTGTACCTAATCTTGTACCTCACACATGAGAATACATGATTCCCTAGAAAAGACAATAATGCTGGGAAAAACAGAAGGGAGTAGAAAAAGAGGAAGGCCAAACAAGAGATGGATTGATTCCATAAAGGAAGCCACAGACCTGAACTTCCAAGATCTGAACAGGGTGGCTCACGACAGATGCTATTGGAGGATGCTGATTCATAGGGTCGCCATAAGTCAAAATCGACTTGAAGGCACACAACAACAACAAATCTTGTGCCTAATCGTGTAGATATATCTTGTATCTAACCCTGTTCTTCTGTGTAACTGTAGTGAGCCATTTGTCCATTCATTCACCTGGGCTGTATGCTTGTGCCCGCAGCTATTACCGGGGAGCGGTTGGGGCCTTGCTGGTGTACGACATCGCCAAGCACCTCACTTATGAAAACGTTGAGCGGTGGCTGAAGGAGCTGCGGGACCATGCGGACAGCAACATTGTCATCATGCTGGTGGGCAACAAGAGCGACTTGCGCCATCTGCGAGCTGTTCCGACAGACGAGGCCCGAGCCTTTGCAGGTCAGTAGGGTGGGCAGCTGGTGCATTGCCAGCTAATCTCACCCCCCCACACACACCCTGCCGGTCTCCCGGGTGGAGCACTCAACTTTTCAAACTTTTTATTTTGTGGATTCCTCTGTTCAAGTAAAACCTCCCAGAGCAACTAAGCAAAAATAAAAGCTAGCAATAAATAAAGACTACATAGAGCAGTAAGCCAAGGTAAAAGTCAAGAACCAGATTTAAGAACTTTGTGAAACTGCCCAAGCTTTTTAAAGATGTGGGAACAAAGCTCTTCACCTGGAGCCAACCAAGCCTCCAGCCTCTGCTCCAGGCAAGTTGCCTTAGGGGAGAGCATTCTAGAGTCAGGGGGCCACAACTGAAAAGGCCTTATCCTGGGTCATGCCCTCCCTCCTCTTCTGTAGTGGATGGGCCCAAACAAGGGAGTTGGAAGCACATTTGGGCAACTGGGCAGGCTTGTGTGGAAGGATGCAATTCTGAAGGTCGCAGGGGTTTGCTGTTCCTTCCGCCCTGTAACTCATTGATTGATGGGCCGTAGATTCCAGGCATTAATGTGGGAAGAGGAAGATGGCGCAGACCCCTTTTTTGCAGGTCCTTGGTTTGTTAGAAGTCTGTAGGGTGGCTCTTGCTTATTTCCATACTCGTATTATTTTTTTTACAGGATGTTCTCGATCTTGGCTTCTTACATCCTGTGGCGGGATGTTTGTCCAAAACGAAACCCCACCTAGCCCATTACTTGCTTCTCTTACTTACAAGCTATCCGTAGCACCTTTGTTCCTTGGCCTGTCCTGTGCAGGAGGGGTCAGAGCTTTAGTCATGGAGTCATGCTTTGCATATCAGAGGTCCAAGGTTCAGTCCCTGGTTTCTGTAGATAAAAGATCTTGAGCAGCAGAGCCGCAAGGGGAGTGTTGGAGGGGTGAGAGCTCAGGTTGTCGTTGCCCTTTTAAGATGGACTGATGGTCTGACTTGGGTATCGGGCAGCTTCGTATTTTCTTCTCTGTTCCTGCTTCTGGTGTGCCTCCGATTGGAAGCAAAAGGTAGTAGCCTTGGATTTTCACGTGTACTCTTCCCACTCCACCCCACCCACCTTCCTCTGGATATTGGAAGTTAGCTGCCCAGGATTCCTGAGCAGCTGAGTTGGATGGTTCCTGCTCTTGGTTTTCCCTGGGGTGTATCCAACGTTCTGTGTCTGCTAGCATATGAGGGCTCTTACGCTAGTGGATGGGTGAATTTTAATGTAGTGCAACAGTTAACAGCAACCTGCTTGGGCCTTCTCTTGTGCAGCAATGTGCTGCTAGCCCCAAACATATTGCCAGCGGAACAAGTAAGAGTGCTAAGTGACTTCAACTTAGTGCTACTTTGGATACAATCCCTTGAATATATGTCATTTGTGGATGTATTTTTTTGTGGATTGTAGGAATGTGTGTGTGTGGCCAGAGGGCAATCTAAACAGCATTGAGGCCTTTTTTAAATTAAATGAGAGTGCATGCTCTCTCCCTCCACCCCCGCTCCCCCAAAGGTCAGGAGCAATTAAAATATGGAGCCATTTGTTGTGACATTAAGACATTGACTTGTTCATAAATCTGTTTGGTTTTCAGGCTAAGTTTTTTTCACCCTGGAATGTGGTTTGGGCTTTTGTGGCACTAATCATGATTAAAAATACTTGATTTATGCCACTTGCCGTCTAGAGAGGAATTCTGCAGGAGTGGGGGGAGGGAGAGGAGTTGGCAACTGGCTTTCATGGCCTCAGCCCCAGAGAAACAGCGCCTCCCTCCCCAATTCATTAAACATCTTGCATCAAAGGTACAATTTTTCTGATGGTCCAGACTTCCTCCTCTTTTGTCACAGGGCACTTCCCTATTCACTTAAGGAAGCGAGAGAGAAGATCTATAGAGAAACCTTGGACTTGAGCCAGCCTTATTCTTCTCTGCTTTTCCCCTGGAGTGTTCAAAAGCACTCTCGTCCATGTGATGGAGGAGGCTTCTTCAAATACCAGGGGGTGTGGAGGGAGTAGAGATTCATGGTGCGCAATAATATTTTATACAGTGCCTCCGTTTAAGTGCCGTGCAAGCACAGTGGGTTGCATCCAATGTTCATCCTACTTGGAGTAGACCCACTGAAAGTAATTAAAATTCCTTTTATACCGCACGGATAGCCTGACCACTGTAGTCCATGTGTTGGCAACCTAGAGGCTAGGTTACTGCAACCTGCTTTATGTGGGGCTGCCCTTGGAAACTCCGGGTGATGCAGAATGCGGCAGCCAGACTGCTACCGGGCGCCCATAGCTGTCGGCATGGGACACCATTGTTAAAACCTACGCACTGGCTGCTATCTACTACTGAGCTAGGTTACAAAGCCCTCAACAACTTAGGTCCAGAGTACCTTAGGGACAGCTTGAACCCATATATCCCAGCTTGGTCGCTGAGATAATCTGCAGGAGTGGTGCTGGTCATCCCCCAAGTTAGTGAGGCTCATTTGGCATCAACACAAAACTAGACCTTTAGTACCATTGGCCTGTTTCTGTGGAATGCATTCGCAACAGAGATTCAGCAGGCGCCTTCCGTGTTAGCTTTCAAAAGTTTCCTGAAAACATTTCTTTGCCACCAGGCCTCTGCAGACAATTAAGAAAAAAAAATTCCATGATAGTCAGCTGGTGATCTATTTTAATTTTTCTGTGGTTTTGCATTATATTACAGTTGTTCTAACCCCCTTGGGTGTTTCTTGTGAAATTGCAGTATACAAATAATTTTATGACTTAATAAACGAAATGCACAAAGCAGGCAAATGGTGCAGAGCTAGTGGGCTGGCCAAAGGGCGATGCAGGAGAGAAGGGTGCTTGCGGAGGATCTCGGAGTGGCAGCTGGCAGCGCAGGAAGTGCGAGGAGAGGCAAGGCTCAGGGAGGATTTTGGAGGAAGAGGGAGGCGTGGCTTGAGAGAGGCTGCCTCTGTCCCAGTAAGCAGCATGGCCAAAAGAGGCATGAAGCTGGTCCCCTGGTCCCTGTCGCTTCTGCGAGGGGAAGCAATGAAAGCACAAGTGTGGCCTTCCCTCGAGCACCAAGTGGGGCAGCCTTTTCTCCAGGCCGCCCGACTGAGCAGGGAGATCGCTCCACCAGAGCCAACCACCTTTCTTTTTTTTCCCTGCAGAAAAGAATGGCCTGTCGTTCATCGAGACCTCGGCTTTGGACTCGACGAACGTGGAGGCCGCTTTCCAGACCATTCTGACAGGTGAGTTGGACCTGATGAGGGAGAGCTATATCGGCTAAGATAGCGGAAGACGGAGCCTCCAAGATTGGGGAGCAGGGAACCGCAGAGGCCTTGGTTCTGGAGGCAAATGGAGAGGGGGTGCCTTTTCTCAGTCTTCTTTGAGCGCCTGGCTTGCTGCAGTGAGAGGCAGAGTGCTGAGCTGGGAAGGCCTCTTGGTCTGATCCAAAGCACGCTTCATATAACTCCAAGGAAGGTCATCCTGTTGAGTACATTAACGTACGCAATGGGTCCAGAGTGAGTACGTAAACCGAAAATGTACTTAAAGTGAAGCACTACCTTTTTTCACGTATCGATGCATATACTGCACTGCAATCATCATATACGGACATAACTGATGTAAATAACGCATTTATAACTAAAATAAACATAGTAGGCCTTATTTTAAGAAAAAGTTTGAAGTTGGAAACTGATCGGGCGGTGGCGTCATGCCGTTAAGTGTCCGTTCTTGCGAAGCGAGCGTACGTAAACGGGAATGGTGCTACTGTAAATATGTCCATACTCATGAGTGTCTGTAAAGTGAAGGTCCGTATAGCGGGGTATTCCTGTATCTCTTGCATTGCTCTATGTTGTTGGACTCCAGCTCCCATCGTGCCCGAGTGTTGACCGTGCTGGCTGGGGCTAATGGGAGCTGGAGTCCAGCAACTTCTGGAGGGCCGCAGGTTCCTCATCCCTGGGTCTCTTATGGGCCCTTTTTAGACCTGCGCTGTAGGGCTGTCTCTCTCTCTCCCCCCCCCCCTTGGAAGCAGAGGAGGATTTGGAGCTATCTTTGCATACCTGCATTGAATGTGACCCTCCATGTTGGGACACTTGATGTCTGCAAAGCCGATGCGTGTAGAGGACCTCTTTCAGGAACCTCATACCCCAGGGTGTTGGTGTGATTTGCTTTGGATCTGCTTGGGGGAGATTCACTGTGGTGACGCTTTTGAGAACCATCCCTTTTGGAGCGAACCAGTCACTTCTGTACTGTCTTCCCAGGATTTTAGTTTCATTCTGAGCAGGCTCCCTTCCCTAGCCTGTAGGCAGAATGGGGCCACAGAGTTTGGTTTCTAGCCCTTATGTCCTGGCAGGCCACCCTGGAGGGGTGTAGGCTCCCCTTTCCCAACCTGGTGCCCTTCAGATGTTGAGGACTTCAGCCCCGTGTCCCATGATCAGGTATGATGGGAGTTGTACTGTCAGCATTATCTAGACGGGCACCAGGATGGGGAGGATGCTGGTGTAGGCAATGCCTGATGAAATCTCAGAAGCCATAAACTGATCTCCAGCAGTTAGGGGCAGGCCCTGTGGTTCACCTGGCTCAGTAGTGTCTACACTGGCTGGGGTTTCAGGCAGTAGCCCTACCTTGAAGTGCTGTGGATTGAACCTGGAACCATCTGCACGTAGAGTAGATGTTCTACCAACGAGCTACAGTTGCCCCTCCCATGTCTAGAAACCCAGAATAAATGATGCAAAGTGCTTACAAATGTGCACAATTCAAGCCTGTTGCAGAACCCAGCTCCTCTAATTTGCAGCATCTGGGGTTCCCTCGGCCCAGGATTTTTCTTCAAGCCCAGGGGATCCCTAGCAGCTCTGGATGTCGTAGCCTTCCTTGGCCTCTAGCAGCCAACTCTTCCTGGCCACATTGACTGCCCTGTTGCTGAGAGAGGGAGGGAAGAGCGAGAGAGGCTGCTCATCTCTGTGGACGGCAACCCCTCCTGGCCTCCCTTTAGCTCTGAGATCACCTCAGAGTGGCTTGTTCTCTGTCTGGGGCACCCCGTCCTCCGCTTCCTGCCAGAACTCCAGAGTTGCTCAATTTCTCTGTGTGGAAATGACTGAATGTAGGAAGTTGCCTGATATTGAACTTCCGTTGCTGTTTGTCTTTCTACCAAGTCGTCTCTGCACTAATTGTGGTAGGCTTTGTACCCAGCGAAGTCATACTCAGGGTAGACCCAATTAAATTGATGGGCCTAATGTAGCTGTGTCTATTAGTTTCACTGGGCCTACTCTGAGTAGGACTCGCATTGGATCCAACCCCGTGCATCTCCAGAGTCTGGGGCGGAGAGAATTAATCCCAGCTGCTGCCCCAAGATCTCTCTTTTTTAATTAGAGCAGTTGGGGATTGAAGGTGGGACTTCCTGCCACTGAGCTATGACCCCTCCCCATCTTGGCTAAAGCACTGAATACCGATCACACGTGTGTCTTTCCTGAACAAATTCTTCCGCTACTAGGGAAGTATCCTCAAGGGAGCTTTAGAAAGCAGTCCTTCAATGGAACAAATCCAGTTAAATGTTTCCTTAATTGAAAGAAGCCGTGCGTAAGTACAGGTGAATAGAAATAAGTTTTGCCATGCTGTATAACTGTGTGCTTGTCCCTGGATATCCCTGGGTCTTCAAGACCTTTGTCTAGAAAACTACAAAAACGAATCATGAGGCAGGCATTGTCCCCTGATCCCACTCGCAGTGGCTGGTTCCAGATGATTCGGAGGGAGCCACAGTATGCAGTTTGTTCTTTGAGCCCATAGCTGTGCTTCAGATGGTCAACACACAGGCATGTGTTGGTAGGAGGGCTAGGAAATAAATGGTGGGCTAATAACGGCTATTTATTTAAAGCATTTCCTCCCATTCTTCTGACAAAGCTCCCAGAGCCCTTTACAGATGGATAAATAACACCCCAGTCTGTACCTTCAGGCTTGCGATCTTAAAAGACATGACACAAACGGAAAGATAGGGAGGGAAGATGAAAACGAGCAAACTCGGCCACCATTTCTTTAAGTTACGAAGTTCTCATAATGACCAGCTGGCATTCCGGGGGAGAGGAGGAGCCAAAGGCAGCGGGTCCTTTTGTGGAGCTGATGGAGCGGCCCTCCTTCTCTCTTTCTCTGCTCTGCAGCCGGATAGAATGGCTGCTGCTAGGTGGTAGGAGGGGACTCGCAGGAGCTCGTCTCTCATCAGGGCTGTTGGTGCTTCTCTTTTCTCCCTTTGCTGTCCGTTGATGGAACAGCTGCTGCCAAGTGGCTGTTCAGGGAAAGGGTGAACCTGATGGAGCTGGGCTGTCAGCGGAGCCCAGCGGGCGGCCTTACCTCCCATCTCTCCCTGTGCAGCAGCCTGATGGAAGGGTTGCTCTTAGGTGACGGTTGAGGGGAGGTGTCAGCAGTGGCTTTACGAGGCTGCTGCACTAGAGTGATGCGATACCCGTGGCCCTCCAGCTGTTGCGAGGCTCCCAGCTCCCATCATCCCTGACCATTGGCCAAGCTGCTGATGGGATTTGGACCCCAGGGACATCTGGATGGCTGCAGGTTACCCATCCATGCTGTAATTGATTTTTCCCAACTCCTTAAAAAAAAAAAAAAGACTTCAAAATAAAATCCAAATTCTGCAAAAAAATAAATCATTTCTTGCTGTGCTGGGCTCCTTCTGGAGCAGGATAGAAATTTAAAAAATAATAAATTCTGCACTGAAATAATAATAAAAGAAAACCACAAGTGAGTTCAGTTGGTGACAACTTACACAAGTTAGTGCAAATTCTGCAAGTGGTAATTTTGGATTGCTTGCCCGTAAAAGGGTGGGAGTGGGAGTGAGGAGAGGCAGCAGCAAGGTCAAGCCCAAAATTGGTGTGGAAGGGATGGAGGTTGGCCCCCGGGAAGGTGCAGCATCTGTCGTGACGAGTTTCTCCCTCTTTCAGAAATTTATCGTATCGTGTCTCAGAAGCAAATGTCCGACAGACGCGAGAACGACATGTCTCCAAGCAACAACGTGGTCCCTATCCACGTCCCCCCGACCACGGAAAATAAACCAAAGATGCAGTGTTGTCAAAATATATAACAAGTTTCATTCCTCGGAAGCGGTGTATATTTCCCCAAGTCTGAGATGGAAATAGATTGTGAGTTCACATGGCCCTCTGGTGTCTTCTTGTTGTTGTTCTTTTTCTCCCTCCCCACTTCCTGTTCTGTTATATCTTATCTTTATTATTCCTTCTGGATTTCTCCATGTCTTAACTCCCCCCCCTTTATTTCAGTATTACAAATTATCAGTTTGTTTGCGTGTGGCTGCAGCATGATCGGAGTGTTAGTCCTAGCAGGGCAGTTCTTTAAAATCATGACAGATCTCAAGGTTCTGTCCTGATTTTGAAAGAAGGTCGGCTCATTCAATGGAGAACTGGCTTGCTGCAGCTTAAGCCTTTGCAATTCTGATGCTCCTGCTGTCATGACTGTCTGATTGACGACGAGCCTGTTAAGCATCCTTTCAACCTCAATATTAGATACTGTATCTCATGGCATGAGCATCGGCTGGCTTATCTTGTGGCCCTTGATGGCATCCCACACTTGTAATACACAGGACCTGCAGTTATTTCTTGCCTATTTGCAGTAGGCAGTGTTTTCTCAGTTCTTTGCAGATATGTCGGTGGATGCACCCATTCTGGACAACTTGGTGCAAAGAAGCCTTCTTCCCTTAACCTGATGCCCAGCACAGCTGGGGCTGATGGGAGTTGTTGCCCCAAATGCCTGGGGGAGGGCACCAGGTTAAGGGGGACTGCTGATGTAAGTAACATTTCCAAAATAAACTGCTCGCTCCTCCTAGCTGCTATGACCCCAAAGAGCCAATAGTGTCACTTCCTGAAGATGGCTCAACAGAGCTAGATAGACTTTTATCCAATCACAGCAATCAAATTGTCATCCTTATGCAAGCAAGCGAGAGATTGGTCACTGCAGGCTTGCGGGGTTGGGAAGAGGTGGCTGTTTTGTGTGAATTGAGCCAAGAAGTGCAACTTGTCTTAAGGCCCAAAGAGTTGGTGATGGTTGCCTCGTGTAAAATAAGAAAAACACGTGAGCTCAGTAGCCAGCTTGCTTTTCTTGCCAATGTCTGTGGCTTGCAGTACTTTGCTTGATTCAGAGCTGGGCCTCTGGTTTGTTTTGCATGCCACTAAGTGCAACAGTGCTTGTTGTCATTCTCAAAAAGACACAGAGAGTGCTTGCAGGCACCTCCTAACAGTTGAAGTCCTTTGGATCTGAATCCTCATTAAAATTGGGTTTGGTTTCACCAAGCACCCAAGGCGCAGGATGGGATTAGGTCTTGTCTGCAGATCCGGCAGGAGGCCTCTGTTGCCCTTCCCAGTAATTGCCAGGTAGTGTACTTGGACTTCCTGCTGCCCTCTTGTGCTTCCTGGTTTCTATAAAGCTGCCCGGGCTGTGCATGTGAGCATGGCACAAGAGATCCAGATGTGCATCCCTGCAGATGCGTTCTTGGAATCTTTTCTTTTCTGGGCCCACTTGCTGCTTGAGGATGTTCCCACTTCTAATGCACTAGTCAGACAAATGGTGTTTATACATACACACGCAGGCCTGGAATTCTGTGGTATTTGGAAAGCCAAGTTGAAGCCAGAAGAGGAAATAGCCCCAGGTGGCCAGAGTTAGGGGGACAGGAGGAGAGGGAGGAAGGAAGCTTATCGCGAAGATGCCGCAGACCCAGATGGCTTCCTTTCCTTCCTGCTGCTCCCACCCCCCACAAGGCGCGTACAAAGTGCTGAATCTCTTGGCCAGCCTGTCAGTCTTGTGATGCTCATGACGTGTAAGGTGCACAGAGGGCATTGCTGTAGTCCCTTCATGTTTGTGACATACTCTCCTGTAGTTGATCTGTTTCCACATTTTTTTTCTATTCTTTTTTGTAAATTTGCTTTATATTGTATGCACATTCTGTACCTTGAATATTTTTTAAGGTTGATTTAAAATTATTCATTATTGGAATTCTAATAAAGAAGCGGGGGACTGGTCAAATGTTGTTGAGTGAACTTCCTTGCAATTATGCTGCTGTGGGCATTTAAGTATTTAAAACGTGGCATTTAAGAATGTGAAGATATTCCTAACGTGAACGTTATATGCAGTTACTTGGAATAAATTATGCAAAACAATTTGACATGCAAATCTGAATCTTCTTACGATTTCCATTTGCATGCTGCTTTTTTGTGAAAACGTATTTGCAGAACTTGGAACAATGTGCATTTTCTGTGTCTTTTAAGAGCAGCATAATGGTGTAAGAGAGAAATACCTATGGTCCCAAGAGAGGGTGAGAGTCGGGCATTGAACAAAAAGCTCCTTCCCCTGAACACTCAAACTCTTTTGCAGATTGTTGTCAGTCAGTAATTAGAACAGAGTAGATGGGAAAACTCAGCTGCCCAGCTGATTGGAGATTCAGCACAGCAGCCAAGGTCTCCAGAGATAGTGTGTGTGCGTGAGCATGGTTTGCTTTTTTTTTTTCCCCCGAGTCTGGAAAGAAAGCCTAGCCACTGGCCTTCTCCCAGGAGTAAAGTTTATTGGGTTGATGAGTGACAGTGACAGACTTCTTCCCTTCTTTCAGTGTAACTGTTCCCAGCTCCACAACTCTAGGAAGAGAGGAAAGCTGCTATATTTGGGATGTTCAATCAGGTTTTTTCTGTCGATACAGGAAGGTTTTAATTGATGGCAATAGGTTTAGCGACGTTTCAAGGTTTACGAAGGACTGTAACTGCAGAAATGCACTGCTAAGAGAAATCCAGTTTATTTTTTACAAGGCAGACCACCTTCATGTGGTCAACCAATATTACAAATCTGTCTTGCTTTAAAAAGAGTATTGCCATTACAGTGTTTAGATTCCTTTTTAAAGGAATGCTATATATATGTGTGTGTGTGTGTGTGTGTATATATATATATATATATTATATATATAGCTGGATTTGCTTTTCACTATCTCCTGAATTTTATACTCCTCCTTCCCGCAGCCCCCTCATTCATTTTGGCCATCCAGTTTTCTAAAAGCCAACGGATGTTCATCTATCCAGTGCAGTCTCAACCGTACAGTCATACTGCACATGCTGCTACTAGAGGAAGAGCTCTGTGTGATCTGAAAGCTTGCACTCTCTTACCGATGGGGGAGGACTGGGTTGCCTTTATTTTTCATGTATGCCTCCGTCATACCCAAACTGCCAGTGGGGGCTATTCCATCAGTTAACACATATTACTGCAGTCTAGGGTGCTTCCTAGGCAGGATGATCTCGCTCCCACCTTGTGCAGCAGTCAAATTGCCTTGCTCAGTCTGAGTCAAACATGCTAACTTCCCAGTGAGACGTGAACAAAATTGGGGAGTTACCCTGTCTGCCCTCCCTTCATGGAGGACTTTTCCCATCGCTAACTCTGAGGTAAGACTTTTTTTTTCTATACATGTAATTAAAATATATATCCCTACTGGCCCTACAAAATAAGGTTCTGCTACTTTTTTGTATATTCTAGGTAAGGCTTTCCTGGAAAGTAGAACGGCTCATTTCCCTCTCCCCCCCATGCACACATGCAGCATTCATGTAAATAATTACATTTCCTCCTGTGCTGTGGGAAGATCTTGTCCTTCCCGGATCTTCCTGGGGAACATCTGCGCTCTGCTTGACGGATAGCACAGGCCTCCCTCCCCAACCCTGCCAGCTGCAGTAAAGAGAGGCCTTCAGTGCAGACTTTCCTGTTGCTGCTCTTTTGTGCCACTTCCCAAGCTCCTCCCCTGTACTGCAGGTGGGCTAAAATGGGAGGGTGTGGAGCCTCAGGCCCAGGGGCAAAAGGCGGCCCTCCAGCCCTCTCTCTATGGCTCATAGGACTCTCCATGGGCCATACACTTTAGTGCCCCTGCTTTGGAGCTTGCATATTTTTGCTTGGCTGGAATGCGTCCTTGAACTTGGATAGTGCCTCTTGCTTGCCTTTAGAAAGGACAGGAGTTGGTGTAGAAACCAGCCTACTTGGACTGCCTCCAAGTCGCTCCCGACTTATGGCGACCCTACGAATAGGGTTTTCGTGGTAAGTGGTATTCAGAGGGGGTTTCCCATTGCCTTCCTCTGAGGGTGAGAGGCAGTGACTGGCCCAAGGTCACCCAGGGAGCTTCATGGCTGTGTGGGGATTCGAACCCTGGTCTCCCAGGTCGTAGTCCAACACTCTAACCACTACACACTGGCTCTTACTAGCCCGCTTACGAAGGTAAAATTCCTGTTCATTGACCCTCCCATGCGTATATCTCTCTGGTCCTGCCTGAAGGTAACTCCAGAAAGCAACATGGCCCTTGGGGCTGAAAATGGTTCCTCACTCTTGGGCTAAAACTGACTTGGCTAACCTTTACGCCTGGGAACAAGCCTGCTCAGTTGACTGGGCTGGGAGAGCCTGTTGCCCGAAACCCTGAAGGTCTGCTGCCAGTCAGTGTTGACAATACTGTGCAAGATGCCGGCTCACTATGTGGCAGCTTCCCACCCTCCTATAGCCGCCTGCCCTCTCAGCGAAGCCCAGCTTGGCCCCTGGGTTTCAACTGCGATGCTCACTGGGGTGACCTTTGGCCAGTCACTTCAACCTAACCTGCCTTACAGGGTTGTTGCGAGGATAAAATCGGAAGGGGGCAAACCATGCTTGTAGGCCACCTTGAGCTCCTTGGAGGAAAGGTAGAGAAAGAAGTGTACTAAATAAATACCATCCAGTAGGACATTAAGGGCATCCCCTTAATTAGACTGAGCTAGAGGAGCCTGCTACTTGGCTGAAAGCAAACCTGTGCTTGTGCCCTCCAGATTTTGTTGGGTAACTCCCCTTATCCATGGTGATCGGTCCGGCTGCCTGGAGCTCTTAAGAACAGCTGGAGGGGCCACGGATTCCCTACCCGTGGTCACCCCGTTGCTCGCCAGAGCGGGAAGGTTGGGCTACGAGTGATGGGTAGAGAAGATGCAAGTGGTCCTCCTCTTCCTAGACCTTGCTATGTTGGCTGAGCTGGGATGCCCAAGGGGGGACTCTTCTCTCCCTCTTCCCATCAGGGCAGCAGTGAGGTCTTGTGGAGTGGTGTGAGGGGTGTGTCTGCCTTTTCCTAATGAGAGAACAGAGTCACACATGCCCTCTTCATGGATGTATATGTTGCCTAAGCTATGATTCCTCCTGGCACTTTAAAAGCACCTCTGTGTGCAATATGTCTTCTTCGCACATGATCTGCATTTGGGTCTGACTCAGAAGGAGAGGCCGGCACTTCGTCTTGCCTGTGGAAGATCAGTACATCTGTGTTCACAACATAGGAAGTGGGTTGAGGAATGCTTCACCTTCGCGTTGCACCAGAAACAAAGGGGTTCTGCCTTAGACTGTTTCCCTCCTCCCCAGTGGGGCCCATTCCAGATGGGGCTAACCTGGTGCCGTCTGGGCCAGGGCACTGGAGTCCACCAACATCTGGAAGGCCCCAGGCTCTCTCTCCCCTGGCGGTGGCTCTGCAAGGTTTCACACCCAAGTCTTTCCTGGTGATTGCGCCTGGGATCTTTTGCAAGCAACGTAGATGCTCTGCCACTGAGTGACAGCCCTGTCACCCATTGTTTCCACATAACGCTACACACCTACAGCCAGAAACAGGTCATGTCCAGTTAGCTCACCTGTCCAAAGAAACAAAGAGGGCTGTCATCAACACTCCCCTTCTCCCAAATTCCGAAGCAGGTATTCTCGCGAGGGGGACCTGTATAATCGGGTATCTTCCATTAGAGAGCTGGGAATGAGCGCGACAGGTGATTGTCCTTGCTGTAGAAAAACAATCTGTTAGCCAATGGGCCTTCCACACCGGCACACACTCGAAGCTCTCCGAACATAGGAAGCTGCTTGTTGGTCCCTCAAGCTCAGAGTTGTCTACACTGACTGGCAGAAGCCTGCCAGGGGTTCAGGCAGGGGTCATTCCTAGCCCTACCTGGAAATGCTGGGGATTGAACCTGGACCCTTCTGCATCCAAAGCAAATGCTGTACCATTGAGCTACAGCCTTTCCTCACAGTCAATTCCTAGTAATAGTGTTCTAAATAAATCAATGGCATCAATGGCCATCATTCGTTAACGAAATGTATTGGGGAGCTACATGCCTGGCATTTTTGTTTTGTTATGTGCCTTCAAGTGGATTCTGACTTACGGCGACCCCATGAATCAGCAACCTCCAAGAGCATCTGTCGTGAGCCACCCTGTTTAGATCTTGTAAGTTCAGGTCTGTGGCTTCCTTTATGGAATCAACCCATCTCTTGTTTGGCCTTCCTCTTTTTCTGCTTCCTTCTGTTTTTCCCATTATTATTGTCTTTTCCAGTGAATCCTGTCGTCTCATTATGTGTCGAAAATACGATCTCAGTTTCATCATTTTAGCTTCTAGTGATAGTTCTGGTTTAATTTGTTCTAACACCTAATTATTTGTCTTTTTCGCAGTCCATGGTATGCACAAAGCTCTCCCCCAACACCACATTTCAAATTAGTTGATTTTTCTCTTACCCACTTTTTTCACTGTCCAACTTTCACATCCATACGTAGAGATTGGGAATACCATGGTCTGAATGATCCTGACTTTGGTGTTCAGTGATACATCTTTGCATTTGAGGACCTTTTCTGGTTCTCTCACAGCTGCCCTCACCATAGCTGGCATTTTTATTAAATGATGCCAGCTTACTGCACAACTCTCCTTGGTAAATGTAGCTAGCTACACTGTGCGAATACTTACCGACCCAGAACTGAGGCCAAGTCTTCTAGGCCAGCTCTTATTACACAGTTCTGCTTTAGCAACTCCTTTCATTCCCCCCCCCCACACACTTCTGGTTCCTACTGAACTGTGTTAGTGTTAAATTGATATTTCTCGGTGAAGAAGCAACCGTTTTGCAACCCTAGCACTTAACCCGAATAAAAATATTACATTTAGTACCAGCGTTAGGTCACACTCAAATCGATTTACAGGGAAACAGAGGTTTTGAACCATGGTGATTTCAACATTTCCAGCCAGCACAGCCTGCTTGAAAAAGGCAACAGCGCAGCAGATGTTACAGAATGAGCAGTTCTCTGACAGAGAGAGTGCCTCTCAAACAGAAAAGATCTGGAAACCATATGTCGATTTTGTCTGTAATAGGTGGTATGATTTGAGGAGAGACCATAGTTCAGTCACAGAGCATCTGCCCTGCATGTAGAAGGCCCCAGGTTCAATCCTCAGGTTCCCCAGGTTCTCTAAAATCTTGGTGAGCTGCTGCCAGTTAGTGCTGACCATACCAAGCTGGATGTTTGCTTCAATATAAAGCAATTCTCTGTTTGGAGGAGGGGTTAAGCTTACCCTGCAAGGCAGCCTACACTTTGGGTTCCCTTAAATGCCTAATGATGGCTGGCTCAAGCCCCCTCCCCTCCCTCTGTGAGCCTTTCTTATAGTGTAAGGTTGAGGGGTGGGAAAGACAAAATAGGAGCACTGGGTTGGGCTACGAAGTCTGTGCTTTAGCGCTGTCTAGCAATCTTGCTTTTAATCTTTAGGGTGAAGGAAAAAGCAAGCAGCGCTTCAGGGTTGCCTAGCCGCCACCCTCCACGCTGGTCATATAGTTGGCCAATCCCTGGACCCAAGACAGATGTAAGCAAGAGGGCGTGGCCTGCCAAGGAGAGCCTGGCCCTCAGCTGCTATTTATGAGTGCTGCTCAAACCACGTCTTGAAAATGGGTTGGTGGAGACCAGCTCCGATAGGAGAAAGCTGCATGCAAGCAACCAGGAAATGTGCAAGGGGCACCCAGAAGCTGTACTCAAGAGCATCGCCCTTTCTTCTGTACTTGAAATTACCCCTTTACCACTCTCCACTGTTGTGAGCAAGAAGCATTGCTGAAGCAGCACTGGAAACATATATAATCCCTTAAAATTGCCAGGTTCTTCCCTTTGCCGTGTTGCACTCAGAGCCATGGAAGAGCAGGTCTGCACTCTGAATGAACTCTGAGGATTCACCCAGAGCTTGCTCATGCGCGTTGTCTAGCCCTGGCGGCAGCAACGTTGGCCAGTGCCCACAATCAAAGCATGCTTCCGCTGGCTTCTTTCGTACAGTGGATCCTTTTCCACGCAGGGGGGTACACATCCTCCAACATCCTTCTGAACAGCATGTCTTTAAAAGTTAAAAATATATGTCTTTTTAAGCAGGTGATATTATAGTACATACAGCTATAAGAATGTACAGCAAGGGCTCTTTGCCTCTCTCCCTCCCTCCCCCCCCCCCATTTTAAAAAGCGGTCAAGCCAAGAAGATACACTTTGCCCACAGTTGGGCTGGAGGACAAACACTGCTGGGAGTCTCTTTTTGCCCTCCCAGTTTGTACACAGAGCAGTTTCCTTGGTTTTTCTGTGATCCATATAAAACTGTCCTGTAAAAAGAAAGCATTGCCATGCAAAAGGACGTTGGCCTAATACAAGTCTCTCTTTACGTTCCTTGGCTTGTGTAGCGTTTCTTTCTCCCTCCAGCATGTAGCAGAACAAAACAGAAAGGATTGTCGTCTCTTCGGTCATGGCGTTGGGGATCAATGTTTATAGGAGATGGGTGCAGCGTGGTGCAGCCCTTTAAGACTGCTTGTCCCAAAGTGTCCCATGCATTGGGCTGTGTCGTACAGGGAGGACATCATAGTGGCAGGGGATGTGACTGTTCCTGGGCAGGTCGTATGGGTTTTGGATGTAGACAGCATTGCGGAGACGAGCCTCTGGGACGATGCTGATGGTGGGCTCTGCAAAGACAACAGGAACTCCTTCAGTAGCCTCCTTTAAGCAGGCATCTCTTCGGGAACAGAGACTGGGGAAGAGGTTGAAGACAAAGGGCGTGTCTACACAATAACTATTAATCAGCTCCAAAGTTCTATAGGTGTGCTGGCTCCCAAACAAGGAATTCTGGGAATGGGACTTGTTCTGGGAAGGAAGTGAGGCTCCTTAGCTCTGCCCCCGAGTTCTGATTCTCAGGGAATGTTGACAAGCAAAGTGGTTCATCTTTGGAACTAGACACACCTTAGCTCAGGAGTAGCCAACATAGTACCCTACAGATGTTGGACTCCCAACTCCCACCAGTATAGCCAATGGACAGGCATGATGGGAGTTATTCTCCCAACAACATCTGGAGGGCAGTATGTTGGCAACCCCTGCCTTAACTGTCTCTTGGAAGCTTCTGCGGACGACGACTCCATTAGCAAAAGCTCACTTCTACCTTAACTTCAGCAGCAACACTCCTTCATCTCCTGTCCTTTGCCAGAGGTAGTCAGCATAGTTCCTGCTTGATGTTGTCTGACTACAGCTCCCATCAGCCTTGAGCTATTTGCCATGCTGCCTGGGGCTGCCTGGCATTGTAGTCCAACAGCTGGAGAGCACCATGTTGGTCACCTCTACTCTTTATTTAACACAGAAGACTCCATAATGGCAAAAGGGAGGTGGCTGTATGCAAAAATTGCCCTCTCATGTTTGCAGTCCATCCTTCCATGGGGATTATGCCAATGCATTTACTTTCCACAGCCACTGTTGAGAGGTAGGTAATTGGTGCACGGCCACTGCACAAGGGTTTAGCTCCTATCAGCCTCAGCCTACATGGCCCATGGTCAGGAAGGATGGGAGTTGTAGTCCAACGACATCTGACAGGCACCTTGTTTGCCAACCCTGATTTAGTCCCAGCTATCACAACTTTATCCAGTGCCGGCTCTAAACAAAATGAAACAAACAACACTCTGCCCTGCTGTTTCTGCCAAAAACTGTTACACCCAAGGCTGACTGTACTAAAATTCCTCACAGCAAGGAGAGAAAAGTTGGCATGGGGGAGAAAGTTGGTTCAGTTTGCATTTCAATGCAAAGCTACCCAACTTGCACTTCCCAAAGCAATATGCAAACTGAAATGCTGCTATTTAAAATGTGCACATCTAATTTTCCAAGGCAATTCTCCAACCAACAAAATGTGCATGTCAGGGAGAAGTGTGCATAAAAATGGCTATTTCAGAATGTATAAACTGTTCTACATTCAGATATTACCCAAGTGGTGAACAGAAACAAGATATAAAAACTTAATGCAGACCATTAAATGGTATTCGGACTTTAGAGTTGTAGCCAACTAAATCCTACTCAGAGTAGACCCATTAAAATGAATGGACCTACATTAGCTGTGTTCATTAACTTCAAAGGGTCTTCACTGAGTAGGACTAGGATTGGGTACAGCCCTGTAAAACCAACAAAAATTTAAAATGGCAAAAATAACATTTAGTATAGATTAGTAAAAAATAGTGTATAAAATTCATTATATTAAGGGAAACTGCTTGCAAAAATATGTCTGTTAGCAGGAATGCACACACAAATGCAGAAAAGTTGTTTCATTGCAAACTGATGCGGAAATGTGGTGAACAGTATTAGAAAAATGAGAATCTGAGAGAAACCAAAATTGCCAGGTTTGTCTGTCCCTAAGAGTTATTGGGTGGAAAACTCAGGTGACTCAGAATCCTGGTTTGTTTGTTTTTCAAATACATGGTTCTAGTGCCTTTGGCACAGTTAAAGTCTGGGGGCAGAAACCTGCCAAAATCACCACTGCAGCCAGGCAATTACCAGCAACTGGGGATCCTTCAGAAATTGATTTTAGTGGATTCTGATGCAAACTGACACAACTGATGTAAGGATGTAATTATTTTGGATTTCAAACTATTTTGCTGTACATTTCTCATCTCCAAAAGTAAATAATGCATAAAAGTGTATCTGTTTTAGGCTAAACTACATTTAGAAATCCACACATTGAGATAAAATGTGTATCCAATACCATTTTTGAAAAATGCCAATTAGTGGGGAGTGTGGGCAGAGCAGGCTTCTAGATGAACACAGCAAGTAAAATTTACATGGACCAGAACTAGAGGACTCCATTCCTCTCAGCAAGCAAGGAAGAGGCTTCAGTAATTTCACACAGGCCCTCCCACTACTAAACAAATCCAAAATAAATTATATAGACTAGCGAAAACATGGGTGGACAGGCTTATATAACATAATTTATTATGCCAGTTTTTATACATGTCATGCCGTTTGGATTGCTGGGATGTAGAATGTTAAATTATTATCTTTGGACAGAAAGGAAAGGCCACACAGCCCTAGTTCTCTGCGAGACTTTTGCCAAATCCGCCGCCAGTCTGTCCCTGTTAGTCTACCCAAGGGAAAAAGCAGTCATTTCACACCAAGACACTTTCCCCCCTCCCGCAATGTGAAAATGAGAGTGGTCAATGGGTACATCTATCAGTAGTTCCAGATTTTCAATGTGTCTTTTTCATCTGCCTGTTTGCCAAACTTTCATTTTGGTTGGAACATTCTGTGCCATCGGCCATTTTTACCAAACGTGGTTCCACCCAGATATTCGTGGACTCCAGCACCCATCAGCCTCAGCTAGCATGACCAGTGGGTAGGGATCACAGAGAGAATTTAGCCCAGCAACTTTTGGAGGGCATTACATTGGCTGTTCTGGCACTAAAGAGACAATGTGGCGTAGTAGTTAGAGTATTCTCGATTGTCCCAGAGTGCAGGACATGGAATAATGGGCTCAAGCTGCAGGAAGCCAGATTTCGACTGAACATCAGGAAAAGCTTCCAAACTGTTAGAGTGGTCTGACAATGGAACCAATGACCTAGGGAGGCAGTGGGCTCTCCAACAATGGAGGCATGCAAGAGGCAGCTGGACAGCCACCTGTTGGGGATACTTTTTCCTGCATTGAGCATGGAGTTGGACTCAATGACCTTCTAGGCCCCTTCCAACTCCTATGGTTCTATTGGACTATGATCTAGAAGACAATCAGGGTTCGAATCCCCACTTGGCCATGAACCCCACTGTGTGCCCTTGGGCCAATCACTGCCTCTCGGCCTAACCTACCTCACAGGGTTGTTGTGAAGATAAAATCGTGATGGGGAGAACCATATTTGCATGCCACCTTGAACTCCTTGGAGGAAAGGTGGGGTATGAAGGTAATAAATATAAATTAAAAAAAATTAAAGCTGTCCTGGTGGTGCTAGATAGCTAGGGATACTTACCAATGTCATATATGTTTTTATTAGCGGTTGGTGTGTCAGAATATGATGAGTCCTGGTGAACGGGAGATTTCATTTCCACATAGCTGCCCTCAGAATGTTTGCATGTGAAGATGGTGGGGTCTTTGATGGTGGCGTAGGGGTTTTCGCTGCTGTTGAGGGAAGTCGTGCTAGAGCTGCAGGCCGATTCCTTTGTGTAGTCTGCAAGACAAGAGCCGGGCCGGCCTCTTAGCACACATGCGACCAGACCTCGAGGAGGAGGGTAGGGGCAGAGGAGGAGGGGGTTCTAGCCCTCAAAGCGCGCAGCACAGTGACCCACCAGTTACGCCTCGGGTATCTCCGAACCATTGTCTCTCCAAACCATCTGTTCATCCAAACTCATTCGCAAGTCATTGCCTGAACATTCAGTAGGAAAGAAAACAGCCCTTCAGTGCCATGGCCTTTGCTGTCAAAAGGGTCTCATTGCTAAGTTAGAACATTCCTTTGCACACACAACCGCCCCGCCCCCTACAAATCCATAAACCAGGGATAGTTCAGCTGCGGCCCTCCCAGTGTTGCTGGGCTACAGCTCCCGTCATCCCTGACCATTGAGCATGCTGACAGGAACTGTAGTCCAAGAACCCCTAGAGGACCATAGGTCACCCACCCCTGCTTTAAAGGGAAACGTTTATGTTCCTCCTTTCATACCAAGAAATCATGCACAACCCTCCCCCCCCCCCCGGCACAGAGACAACTTTGTTAGCAAGCAAAGTCTATTGGTCATGACGCGTGCCAGAGTTAGCACCTGGGAATCCCACCCAATATCAGATGCAACATGTTTTCAGAATGGCATGACTGAAAAGCAGCAGCCTAGCCCCTGGTGTATGTGTGTATATGTATCTGGAAGGATTAGATTTCTTCTTCATGCTAAAACAGGTTTAGAAGAAATATTGCTTGCTAGCAGAGAAATTCTGTGATCCTTGCAGAAGGATAACATCGCTCCCTTTTCTCTTCCCCACTCGCTTGCCTCTTTTCAGGCAAACAGCATTTCTTTCCCATATGTGCTATTTTTGCCTCCCACCTCCCCTCCCCTCATTGGCTGACCCACTGGCCATGTTTCAGTTTGTAAGCTCTGTGGGGCAGGGACCTGTCTTCTTTGTTTTGCTTGTGCAACTCTGCAAAGCACCATAAACATTATACATACATAGCAGCATTATTTAAACGGCTAAAACCACATAGCATTATAATACCAGAAACATTCAGGGCAGGTAAGGAAACAGGAAGGCCTGGCCTGCAATCTTAGACAGCCAAAACAACAGCATCAGACCATCAGACAGGAAAACGTGGTCGTCTCTTTCAAGATGCAAAGAGAACACTGATGGTAGTGGGGTCACTTACTTGTCACTTCAAGGATATTAGCTGGCTCCCCCCCATTTATTTCTTATGGAGCATCTAGAGGAATTATGTGATGCAATCTACTACTGAAAGGCCAGGGGATGTTTGCGCTACCTCTGGGGATCGCCCTTCCTCCACCCCATCATTTTTGCTCATAACTAATGCTAGACATCTGGATTTCCTCGCTGAAAAGCTGATACCTTGATATGGGTCCTCCACACAGCTCCCTTCCCAATAATTCTCACTCACCCACACCCATGCTATTTGCATTTCTTAAAAATCTGCATGCATTTAATCATCGTTACCATTGTGGTTTATTTGTATGCTGCCTTTTCATAATAATCTATGATCAAGGAAGCTCACAATATGGAAAAAAGTTACATAATTCACTGTTACAAAACAAAATTCAACTGGTCAAACAATAAGTTAAAGAAATCATCTTATTAAGAAGTATAGGGCCTCCTGCAGATACCATCTTACCATTCTGCACAACACAGGAAACGGACCTTTAATGAAGCGGCACCTCCCCTGTGGAATTCCCTCCCCTTAAATATTACACAGGTGCCATCTCTGTTATCTTTTTGGCGCCTACTGAAGACCTTCCTCTTTCAACAAGCCTTTTAAGTAGAGACCTTATCCCAGTCTATGTCTGTGTTGGAACTGCTTTTTAAGACGTTTTTAAAGATGTTTTTTAAAAGATGTTTCGTTTTAATGTGTTTTTAAAGATGTTTTGTTTTAATATGCTTTTTAAAAATGTTTTCTTTTAATATGTTTTAAAGTCTTTTGTTTTTAAGATGCTTTAAAGTGTTTTTGTTTGTTGCCCTGGGCTCCTTCTGGGAGGAAGGGTGGGATTTACATATAATAATCACTCAATGCTGCAGGAATCCTGTCCAGCTGATGTAATATCAAAAGGCATCTTCCCTTGCAAAGAAGGATATGGATGCCATTAATTCATCTAGATCAGCCTTTCCCAACTAGTGGGCCACCAGATGTTGTTGGACCACAATTCCCATCTTTCCTGACCATTGGCAATGCTGGCGGAGGCTGATGGGAGTTGTGGTCCAACAACATCTGGTGGCCCACTAGTTGGGAAAGGCTGATCTAGATTCTCCATTACCTTTCCCCTTATTAAAGAGCATCATGAGGAAGAGATCTGTCTGTCTATCTGTCTGAATTAAATCCACCTTTTCTCCACAAGTGTCCAGTTCAGAGCGGGAATCACGAGTCAGAGACGAGGGTGCAAGGAACTCTTGCTTTATTAACGTAATGGATACATCAAAGGCTGAGCGCCTCATAGAAAAGACCCTATGCTAACTCACGACAAGTCCCTAACTGCCCTCTAGACATGCTCTGCAACGTGTGAAGAAAGTTGACTCAACGCCCCATTCACAGTGCGGCAGTCTTAAATAGGAGAGGTCTTGGAGCGTAACCTCTCACTCCTTTGCACACACGCCCTCTGCGCTGTCCGCTTCTCCCTGCGTCATGAGCGCGGTGAAGGGGGGTGAGTCTCTGTGGGCTCATCTGACAAAACAGGGTTCTCATCTGCAGGCAGGGAAGCAGAGGGCTGGGAAGCGTCGGGCGTCTCTAGGATACTGCTTGGCACAGGAGGAGTTACTGATCTTTTGGAATCCTCCCCCAACGGCTCCGTGGGGGTGCTTGATGGCTGAGCGCTGTCCCGTTGAGGGCCAGGGCCATCCGCGGGAACTGGCGGGGCAGCTAGATCGCTCTCTTCCTCAAGGTCTGGGCTAGACTCAACCACAGCTGGATCGTCCATGCCCGCTGACGGCTGAGGCGCCTGCAACGCATGCTTTCCCCCTCCTTGATCCTCAGGAGAGAGGCTGGGCTCAACACACCTGGGCTCAACAACAAGGCACTTACCGCCTTGCGCTGTCAGACAATGAAAACCAACTTCCTTGAAGGAAGATACAAGAGAACCCCTAGAGATCAGCACATCTGTATTTGCGGCGGCCATAAGGTAGAGGATACCTTGTCCTCTGCATTGTAAACTGTATGAGACATTAAGGAAGAAATACTTAGAGAAATTTATAGTGGCAATTTCCCTCTCCTCTAGCGATCTACAGACGATCAAATATTTGTTGACCAGCCCAGATAGATCTGTGATGGTCAGCACAGCCAAATTTGCAGTGAAAGCTGCTCGGATTAGACAAGCTTGCCTCACGATCTGAGTTTTACTTTTAAATGTTGTTATATGTGTTATAACGTTTGTTGCAGTTTTAGATACTGCCTCTGTATATTAGTGTTTTATCTGGCTAAAACCTGTATTTGGTTGCCTGCAGAGCTTGGAAAAGTTACTTTTTAAAACTACAACTCCTATCAGCCCCAGAGAGCATGGACACTGGATTGGGCTGATGGGAGATGTAGTTCAAAACAGCAACTTTTCCAAGCTCTGGTTGCCTGCAATAAACTGATGATGAATAAGACTGGAGAAGAGAAGACTGAGGGGAGATGTGACAGCACTTCTTCAAGTACATGAAAGGTTGTCACACAGAGGAGGGCCAGGTTCTCTTCTCGATCGTCCCAGAGTGCAGGACACGGAATAGTGGGCTCAAGTTGCAGGAAGCGAGATTTCGACTGGACGTCAGGAAAACCTTCCTAACCGTTAGAGCCATACGACAATGGAACCAATTACCTAGAGAGGTAGTGGGCTCTCGGACACTGGAGGCCTTCAAGAGGCAGCTGGACAGCCATCTGTCAGGAATGCTTTGATTTGGATTCCTGCATTGAACAGGGGGTTGGACTTGATGGCCTCATAGGCCCCTTCCAACTCTACTATTCTATGATTCTATGAAAATATACAATAAATGGAAACAATACCCTTATAATTCAAATAAGGTTCAACAGTAGCACAAAAAGATAATCCCAGCAACATCAGATAATAATTGAATGTCAGATGTCATTTGGATCTTGGAGAAGTCACTGTCTGAAGGTCATCCAGTGAGCTTCATAGCTGAGTTGGGATTTGAACCCAGGCCCTAGTTGGCTATCCTAGCCATTACACTACACCACTCTTTCCCAACCTGGTTCTCTCCAGATGTTTGGATGACAACTCCCATCACCCCCAGACAAGAGCTCTAGTTCAAAACATCCGGAAGGTACCAGGTTGGGAAGGAGGCAATGAGCTGACTTAAATAGCTTCGCTCTCTCTAAAGCAGAGATTGGCCATGGAGGTGGGACAAAGGCAGGTATGATATTAGCTTTAGGTGCGGAGGAGGGGAGAAGAAGATCAACCAGGCAGCCAATTTAGAGTCAGAATGAGGGTTAAAAACCCACATGATGGAAATAAGCTGAGTTTTTCCGCTTTTGGCTAGCTAGCACTATATTGAATGTTTATGCCCTCTTTTGGAGACAGCCTGCTAATTTATTAATTCTTACATTTATATCCCGCCTTTCCTCCAAGGAGCTCAAGGGGGCATGAACAGTCTTCTCCCCCATCCTCACAACAACCCTGTGAGGTAGGTTAAGACTGAGTGAGACGCAGTGACTGGCCCGAAGGGGGATTTGAACCCTCGTCTCCCATGTCCTAGTTCAACCAGTGACCTGGCTTGTGCAAATTATGGATGCCTCCTAGGTCTCTTCTCCCATTCTGTTATCCATATTTCCTTTCTCATGCAGGGAGGCAGGTGTCCACAGGTGAGGCCACCTATTACCATACAGAAGGACTTCTTCTATTTGCACGCCCTTCTAAGAGTGGGAGAGAAATACCCTCCCTTTTCACAACTGAGAACTGAGAGACTGGCCAAAGCAGAATCCTCGTGAGTCAGGTGCACAAGCGGGGGGGGGTTGTTAGGGAATGCTGGGACCTGAGCATATTGTGCGCACATGCGCGCACACACCCCCTCTATCTCTCCTTACCCTTTTCCTTCCCTCTTTTTTCACCTTGATTTGTTGGAGGGAAGGGAGTTACTTTCCTGAAAGGATTGCTGGGCACATTGCAAAGCGTAGTGATACCTCATCCACCCACCTGCTATCTTAATTTGCCCTCAGGCAGCTAGCTATACATCTAAATCAGCATGTGCAAATTTCAGGCCAATTATCATGTGCAAATTTCATGCACATTGTATCACATGGGCCTTTGCTAGCAGCATCTTTGCATTTAAGAAACCTGCTTAAAAAGAAAAAAAATTAAACACTCCCCCCCCCTTTAACCTATTAGTGCCATGTAAACTCCGATTTCCCTAAACAAACATACTAATTTTGTACCTGGGTTCATCTCCACTCACTTGCTCACATCCACTGAGAGCTAAGCAGCTCCACCACGCATCTCCCCCCCAGTACTGCAGTCCCAAATTGGCCCTGTGAGGCTACTCTTAATGAGAAAACACACCATGGAAATCAGATCACAGGTATTTGAGCTCACCTTGTAGCTTTGGTCTCCGACTTTACAATCTCAAGGTTCCTTCCACTTCTTTTTTTGTGGGGGCAGGGAAGGGTCACACTTTTCAGCATCTCTCTAAGTTAGATTAATGCAGTGTGTTATATGTGGGGCTGTCTTTGAAGACAGTTTGGAAAGTATGGCTAGTGCAGAATGCAGCAGCCAGATTATTGACTGGGATCAGAAGGTCTGAGCAGATTACACCGATTCTGGCTACACTGGCTACAGAGTAGTTTCTGGGTTCAATTCAAAGTGCTGCTTTGACCTATGAAGCCTTATTTCGCTCAGGACCACAATACTGCAAGGACCGCCTCTCCCCATAGGAATTATGAACCAGCCTGGACCCTGCAGAGGTGTGGAGGGAGGCCACATGAGACAGGGCCTTTTCAGTGGTGGCTCCCTATCAGTGGAGCACTCTCCTTAGGGAAACACACCAGGCAACATCGTTCCCAGTTTTTAGGTGCCAGGCTAAGACCTTTGGTAATTAAGCTGGGCCCTAGGTGGTACCTATCTTCTAGTACATTCATTGCTCCTCTCACTTTTGCCTCTGGCTCCGCCCACCACTGGCATGTGACCCTCAGAAGGTTGCCCAGGAGGAAAGGTAGCCCCTGGGCTAGAAAAGTTTCTCCACCCTTGGAGTAGGGGAATTGAGACAGAGGGAGCAAGTTGCCCCAAAACCACATGGTGACTCGCGTCAGATTTGCAAAGATTTTGCAAAGGCCTATGGCTATATGCAATAAAGTTCATCACATCACTTCATCACATGTCAGATTTGGGATTTGGATCTACATCTACCAAGTATGAAGCTAGTGCTGTTTCCCCTGGCTGTCTTCGCATGAGAGCTCTATCATGCTTTGCTTGTTAATGGATGAGGAAGGTAACATCAGCAGGGGCGTGGGACAAAGATAAACGCTCATGGGAAAGCTCTGAGCCAAAGCTGGGCTGTTGCCAACTGCCTGGCAAACAGGCCATCACCCTCCAGACATTTGGACTAGCCAGCTCACCTCTCCTGCTTTACCCAAACTGGCCGCTACTGGGTCACTTGCCGGCATCAGATACTATACCTTTGAAGCCTTTTTCCATAATGTATGTGTTCTGACGTCTATTCATCCCACAAGCACCTGCACAAAAATAATATACAATGGAAAATGCATAAATATCTTTATGCAAAGTGGCTTTGTGCAGCAGAAAGATTTCCCTCTCAGCTTATTGTGATCCTGAGTGAGGGAAACGTGTGTGCTTGGCCACAGGCAACCTCTTTGCTGGGGATTTGGCCGTGGGGGTGGGTGGAAAAAGGAGAGGGCAGCACAAAGTGCAAGATGGCTTGCAGATGGGAGGATGACTGCAGGTCTCTCTAGAAGTCATTTGGTGCCATGGTTAGGAATAAGGGAGAAATCCATTTCCATTAAAGGCAAATCGATCTGATTTGCAGTTTCCAAAAACAACATGTGGCCAAACACAACCATCCTTTGAAATTCACATTTCTCTGAATTTTGCTATGCAGTGCTCCAAGCCAAGTAATTTCTACAAAAATGCATAAACTAAGGTACAGCATGCATTAAAGAATGCCTATGTTAGTGAAAATAACATACAAGGATGCACTGTAACTGGGAAAATTGCTTTGCAAAAATGTGTATGTTGAGTGAAATTTGCACTAAAAGGCTGATGAGGACTTTTAAAAAAAACCACATACTGATGTGGAACTGTGGAGAATTAAACTTACGACTGCAAAAATGAGAAATGGCAATGGACAGAATCATCCATCCCTAGCCACCGACTGCCAAAAATAAGCCGCTCTGTACCCCGATTGCCTTGCTTTTTCACCAGCTGCAGATGTGGATGCAGAAATGCATTCAAGCACCTCAGATTTGAACATGTGCCCCTTTGCAAAAAACTGCATGGTGGACCTGAGGATTTTGTAGGCTGCCTCAGATACAGGGGGGCAAATATGTCTGCATTAATTTCTCTCTATTTCTCAGTTTTCCAGTCATAACTTCAGTTCTTCACATTTCCACACGTTAGTGATTAAAATAAAAAAAAGCCCTCATGAAAATTCACCAGCATTTTACTAGGATTTTCTCTTCCTATACTATGCAATTTTGCCAAGTATACACATTTTTGCAAAGCAATTCTGCATAATATAATGCATTTCCGTATGTTATTTTCATGAATATATGCATTTATACGCACATTTAACTCCGGCATATGCATTTTTGTACACATTACTTGGCTAGAGAACTGCATGGCAAAATTCGAAGAAGTGCACATTTGAAAGGGTGGCTGTGTTTCAGTTTACGTATTGTTTTGGAAAGTGCGAATGAGGCAGGTTCACTTTTAAATACGAACTGAGAAGAACTTCTCCTTCATCCCTAGGCCCAGGGCATTTGCAAAGGGGGATGTTCGTGCAGCATGCGACTAATTCTCACTACTGATATGCTGAAAGCAGACCCATTTTGAGGCTCTATGCAAGATCGTAATCCAACGTGGGCGTGGAATGCAGCAGTATGAGAATCTCTGGTTTCATTTTGAAAGGCAGGTTTCTAGACCTCATGGTGAGGTATACTTGAAAACACCTGCCCCCTCTGGTGAAATTTCAGAAACCGGGGGTGAAGTGGTGGGGTACTAAAAGTGGCTTGGGATGTGTTCCAAACATGGTTGCCTTCCCATAAGAATATTTCAGATAAGACAGGGTAGAGGAGAGGCAGGAAGTGTAAGATGTTGTCTTCAAAGCCATATTTGATGTGTAGTGGTCAGGTAGAAAGGCTTCAGTCTTCTGCAGAGCATCCCTCCCTTATGTGCATCATTAGCTGGATAAATCACGGACCTTTAGTATGATGGCACCTTCCCTGTGGAATTCCCTACCCTTAAATATTAGACAGGCGCCATCTCTGTTATCTTTTCGGCACCTCTTGAAGACCTTCCTCTTTCAACAAGCCTTTTAAGTTGACCTTATCCCACTCTGCTTCTGTGTTGGAATTGCTTTTTAATATGCTTTTAAACCTTTTTTAAAAAAATGTTTTTAACCTTTTTTTAAAAAAAAGCCCTCAAAGCTTTTTTAAAAAAATGTATTTAAAGTTGTTTTGTTTTAATGTATTTTAATGTCTGTTTTTATGATGTTTTAAAGTGTTTTTAGTGCTTTTGTTTGCCGCCCTGGGCTCCTGCAGGGAGGAAGGGCGGGATGTAAATCAAATAATAAATAAATCATGCAAAATAAGACAGCATATGCAAATTTGCTTGGTATGCAAAACTTGTGCAGGTCACAGAATTCAGCTCTTTGTGGTGCACAATTTGATCTGAAAAATACAGTATCTGCTTTGCTAAATTCTTCCAACTGAAGGCAGTACTGTGGGTGGTCACATTCAAAGGCAAAACTGCCTTCACCCATATCCTGGCATGGCTGCACCTGTTTACAGAAGGACACAGAATATATCCGTGGGTGGGCTTCTATTTTTAATGCATTCTTTTACAGCTGGAAATCCTTAAAAAGGAAATCTACCCATCAAGTGGAAAAGGGTGTGTAAATTTCCTAACCTAGCTGAGGACACACCTTAATTAGTGAGTGATCTAACACAATGGGAACATACATACATATCTAAACACATACTTTGAAACCGGCTATCGCTCAAGGATTTGAAGGTTAGTCACTTCAAAATGGGAGGTCTTATTATACGATGCAATGTGGGGGTATTTTGCAAGCCACTTCATATTTGCACAGATTCAACCAGGCGGGTGAGAACTACTCCTACTCCTCTCCCCCACCCACCTGGCTTTGAGGACAACCATTTGCGTTCAACTTCATAAAGCTTTTCTTGCAAAACTACTCCCTTTCCAAAAATCTGTTGGGGGAACAAAAAGGCGTTTTTACTCTATTCCATTCTCTTCTCCCATTTTTTTCTACTGCTGCAGTTTGGGCTGTATTCATTCCCACCTTGAAGGCTCCAGTCCTTCATCTACGGCACTGGTTCTCAAACTTTTTTGGTTCGCGGCGCACTGTAAAACATATACAAATTTTCTGGTGCACTTCGTGTACAAAATTAAAAATATATTAATATATTTTAAACTATGAATAAAAATAACTTAAACTATCGAAAACTATTACTTACCCTATACAAATGGGTTTCTTCTCATTTTTAAAATATACTTTCATAATATTTGAGGCACACCTAGCCACCTCTTAGGGCGCACCAGTGTGCCTGGGCGCACCGTTTGAGAATCACTGATCTATGGCCTGCATCAAAGCTATCATACAACGATCTTGGGAAATCACATATAGGACAAGCCAATGGTACAGCAGTGGCTAACCTGCGCCCTTCAAGATGTTGTTGAACTCCAACTCCCATCAGCCCCAGCTAGCATGGCTTAAGGTAAAGGATGATGGGAGTTGGAATACAGCAAGATATGGAGGGCCACAGCTTAGCTACCACTGCTGCAGGAGAAGTAACAGCAGCATGCAGTAGCAGACCTGATTCAGGGCCCATCTGCACTACACATTCAACGCACTATCATACCACTTTGAACAGTCAAGGCTTCCCCCAGAGAATCCTGGGAACTGTGGTTTGTTAAGGGTGCTGAGAGTTGCTAGGAGATCCCTATTCCCCTCACAGAGCTACAATTGCCAGAGTTCCTTGGTTGTTGAACCACTCTGGAAATTGTCACTCTGTCTAACAACTCTCTGCACCCTTAACAGTGTCATGCAGATGTGGCCTCAGAGGTCCATATGTGAAGAAAAAGAATGCTGCTCATGCAGCTGCATGCACAGATGCGCAAACTCAGTAAGCCACGTGACAGGGTTTCACATGTGGACAAGATTTTATGAACGAACAACCAAAGTCTTGCAGCAGGAAAACAGCTGCTTTACAGACTGACGCCTCTTTTCTGTATCTAGAGGAGGCTACCCATAGACCAGGGGTGGGAGATCTGCAGCCCTCCAGCTGTTGTTGGACTCCAACTCCCATCATCCCCAACCATTGGTCATGTTGGCTGGGGTGGATGACGGTTGGGATCCAGCAACACCTGGAGAACCAAAAGTTCCCTATCCTTGCAACAGCCTCTCAGTTCAAGAAATTGGTATTGTAAAAGTATGGGCAAGTGGCACATCATTACAACCCAACAACTTTTCTAGAATCCTCAGGTGGGCGGGGGGGGGTGGGGGTGGAGAGAAGGGTACATTTACAGACCCCAGAATTCTCCCTTTCGAAAACTCTGTTCTTTGCTGTTTGTAAACACGCACCAACACTGGCCAACCCTCAAAGATTCCCAAGCAGCAATGAAAGACAATCTAGCTGAATGGATAAATAGCAGTATAGGGGTTAACAGCAGGACAACAAAATTGTATTTTGCGAGCCCTTATGGTTGCTTAGAGACTGATACTTCGAGTGTGGAAGGATAAACACCCCCACTGTCCTGGCTGCATTGGAAGTATTTCATACAGACGTCAATTCTGAGTGGATACCTATTTGGACATCTGGAGGACTTAGCTTACGTGCTTAAGACGTATGTGCTGATGGGTACTGCAAATGCAAACTGATGGCGGCTCATTGTTATTAGCAGAAGTAGTCATTTTTTTTAAAAAATCTTTTTTGTACCTTCAGTGTTTTTGCTTATTTTATTATTTTTTCTTTGTTTTCTTCTTGGCTTTCATCGTTAAGTTTGCACATAAAAAAAGAATTAAAAAATAGCTGAATGGACAATTGAAATGGAGATGAGCGAGAACTTCAACCCAAAGCTCACAACGATGCCCTAAAATCTGGAGGAAGGATTTCAGGCCTTTGTGTAGGGGCAGCTGCTGGCTGGCCTACGGGCCTAATCCAGCCCACTGAGCTTTATCCCGTGGCCCATCACCAGTCCTCAACACAATTGATCAGTGGCAGCATTGGCAACTCTGTGTGTGTGTACGGAGGCGGGAGTGCCAGTCTGAACCCTCTGTCGACTGCTCAGGGAACAGGAAGGGGGATGCTCCATTTGGCTCCAATGCTTCCTGGGTGCTTGACGGTCATCCCCAGTTCTCGACAAATGTCATCGCTGGCTGGCTGGAGCTGTCCTGTTTCCTGAGCTCTCCAATCCACTCTGATGTGACAATTAGATTAGACAAATTCATGGAGGACAAGGCTATCAATGGCTACTAGCCATGATGGCTGTGCTCTGCCACCCTAGTCAGAGGCAGCATGCTTCTGAAAACCAGTTGCCGGAAGCCTCAGGAGGTGAGAGTGTTCTTGCACTCGGGTCCTGCTTGCGGGCTTCCCCCAGGCACCTGGTTGGCCACTGTGAGAACAGGATGCTGGACTAGATGGGCCACTGGCCTGATCCAGCAGGCTCTTATGTTCTTATGTTCTTATGTTTTGCGAGTGCTGAATAAAGAGATCATCGAGCACTCGGGAAATATCAGAGCACTTCCTTCCCATTTCAGCGCTCTACGAACAAGGGGAGCTCTTCCTGGTGCTACAGCTGCCCCTTCACCCCTCGGGCAGCCTTCTCCTGTTCCATCTGTGGGCAACCTGGCTTCCGCCCCCTGGCTGTGCTCTGCAAACTCTCAAGAAACAGCTGAGAGAGAAATGCTGACTTAAAAAAGGATGCACAAATGGCTGTCCACCCCGCCCTCCCAAAAGGAACAATTTCACCTCTTGGGGGTGTGTAAGGGTTTTTGATTCCAGTTGTTGTTTTAGACTCCCTTATCTGTGGTTAGTTTTTCCTTTCACATGAGTGGACAAGCTGGCTTCCGCCCCCTCATCCCAGTCTTGTGCTACCCAGCAGCTCTCAAACCTGTCTGGCTGCTGGTCCTGCTGCTGGTGTGTGTGTGTGGCAGTATGTATGTGTGTGAGAGAGAGACAAAGAGAGAAAGTGGGTGGCTGCACCCACTACTGGCATATGGCCCTCAGAAGGGTTGCAAGGATTAAATGCAGCCCTCAGAATGAAAAATGTAGCCACCCCTGCCTTAATCCAGTTAGAAGAGAGTCCCTTAAATAACCACCATAAAGCAAGCCAAAGAAGCCAAAGCAAACATACAGGAGATATGGGATAGACCAGCGGTAGCCAAGATGGTGGCCTCCAGTTGTGCTTGGACTACAGCTCACATCAGCCCCAGCCAGCATGACCAGTGGTCAAAGATAATGGAAGCTGTAGTCCAGCGACATCTAGAGGGCATCTACAGTGGAACACAGCTGAAACAAACATACGAGGGCCTTTGATTGTACTTTAAGTGGACCTGGAATTGTTCTAGGTTCTACTTCAAACGATTAAATGGTTGAAAATCACTGACCTACATCACTCAGATAACCGTAGCCTCTCCAGTCGGCCGTGCCTCTGTCAAGAAGTTTATTACTGAGCTGTTCAAAAAGTTGTGACAGCAAGGAGTTAATGCGGAACAATGCAAGAGCCCCACTGACAAAGCCAACCAGGGACGACAATGCAATTGAAATAGTACAAAATGTACGCCAGGCACACGGCCGGGTGCCGAGCAATGCTCCAGGGCACTCATTCTCCACAGAATGATCCCTGATGTTAATACATCCATGAATCAGGGAAGGTTCTTCACCTTATCCTTGGCCAAAGTCCATCTACAGTCCAGATAAGGATTGCAGCTATTTAAGGAATGCAGAACTGCTGTACTTTAATGATTATCTGGTGGCAATCTGTCTGTCTTGCCCTTGAACAAAAGCCGCCACACCGTAAAGATTAAAATAGCAACACTCCATTCGGAAGATTAAAACTATCTCAATTTAGCAATTAAACTACTTGCAGATTTATTAACAGACCAGTAATGTTGCAAAGAACAGCAAGTGGCTTTGGAAAGCAAGGAAAAAGAAGCACACTCTTGTTTACCTTAATTAAAAGTCCTAATTCAGAAGTACTCTACTAATGAAACAAAAACACTTGGAGTTGAACTGGAAAATTCACACCCACATTCTGGTGCTTCCTTTGTTAACTTCACAATTATATATGTGTGAGTGTGTGTGAACACAGGATAACATGATGAAATCAAGTTGATGATGTCATGATCATAACATGAGGAAATCAAGTTTTAACTGTAGGATTAAAGAGAAGGAAAGCCTTCGGATGAATAAATCAGCACTGTGCAGGGTGGACTCATTTGCAGGGTGCTTTGGAGCGTCTTTTTCATTGTGGTGGATGTGGGATTGAGCATACTGTCTCAATGTGAGGCAGCTAAGGGGAGCATGTGCACTTTTTTCCTCATTAAATGTTTTGCCAGTGTGGTGTAGTGGTTTGAGTGTTGGACTATGACCTGGGAGAGCAGGGTTCGAATCCCCACACAGTCACGAAGCTCCCTGGGTGACCTTGAGCCAGTCACTGCCTCTCAGCCTCAGAGGGAGGCAATGGGAAACCCCCTCTGAATATCGCTTACCACGAAAACTCTATTCATAGGGTTGCCATAAGTCAGAATCGACTTGAAGGCAGTTCATTTCCATTTTTTCCACTAGTAAAACAGGAAGCAGGGCGACTAGGAGTGGGAGTTTTAGTTTCTCCCAATAGCTTTCCCATCATGAGTTCAGTTCACCACATTTCCGCATTAGTTTGTGATTTATTTTTTTAAGATAGTTCTCATGAAAAATCCAACATTTTATTGGAGATTTCTCCTAATATACACGTTTGCATACATTTTTGCCTAATATATATATATAATGCATTTTGGTATGCTATTTTCATGAATTCATTTTTATTTTTATTGATTGACTGACTGATTAATTGAATTTATATTCCGCCCTTTCTCCCAGTAGGAGCCCAGGGCGGCAAACAGAAGCACCAAAAGCACCGTAAAACATCATGCAGACTTTAAAATACATTAAAATAAAACATCTTTAGAAACATCTTTTTTTAAAAAGCATTAAAAACACCTTGCAAAGCCATTCAAACGCAGATGCATGCATTTGTATGAACACTGTCCCCTAATATATGCATTTTTGTAGACATTGATTGGCTGGAGAACTGCGTTGCAAAATTTGAAGAAGGGTGAATTTTGAAGGATGGCTGTGTTTCCGTTCACATATTGTATCGGAAAGTTCAAATCAGATAGGCTCACCTATAAATGCAAACTGAATTGGATTTCTCCCCCACCTCCAATTGTGCCTGACCCAACCAGGTTGCTGCATAGACAAGCAAGATGCATACAGGCAGTGATCTGACAAACGTGCTCACCGCATAACTCACATTGACGTGAAACTATTGGGATCTGGAGCAAAGTGCTGCATCGGATCCTCAGCCCTGAACAGGAATGGTCCTCTTCAGAGTTCCAGCCAGCCAAGCCCTCATCCAGCATCCTATGAACCAGCCTTCAACCAACTTGGTGTCCTCCAGATGTTTCGAACGACAATTCCCATTGCTGGGGCTGATGGGAGTTGTAGTCCAAAACATCTGGAGGGCATCAGGATGGTTGAAGGCTGCTGTGAGCTCACAGATTCCCATCAATCAGCTTCGTGTGGGGTCATTTTCCTTCAATTCACAAAAGGCACCCATTTCTGCATACCTAGGGCAGCTTGCGATACAACTATTTGGACGGGTAAATTTTTTCTCCCTGTCTAGAAATCTCTGTTCGTCACAGCCTTTATGGCTCCTTGCAGCCATGAAGCTCACTGGGTGACTTTGGGCCAGTCACTATCTCTCAGTCTAACCAATCTTGCAGAATTGTTGTGAAGATAAAATGGAGGGGGAGGCAAGGAGAGAACCACGTATGCCACCTTGAGGTCCTTGGAGAAAAAGTGGTATATATAGGGGGCTGGGTCTGATGGGAGTTGCAGTCCAAAACTTCTGGAAGGTGTCTGGCTTCCCATCAACCAGCTTTGTTTGGCTCCATTTTCTTTCATTCACAAAGGCATGCATCCCTGCATCTCTAGGGCATCCCCCAAGGGTGCAGAGGTAGCTACCTTGTTTGCAGCTGAGCTTATTTCTTCTTCTGGGAGGACGGGTGAGATACAGATTTAACAAACAAACAAACAAACATTTCCCTTCCAAAGTGAAGCACCCAACCAGCTGTATTTGCCATCAGTGGCAAGAAGTGGGTCTGCAACTAGGGATGTATTGGAGAATTACATCAGAAACAGACACGAGAATGGAAATTCTCACAATCTGCACATTCGTTGGGGATCAGGAATGCAAACTGCCCAAGCAAATATGCGCAGTATTCACTATCATTGGGGTTTTTTTAGTCTGCAAACTTTATGTCAATAATTATGTTATTTTCTGCATAGTTTTTCCTTTACTTGAAGTGCATTGAAATTAATTCCGTAATTAAATATGTGATTAATTACATACATTTTGGATAGAGAGATGAATAACTAGGTTTTAGCAGAAGCCGAACTGCAGCAGAACAGAAACAGCAGTGACTGTGTCAAACCCAGGACACGATGGAAATCACTTCCTCCTTACATCCCTAACTACAACAAAAGGTATCCTCCTCACCTTCTAAACAGGAGTGCTCCCATTCAGGATTCCAGCTGGCCAGCCATGCCCTTCTTCAGCATACTCCATTCTGTCCCCTCCTCCCCATTTTCAGTTTTTTCCCCCAACTGACATTCAACATTCCATGCTGCATTGGGGCCACTGCTATGGTGAGAGCTAAAACCTGCCCCCCATCTCAAATGTTGGGTAGTCTGAAAGGGATCCAAGTGGCAGTGTATGTGTGTGTGCATATGTGTGTGTGCATATGTGTGTGTGCGTGTGTGTGTGCAATACATGCAAAGTGTACAGAGATGTATAGGACACGCCAAGGTCCTTGCAATGTTCAACATTCCCTCCTCCCCCCCCCGACACTCTTTATCATAATGGCAGATATTTTGCCAGCTGATAATAATGATTTGCACTGGAAATCTGTCATTACAGTTCTGCTTTCCACAGGCGTACAGCAGAATATGAAAAGGAGGCCTCCCTTCTAATATCTCAGTGACCTTTACACACCTCTAGAGAAGAACTGGCAGCTGGCAAGAAAACCAGATGCAATAAAGTTGGACTTGCCAATTTATTCTCCCTGTCTAGAAATCTGTATTCATCTTGCCCCTTGTGGCTCCTTGGTTCAGGATTTCTCTTTCTGAACTCCAGCTTTTCCCAACCTGGTGCCCTCCAGATGCTTTAGACTGCAATTCCCACGGCCCCAGCCAGCCAGGAATTGCAGTCAAAAAAACATCTGGAGGGTTCTAGTTTGGGGAAGGCCACCTTACACAGTCCAAATAATTAAGGAAGATTTTCCCCTGGCCAGCAGAGAACTGTTTGCCAATGAAATTAAATGCAAGCCCAAGTGTCGTTCCTAACACAAATGAATTTTCTCTAAAGGGAGAAATACACTGTTCTGTCCAGTATATATAGGCAGAAAGAGCACTGATTAGGAAAACGCAAGGGTGGAAAACAGGCTAAACTCAGAAGAATCGAGCAGCTCCTACTCTTACTCAAGGACCGAAGCTGACCATACATTTAAAGCAGATGGCTTCACCTGAAGAATCCTGTCATTTGTTAAGGCTGCTGGGTAAACTACAGTTCCCAGGATTCTTTGGGGGATGCCATGTGCTTTATATCTATGGTGTGTGCTCAGCACAACAGTCCAGTTCATAGTGATCTGGGTGTGGTTGTTCCTCGGCAGAAATGGTTCAGCTTGCCTGTTCTGCACTTTCTTTTCTTAATGCAACATGTTTCTCTGTAGCCTGGATGCAGCGGAGTGCGCCTTGCGATGTACATTCAGAAAATAAACCTATGCCTCAGGTTTAAAAATGGATTCAGTTCATCTACCCAGTTTGGGGGAACACAGGAAACTGCTTCATATAGAGTCAAACCACTGGCCATTATAGCTCAGTATTGTGTACACTGGCTGGCAGCAGCTTTCCAGAGTTCCAGACGGGACATTTTCAGTCCTATCTGGAGATACCGGAGATTGAATCTGAGACCTTCTGCATGCAAAGCATATGATCTGTCCTTGAATTACAGCCACCTCCCTAGAGCAGAGTCTGATACAAAGGCAGACCACTGGTCCATCAAGCTCAGTATCGTCTGCACTGACTGGCAGTTGTTCTTTAGGGTTTCCGGCAGGAGACCTCCACAGCTCTACCTGGAGATGCTGGGGATTGAACCTGGGACCTTTTGCATGCAAAGCAGCATGGCCAGCACCAGGCATTACTGGGCCCTTAGACACCAGCTTATTTGGGCACGTGGCTCCTACCTCTCTCCAGTCTCCTACTGCTGTGCGTTTTGCACATGCAGGGCTGCCATCAATAAGATGGCGGCGGAGGCTTCTTTAAAGGGTTGATGCCCCTGCCACCATCTTGGCTGATGGCACATGTGCATGGTATGCTACATGCACGTGCACATGCCTGCCATCAACCAAGATGGCAGTAGGGGCATCAGCCCCTTAAAGAAGCCTCTGCCGCCATCTTGGTTGATGGCAGCAGCAGAAGACTGGAGAGAGAGGTAGGTGGAGCGAGATGGCCTAGAAGCTCCCTTCCTGCAATCCGCAGCAGGGACTCTGCTGCGGATCATGTCAGGGGAGTGCTACTCTCCCACCCATATGAGGGGTCCTTTAGGGGCGCCTCTGGGCTGCAGGAGCCCTCAGCCAGGGCCCAACCTGGCCACCCTTTGGCGTTGGCCCTGCAAAGCAGGTACTCTACCACTGCGCCATAGCCCTTTGTGATGGTAAGGAACATAGTTGTGGCAAACCCTTTTACTAGCAAGGAAAAAAAGACTACAAAGAAATAGCATTCCATTATTTTATCCTGCAAGGAGGATATCCAACAATTTTCTCAGTTATTAAATTACTAGGTGCCAGTAAGCATAAGTCCAAGCAGATTCGGCCTCCTGAAGGGCATTTCCAGTGGCCAGTTCAAAGTCAAAAGATAACTGTGGAGAGAATGGCAACAGGACATGCTAAAGGGTGGGGAGGGCTCATTTGGGAAGCAGAAGTCTTTGTCCCCCCCTCCCCCTTGATTCCACCCTCCACGTTCTCCCTCCAGATTCTAAGTTATCTCTCCAGAAAACTTAGCTACTGAGATTTCCTTTTCATCGACAGAGGGCAGTTTACTCCTGGTATTACTGATGGATATGATCCTCTTTACAAAGAGTAGGGATTTCATCAGAAGCAGTTGACTACAGCCTTACTGCTGGAGAGTAGAGTGGAAGTTTACGGCTGTTTCCCCGGGGGATGCTAGCAAAAGGCAATCTGTGCAGTTTGGAAGAAGAGGATAGATATTGCTCTCTTCCTCTCTCCTTCTTGCTAGTTGGATGGCGTAACTGCCACCGCTTTGTTCCCAGCAATCCCAGGAACTATAGTTCTATGGGCTCTCCTACAAGAGAAGAAAATTAGAAGAATCAAGGGAGCGACAGTGCCTGAAGCCATTCAAAACCAACTTACATTTCTAGCCTTCATAAAGCAGTATCTGGAATGGCACCTGTGGATGTTAGTGTAGGCCAGTGGGCTGAGGGCCCCTCACAAAGTCCCTTTTTGATTGTGCATTCATGATGATTTGCGCTCATGATGATATCAGGGCAGTTATCTGCGATCCCTCTTCCACTACTGCTTGTGGCTGCAAATGTTTCAGGGCGGACATACATTTCCAATTGGTGCATATCCTGCAGCTTCCTGCTGAAATCCTGTAACTTTTCATATCTCAAATGTTTCAGGGTTGCTGTTTCGTTTGTTGCGCTAGAAAGCAAGAGTGACCCTCCAGAAGATAATAATGCGATAACATTTGGAAAGAAGAACAAATAAGGCGGAATGATGTGTGGACAGTCCACTCTAAATCCACCACTAATGGACGATTAATGCATCAATGACATGTTGCAGAATACACCCACAAAGAAATACCAGACTGGAAGGGCCCAGAGCTACAAGCCAGAAGCTCCTTCAAATCTTACCTCCGCCATGAACACAGTAGGTGGCCTGAGGCATAAGAACATAAGAACATAAGAAGAGCCTGCTGGATCAGGCCAGTGGCCCATCTAGTCCAGCATCCTGTTCTCACAGTGGCCAACCAGGTGCCTGGGGGAAGCCCGCAAGCAGGACCCGAGTGCAAGAACACTCTCCCCTCCTGAGGCTTCCGGCAACTGGTTTTCAGAAGCATGCTGCCTCTGACTAGGGTGGCAGAGCACAGCCATCATGGCTAGTAGCCATTGATAGCCCTGTCCTCCATGAATTTGTCTAATCTTCTTTTAAAGCCGTCCAAGCTGGTGGCCATTACTGCATCTTGTGGGAGCAAATTCCATAGTTTAACTATGCGCTGAGTAAAGAAGTACTTCCTTTTGTCTGTCCTGAATCTTCCAACATTCAGCTTCTTTGAATGTCCACGAGTTCTAGTATTATGAGAGAGGGAGAAGAACTTTTCTCTATCCACTTTCTCAATGCCATGCATAATTTTATACACTTCTATCATGTCTCCTCTGACCCGCCTTTTCTCTAAACTAAAAAGCCCCAAATGCTGCAACCTTTCCTCGTAAGGGAGTCGCTCCATCCCCTTGATCATTCTGGTTGCCCTCTTCTGAACCTTTTCCAACTCTATAATATCCTTTTTGAGATGAGGCGACCAGAACTGTACACAGTATTCCAAATGCGGCCGCACCATAGATTTATACAACGGCATTATGATATCGGCTGTTTTATTTTCAATACCTTTCCTAATTATCGCTAGCATGGAATTTGCCTTTTTCACAGCTGCCGCACACTGGGTCGACATTTTCATCGCGCTGTCCACCACAACCCCGAGGTCTCTCTCCTGGTCGGTCACCGCCAGTTCAGACCCCATGAGCGTATATGTGAAATTAAGATTTTTTGCTCCAATATGCATAATTTTACACTTGTTTATATTGAATTGCATTTGCCATTTTTCTGCCCATTCACTCAGTTTGGAGAGGTCTTTTTGGAGCTCTTCGCAATCCCTTTTTGTTTTAACAACCCTGAACAATTTAGTGTTGTCAGCAAACTTGGCCACTTGACTGCTCACTCCTAATTCTAGGTCATTAATGAACAAGTTGAAAAGTACAGGTCCCAGTACCGATCCTTGAGGGACTCCACTTTCTACAGCCCTCCATTGGGAGAACTGTCCGTTTATTCCTACTCTCTGCTTTCTGCTTCTTAACCAATTCCTTATCCACAGGAGGACCTCTCCTCTTATTCCATGACTGCTAAGCTTCCTCAGAAGCCTTTGGTGAGGTACCTTGTCAAACGCTTTCTGAAAGTCTAAGTACACTATGTCCACTGGATCACCTTCACTGGATCACCTTCCACCTTCAGTCACCAATCTGCAACTTGGGACAATACTAATGACCGGCCAACTTTACAGGACTGACTCATTGATTTTTTAAAAAACTTTCCTAGAAAGGCTCACAATAAAGATAAAAATACAACAGCACAATAAAAAACATTGAAAGCAATAAAATAACAACAAAAATCTAAATTAGCAACATGAAAACCAAACAGTGAAGATAAAATGTCTGGGAGAGAAGAATATATAAATTCAGTTACCTATATTTGTTTTAAACCATTTACTTGTTTTATCTCTGTGTTAATGATTATTATATTATGTTTTTTTTAAAAAAAATAGGTTTGCAGAGTTTAGTTGTCTTCTCTATCATTTCGTTTTGCACATAGCTTAGGGAGTGTTTTGATTGAGCAGTTTATAAATTCTTTCTATATCAAAATAAAGAAGTAAAGGGTCTTTGCCTGGTGTCAAAACACCATCAAAGCAGGTGCCAGGCAAGCCAACCTCTTCTGCTCCTCTGCTAGTCCCCACCTGTGCCAGCTGTCCTACACATCCAAGGCAAGGCTTTGGGGAATGAACTGGGGTAGTGTGTGGGAAGTAGCCCTTTGGTACCAAAAAGAAATGTGAATTTATTTCCCTTCCCCTTTGAAAGTGCTGGAGCCCGCATTGCATCACTATTTAAAAGAAAGAAAGGAAAGGGGTCCGTTACCAGAGAGTGAGTAATTGGTGTTTGTCATCCGCATGGCCGGCGTGTACGAGACATTTGGCATGTCGTGGCCTTTCTTCTGTTTCCGTCGATACCAGATGAAGAGTGCCAGCAAAACCATAATAATTAGCAGGAGGATAATAATCCCAATGATTGCTCCCACTGAATGCCTCTCCGATCCAAGAGCGGGACTAATTTTAGTATAGGGATTTAATTCTTCCATCATGAGAGCCGCTGTTAAAAATAATTCACAATGTGCCGTTAAATTGAGTGGCAGAGTTCCATTTTGCAAGGAAAGGCTTTTTTTCTCACTCTCTCATTCTCTTTCTCCCTCGCTCCCAGCTCTTTGGAATTAACAGTGACTATACTACGGATATTGGATGGAAACATTTGGTAGCTCAGGGAAATGGTCTTGTAGCCCACTGGCCCCATCCAAAGTTGTTTTTCTTTCTGGGCGAAGGGTAGAAATGAGCGGATCTGTCAATTTTGGTTTCTCCCAGTTTCTCATTTTTCCAGTCCTAAGTTTGGTTCCCTACATTTCCTCACCAGTTTACTTTAAAAAAAAAACACCAAGAAAATTCATCAGCATTTTAGTGTATACTTTTCCAAATGTGCACTTTTTTTGCAAGCAATTTCCCCTAACGTTTTAGGGCAACATTTTGTATGCATTTTAATTAATTAACTATTATTGTTATTAATTCAATTTATATCCCACCCATCCTGTTGAAGGAGTTCAGGGCAGCAAACACATCAGTAATAAAAAAGCATTCTGAAAACAGTTTGAAGCTGAAAACGTTCTCTCAGCCAGTGATTTCAGGGTCTCCAGGAACAGTATCTTTCAGCCATCATATGCCTGGGAAACAGGAATGTTTTTAGATGCTTCCTGAAGGAGGGAGACAGATGCACCTCACCAGGGAGAGCTTTCCACAAATGGGGAATTGCCACCGAGAAGTCCCTGTCACGGGTCAGAGCCAACCAGGCAGTCCCCTAGTGCCAGCCCCACTGACAAGGCCTCAGCCGCGGATAGTAGGGTCTGAGCTGGTTGATATGGTTGACATTGGGAAAGGTGCTCTTTTAGGTAATGGTTGGTAGTTAGGTGAGCCAGTGTGGTGTAGTGGTTAAGGTGTTGGACTACGACCTAGGAGACCAGGGTTTGAATCCCCACACAGCCATGAAGCTCACTGGGTGACCTTGGGCCAGTCACTGCCTCTCGACCTCATGAAAACCCTCTTCATAGGGTCGCCATAAGTCGGAATCGACTTGAAGGCAGTACATTGACATTTTATTGGTAGTTAGGTAGGTTTTATTGGGGAAGGTTCATGCACACTTTCCCTTAAAGTGTGCATTTCGGTACACATTTCTTGGCTGGCGAACTGTATTACAAAATGGGAAGAGCTGGGCATTTTGGTGGGCAGCTCTGTTTCAGTTTGCTTATTGGTTCGGGAAGTGCGTACTGAATTTCTCCCCCAGCCCTAGACTGCAGGAGGGTTGGGACACCCAGACCTGCCCCACTTACAAGGACATCTTCACTCATTCCAATGGCAAGAAGTGGCTTCTCCCCCCATCACCCACAAAAGGATTCCTATGCAGAGCTGTCATCTCCACTGAAATAAATGGGGAAATCCACACACCTGGCAGCATGCGCTGGGCTCTGGATTGGGGCACTTATTTGAGAGGAGGGTTCCCAAACTCCCACCCCCAATGACTATCTGAAAATTGCTGTGGGTCTTGGTGGATCTCTGAATGATTTTTCTGCCTGTTATAGCCATTGTAATATGCTGTATTAGCGGCGGCACGATTTTTAATGCTATTTTGCATTCCTTCTTTTATTTTTTATAATTGTATTTTATTGTGTTACAATATGCATTCCACAGAATTCAAACTGTAAAATGCCATAGAAGAAAAAAATACAATTACAAATCTAAATGGATATTTAATGTGGACATGCCACGGACCACCTGAATGACATTTGTGGACTACTGGTGGTCCTGGACTAGCAGAGCTTGGAAAAGTTACTTTTTTGAACTACAACTCCCATCAGCCCCAGCCAGCATGACCACTGGACTGGGCTGATGGGAGTTGTAGTTCAAAAAAGTAACTTTTCCAAGCTCTGAGTTTGAGAACCTCTGATGTGCAAGGCTGCCTATATTCTGTTCATCCATAATTGTGCCAATCCCAGTAAAAAGCTGTTACTGGAGAGTTTTAGCTTTCATTTTAAAATACTCAAGTTTCTAGCTCTCATGGATGCAGATGGCAAAGTCTTCAGACTCTTCCCTTTCCTTCATCCTAAATTCTTCCTAGACTGTTGCAGTATCCTGCCTGTCCAGTCCAGGGAAGTCTTTTAGCTGTTCTAGGAGAAGGGATGCATGGAAGAGAAATTTGACCCAATTCTCATTTAAAGGTGCACCTACCTAATTCACACTTTCTGAAACAATACGCAAATCGAAACACAGCCATCCTTTGGAATTGCTTTTGTCCAAATTCTGCAGTGCAGCTCTCCAGCCAAGCAACGTGTACAAAAATGGATATAGTAAAGTGTGCACAATTTAGGGAAAACAATGTATTATTTTAGGAAATAACATAACAATGCAGTACATTAGGAAAAAGCGCTCCGCAAAAATTGTATATTTTGCATTGCATTCAAAAATATGTAAGTTAAGAGAAATCCGCACTCATATTCTGATGAATTTTCACGAGGACTTTTTTTTAAAAGAAAATGATCACCAAGTGATGTGGTAATGTGGAGAAATGAAGTTAAGAGTGGAAAAACGAGAAGCTGAAATCAGCATAGACCACCTATCCCTATCTGGGAGACTGCCTGAAGAAATATTCAAGTGCTGAATTTGAAAGAAAAGCAGAAGGGATTTTGACTCACCTTGATCGCACCTGATTCCTTTGAACCCAGGGCTGCAGTAGCAGGTGCCTGTCACATAGTCACAGGTCGCGTTGTTCATGCACTCGCACAGTTGCTGGCAACCATAGCCAAATGTTCCTGGGGGACACTCTGAGAATTCAAAAAGTTGGAAATGGCTGGAGAGAACTACTGACACTTAGACAAGGGCCCCATCTGCACCATACATTTAGAGCAGCATCATACCACTTTAAACAGTCATGGTTTCCCCCAAAGAACTCTGGGAAGCATAGCCTGTGAAGGTTGCCGAGAGCCGTTAGGAGATCCCTGTTCCCTGCACGGAGATACAATTCCCAGAGTTCCGGAGAGACTAACTGTAAAACCTTTCTTGTAATATTTGGAAGGAACACGTTTCTTAGGTCTTCGTTCTAATTGTTTGTTTCTTCATTAGTTATTAGATTTACTGTATATTCTGCCCTTCCTCCCAGATATAAGCTCTGCCATTTCCCTGCTGCTCCTTCTTTGCAAACAGACAGAGGAAGAAGTCCATGAAAGGACACTTTCATTTGCAGATGGGAGGGGAGTGGCACTCAAGTCAGCCCTGACGACAAAAGTATAAATAATTTAACTTTGCATTTGTTCTCTCTTTTTCTCAGATGAGTTCCTGTATCTCTTCCACAGACAAAAGGACTGAACGTCCAATGACAAAATTTATTCATGCAGTTACCATGATGGTCTGAGACAATAAATCCAGAGGTAGATTATTGTGTATTGTTGGGCAACATTCAACAACAAATGGCAAGGAAGGCTACAAACTGGTCCAGCAACTCCCACTATTCTGGCACAAAGGGAAGGGAGAGTTTTATGGAAAGCGCAAGCCAAGTGCACTGTACCTTCATCCTAAACATCAGAGGCTCTTTCAAGGTCAGGTGATGACCAGGGGACTGGAAACAAAGCCCTATGAGGAGAGATGGAAAGAACTGGGCATATTTAGCCTTGAGAAGAGAAAACTGAGGGGAGATACGATAGCACTCTTCAGGTACTTGAAAGGTTGTCACACAGAGGAGGGCCAGGATCTCGATCGTCCCAGAGTGCAGGGCATGGAATCATGGACTCAAGTGACAGGAAGCCAGATTTCGGCTCAACATCAGGAAAAACTTCCTAACTGTACGACAATGGAAGCAATGACCTAGGGAGGTGGTGGGCTCTCCAGCACTGGAGGCCTCCAAGAGGCAGATGACACCCACCTGTTGGGGATGCTTTAAGGTAGATTCCTGCCCGGAGCAGAGGGTTGGACTAGATGGCCTTATAGGACCCTTCCAACTCTATTATTCTATGATTCTAAGTTGTCCGCCTGCTTGGTCCCATCACAGACAGGTTGTGCAGCACAGCAACTATGCTTAAAGCTAACTTGAGAGAAGGAACTCTCTCACTTCCAAAAACCAAGACCAGCCATCGCACCGTGGACAGCTCCTTGAAAGTTTGGACTAAAATCCAGAGCTGACTCACTCTTCCACTGACATAGGAGCCACCAGTCTCCACTGCCTCCACTGTTGCTGGACCAGCTCCCATCAGCCCCAGCCAGCATGGCCAATGGTCAGGGATGATGCAAATGGTAGTCCAACAACATTGGCTAACTCTGCCTCATAGCAATGACAATCATTACCCCACAGCAAAGCAGAAGGGAAAATGGCAGCAAAAATCCACAACAGGCCAATCAACCTGCCACAAAACAGTGAGCAAGCTTCTGAGTCCTCCAGAACTCTTCATCAGTCTGGAAGGTAAACAATTCTTCTGGGCCTTTTAATCACTGAGGTTTAGTTCACTTTAGAACTATTTTGTTTCCCTCTTTGTTGGATTTAATGCTGTTTTTAATTGTTTTTATTGATCTCATGCTGCAGCTTCGTGATGGTTTTACGCCGGGCTTATGCTGATCTTTGTGCCGGAACAGGTTTTTTATGGGTTTTTTGTATTGATTTTTTTTTTAGTTTTGACTGTATTTGTCATGTATTGATTTTAAAATTTGTGAAGTGCCCAGAGAACATGGTTCATGGAGGAGCAGATCAAGGCGCAAAATAAAAGAGACAGATAAACAGGAATGTAAGAAGAGCCCTTCAGCAGCTGGATCCAGCCAAAGGGGGCCCACCTGGTCCAGCATCCTGTTCTCACAGTGGCCAACCAGATGCCTGTTTGGAGGGCTGCAAGCAGGACAGAAGCCCAACAACATGATCCTCCCCATCTGTGATTCCTAGCAGCAGGCACACTGCTCCCAGCGCTGGAGGCAGAACATAGCCATTGTGGCTAGTAGCCATCGATAGCCTTATCCTCCATGAATTGATCTAATCCCTCTTTCAAGGTGACCCAGTTGCTGGCCATCACTACATCTTGGGGGACTGAATCCCGTAGTTTAAATATGCACTGGGTGAAGAAGGACATCTTTTTGTTTGCCCTGAATAAATAAATAAGCAGAACAGAAATGGGGAGGAGAGACCGAGAGTGAGAGCGCGAGAGAGTAAGCTGGCACGATGTTACCCTAAAGCAGATCCCCTGAAAACTGGAAGAGCCTGAAGGATGAATTCCTTGAGGGCTGCCTCTATTATTTTATTTTATTCCTTTATTTATTAAATTTATACCCCACCCTTCTTCCCAGAATTAGATGAGCCTCAGCTAGGATTGCACTTTGCTAGGGTCACTGACAGGTCCTTGGGAGGCCCTTGTGCAAAAGATGCCCCTTTCCAAGTGGGCCGACCTCCTCCTTGCTGCCATCGCCCCTGACCGTTCACTTGCCCTTTCATCCTAGGCACAATCCACACCACTGCTCAGAGCAGGCAGCAAAGGACGCTTCTCTTCTTAGGATGTCACACTTGTTTGGAGGGGGCGGGCGAAGAAGCAGCCAGGCCAGGCGACTCTGGGGGCAGGCAATGGGTCCCCTGAAGGGGTGTGGGCCTTGGCAGGTAACTGATGATGCCACCGCCAGGTACCATCCCTGACTACTGGTGAGCGGAGCTACTCTGCCCAACCTAGAAAGACCAACTGGAGTAAACGGCAGCAAAAGGGCCTTGGCAGGCACTATACCAGGGAGGCAAACATGCTGCAAGCCATTAGATGGGACATTCTGCAGCACAGAGTCGGGGACTCTCAGGTTTGGGGGCCAAATGTGGCCCTACAAGCCTCTCTATACGGCCCTCAGAACTCTTTCCAGGCATTGGAAACTGGAGGCTCTGATGTCAGTGGGGCAGTGAATCCACTCTGGGTTTTAGTCCAAACTTCCACTGAGCTGTCCACAGGGGGTGTCCACTGTTCCCAGGTTGTACCCTCTCTTACCACACTCACCACTGGCCCTCCTTCACATCCCAAGAGTTTTTCCTTGGCTGGAATAAGAACATAAGAAGAGTCCTGCTGGATCAGACCAATGGCCCACCTGGTCCCATTGTGTGTGTGTGTGTGTGTGTGTGTGGGTAGTTTTTATGTGCTGGTTAAAGGGTGAAATAATTGTAAAGCTTTAGGCAAAAAGGCAATATATAAATCCAATAAATAAGTAAACAGTCCAGCATCCTGTTCTCATAGCGGCCAACCAGTTGCGCCTGGGAAGTGCCGGGATAAGCAAGCCTGCATGCTTTTAATAGGAAGATGTCCCTTCTAGCCAGAATTTGGGGACACCTCTATGCTTGTTTACTGTGATGTAATTTCCTATTGACCAGGTGGATTTTTATCCTCTTCCTCCTTTGTTAAGAGTTATAGAACCATAGAATAGTAGAGTTGGAAGGGGCCTATAAGGCCATCAAGTCCAACCCCCTGCTCAATGCAGGAATCCAAATCAAAGCATTCCCAAGAGATGGCTGTCCAGCTGCCTCTTGAATGCCTCCAGTGTCGGAGAGCCCACTACCTCTTATTCTCTTATTCACATATTCTCCATTAAGCCACAGGAGACAGAAGCCTCCACAGGTTTTCTCTGCCAGATGATCCCAATCATGGACTAAAATCTACTCCCTGCTTCTATCTTTCCTCTCCACGCTACAGCCTGTGTTTCCTGAACATATGAAAGGTCATGAGCCAACACTCTTAATACTTTTTACCAAAGAAGGCTGTCTCTGTTGTTTTTATTCAGCTAATCTATGTGAGGGGAAGGTGGGCTGGTTAATTCTCATTCCGCTTTGCAAAATATACACTCTGCTAAGAAATAGAACTACTAAACTGTTTCTATTTCATTTAAACCAAACAGGAAGCCCACTAGCAGGGCCGGAGTGCGACAGCCCGCTCCCCGCTTGCGATTCCCAGGAAGGGGCTTTCAGTAGCCGCTGACAGCCTTGCCTTCCATGAATTTGTTTTCACTGAATGTGCCCTTGGGCTCTGTTCACGCTTCTTGCTGGCCAGGATGGAGAAAGGTGTGTGTAGAAACTAGCCTACTCTGCAAAGGAAACATCTGCATTTGTTGCTCTGTCCACTTTTCCCCGGCCCCCACGTCCGCCCCACCCGGCCACTGGCATGTGGCTGCCTAGAAGGGCATGCAGCCCTCAGGAGATGGGAAGGTGGCTCGCAATAGTGGGAACTGTCCTGAGCCTTAAATGCAGATGACTTCTGCAGCAGAAAGCAGGGGACACAGACATTTTCAATGGCGAACCCTGCAAACGGGAGAAAGACTCCCCTGGCACGAAGGGTCATCAGCAACAACTTACTTTGCTCACACTGTTTCCCTGTAAACCCCGTTCTGCAAGTGCACTGCCCAGTAATGTGGTCACAATCGGCTCCATTCTGGCACTGGCAGACGTTGGCACAGTTTTTCCCATAAAAGGCAGATGGACATCCTGGCAGGGTACAGACCCAGAAAGACAAAGAAGAAAATGAAAGGAGACTGAATTTTGACCTGGGAAGCCAAGGGTCAAATCCTCGCCCAGCCATGGAGCTCACTGGGTGACCTTGGGCCAGTCGTCATATTTCAGACTAACCTACCTCACAGGGCTGCTGTGAGGATAAAATGGGGATCGGGGAGAACATGTGTGCTGCCTGGAGCTCCTTGGTTGAAAGGCAGGGATCAACAGACAAGTAAGTAAAATAATAACAGCTTTAAAAATATGTTTCAAAATTGCTCAGGTGACTTAGACCCCATTAAGTTCCTGCATGTCATTCCCATGATTAAATCACAGGAGGAGGCTTGTTCACATCTTGCATGGAACACAGGTACACACTGTCCCTTGTTTGTATGGAAGAGTGTACATTTATCAGTTTGTACAGCTGAACTATTCTGTACATAGGTACACAGACTGTACTCTTGTTGAATGCTACATGTGAATAACAGCGCAAGAGTGCAGCTCAACTGTGGGGTACACAGATTGCACACTCATGTAACATGTGAATGTGCCTAACAGGGGAAGGGGGGAAATACAGAGACCTCTAAGGGTGGGTTGGTAGCTGGTCTAGAACAGAAGAGCCATGATGGAAGAGGCGCAACAGCAGCACTGGGGAGTTGTGGAGAGGGCATGGAGGAGCAGGAAACCAGAAGTAAATTAATGTAGTTTTAAAAAAAATTGTTGAGTTACAGCTGACCGCTCTGGAAAGATGTCAGACTGCAGTACTTAGAATGTTTAGCTACTAATGATGCAGAGGCTTGCATTTAAAAAAACCCTTAATATAAAATATTCAGGTTCTAACTACTGCAGGTCCACCTGAATAACAGGTTTGTTTGTTTAACGTCTCTTTTTACTTGGAACATTTGTTTTTGCTTTGCTTAGCTGTTTTTGGCAGAGATTAAGTATGCATTAGCAAGCGCTCAAAATGCTGCAATGCTGGGAGCTAGCACAAGGGGGCAGCGTATGCTTTTTTTTTTACAGACACAGTTCCACCAAACAATATCATCATTTTAAAAAAAGGTCCCAAATCTTACGTTGTGTACAGTAGGGACCCGTCCAGCCAGGAGTGCATCTACATTCTCCATCATGAGGGCTGCATGTTGCACTGTTGTGACAACTGCAAGAGTGGAAACAATCTGCACCCCAAAAGCCAACAGGACATGCTGGGGAGAAAAAAGAGAGAGGCAAAATGATACAATGCTTCCATATATGTGTGTGTGTGTGTGTGTGTGTGTATAAAATAAAAGCCAGCCACTTCATCCGATGCATAAAAGGGAATCGCCCATTCCACATCAGTGAATGGGAAGCTCTGTGGAGATACTCATGCCATGTACAGAATCAGGGGGTGGGGCTAGGATAATAATTTTTGCTGTACCAAAATTTTGGCCTTCCAATTTCTCAAAAGGTTTTTTTCCTCTTGCAAAAAAAAAAAGGCTTTTACTTTTCTGCTTCTTTCTCAGAGCGCTTTAGAATTTCTTTATAATCTTGGTGGCTGTGGGCTGGTGATCTTACCCCATCCTCATGAGGTGGCCAAGGCTGACATGTATTTGTCTTTCCAGTAAACATTTCTCCATGGTCCCCCCAGCTGCCCACACTTCCTGATCTGAAAAAGTCGCATGGGAGGAGTTCCCTCACGATGTCTTCCCCTGGACTTTGATTGAAGTGCGGGAAGCCGGGGGAGGCTGCAGAGTGCAGATCACTGGCGCGATGATTTGCACAATGAAAGACAGGCTATTCACAAACACACGTTGGCCACCTGAGAAGTAGGGGTAAGAACATCAAAATCCCTTCACCTCATAGGTGGGAATGCCACTGATTTCTCTCTCCTTTTTGATAATTCTTGAATGGAATTTCTTTTCTTATGAATTGATGGAGAATGATAAAAAAAAATTAAAATGCAGGAGAAATTTTCACCACAGCGCTAGTAATACTGCTACTCTTCTGGAAATTTCAGTAAAAATATGCAAGGAATCTGCAAGAATTGCTGCTTTTCTTAAAGGCAGCTGCTGTTGTGTAGCCACAATCACTTTTTAAGAAAAACAAAACATTCACCATCACCTACAGTTAAACAGAAATGAACAGTAATTTCCCAATCACTTTCTAAATATAATGAATAATATGTGAAATTGGCAGGCTTCTTAATTTTTGTTTTGAGTGACAGCAATATTTGGCCTGCAGAAGAGACCCAATAAAAGCAAAATCACAGATGTCTGTTTTTATCCAATCTCTCCTTTGTCACTGGAGGTTTAATATATTTTACCGCAAATGCTGTCTAATACCCTCACTGCATTGTGAATATGAAGTAACATTTCTGAACGACAGGCTTGGCCTTCCCAGAGATGATCCGCCTCCAATTAAGGATTCGTTAGGGAAATGCCAGTTTTCGGATCTGCAAATGTCAATCTCCTACCTAGGCAATTTCAGAGAAGTCACTGCACGTCCTTCCAAAAACCGCTCCAACTTTAACAACTAAATTACGTGTAATATGAATATCTCATCTCTCTAATTCCTCAGCCATATGGACCTTGCAACACAGAACTGTTGATTGCTTAATGATTTCTTAAGAAAAGTGTTGAAAGGGATGAGCAGACCTTCTTTTAGCACAGCCTTCGCCAACCTGGTGCCTTCCAGATGTTTTGGACTACAACTCCCAGCAGCCCCAGCCAGCAGCCTGGGTGCCTCTACAATATAATCTCACCCAGGCAAAAACATTGAAGAATATTAAGCAGAAAACCTACATAGTCAAGTTGGTTGAGGGAGAGAGTTTGTAGTGTAGGCAATATTGAGCTTAGATGGAACAATATTCTGATTCAGTAGAAGATAGCTTCCTGTGTAGATAGATTAGAGTTTTTAGTCTTTGTTACTGAATCTACCATTCTGAAACTGGGCCGCTTCCTTCCTTGGGCTATGCTGGAGCTTCTACGTAATTAATGATTATTAGTTGGAGAAAGGGGCAGCCTTTTGCCTATCAGAATGAATCACGTTTTTTCAAACCAGTGAAGGAAATGCAACAGGACACTGATAATGTGTTTCAGGGGGGCTGCTGAGAACTGTGTCAGCCCTAAATGGTTTGGGGATGGCTTACCGAAAGGACCTCCTTCACCTATACAATTCTGCCCACTTATAAGATAGACTAAAGAGATCCTGCTATAGTTCAATTTAAGCAAGTTCACTGTTTATGGTTTCTATAATTGTTATTAACAACTTAAATAAGAAAACTACACAACTGAAAAAGGAAGAAGTTTGCACTCTGCACATACTCAGAGGCACCACTGCCTTCTTATTGCTTTGTTTGTTCTGGTGACCATGCTCTGGCATAAAAAGTGAAAATCCAGATGGGTAATCTAGGTTGGCAGTCTGAAGTTACTCATCAGCTACTTCAGTTAAATATCTCCCCTGTCCTAATTTGCACTTCATTAATCGATACACTGAATTATCACCTCTTTCAAGATACCCTAATGCAGTTACATAATGAGTTGTCAAGCGGAAGAGTTTCTTGTCTAGAAACAGTATTTGATTTTAAAAACTACCATTGTAAAAAAGACACACACACCGAAAACGAGGGTTCTGTTATGAAGATGTTAAGTTTCTTGGAAATAAACAGGAGCATCTTTCATATAAAAACAGACAGATTTATTGTTATGAAAGAGAGAAAAAGGAAATTTCTCCTTACTCTGGGAACAGTCTTTGCCTATCCAGCCAGGGAAACACTGGCATGACCCATCAATTGGGTTACATGTCCCGTTGTTTGTACACAAACACACTTCTGCACACTCCTTCCCGTATCTTCCGCTTGGACACACTGGGGAAACAGCAACATCAAACACAAAGTTATTATACTAGCCATTGCCCATGACAGCTTTAAAACGAAAATCCAATCGTTTTCAATACAGAAGCAATAAAACAAAAATAACAGTACAATAAGAAAGTTAAAATGCAATATGATTATATAAGAACTTCTAAAGCAATCGAGTTAAATCCAATTAAACTAAAATTAGACTGAGCACACTCCTAAAACTCTACACTGGCTCTTTCTGTTTGGAGTTTCCTTACAGCTAAAGCATACTTTGTGGTTCTATTATGCTGCAAATGGGCAAACATTTTGGGGAAAACATGATTTCTTGGTCGGAGTAGGTGGTTAAAACTAGACAAAATATTTCTCAAGAATTTTTCTCTTGGCCCATCATATCAGACCTAGTGCCAGTGGGCGGCCAGGTCAGGCATTAGCTGAGACCCTCTGCAGCTGAGAGGGGCCCCTGTGGCTAGGGCTGGGAGGTTAGAGCTCCCGCTCCATGATTGCAATTGCAAATCATGCCCTGCAACCCGACGTCGATTTGGTTCATGGAATGGGAGCTCCACCTTCTCAAGCTACTCTTCCCACATGCAGCAAATTGTTCCAGCAATGTGGGAGGAGGCATGGGCTTAAATAGGTGCAGCTGCATGATCCACTGCATCATTGAGTCAGCTGAGTGCATGTGCACACCTGCTATCACCCACTATGGTGATGGGGTCATGACCCTTGCCACCATCTTGAGTGCTGGCATGCAGGTGCTTGAAGTGTGCTGACAAGATGACAGGGGAAGTCACATGGCCAGGCCTATTTACGCCTGCGCCAGCTGCATGGGGGGGAGATGCTGAGGACCTACTGAGTCTGGAGCCAGCCCTGCATCATATAAACAACATTTCTATACATTACAGGTTACATTTTCCAATGTGGGGAAATAAATGCACATCAGTCAAGGCTCCCTTGTCTTCAGTCTCATTAAGTCCAATTATCGGCCTCTGGGCCACAGAGGGCAAAGTGCAGAGAACGGTCTGAAGATGGAACACATGGCTCAACTGCTGGAGCGAAGGTGATGTGACTGACTCACAACCACGTTGCTGTTGAGGATCTAGAAGCACAGCCCTGTTATCCATATCACGATGCTCACAGTGGAGACTGGTGGCCCTGATGTCAGTGGGGCAATGAATCAGCACCTTGGATAGCTCCTCAAAAAAAAAAAAACAGAATAAAACTTGGAGGGGATTTTACTACCCCACTGACATCAGGGCTGCTGGTCTCCACTGAATGCTCATCTGAAACCCACTTGGATGAATTTCCTGGTGAAAATGAGGATGCATATCCCTATCTGCAGTCATATGGGGTGGGTTAGGTTTTATTATCATTGTTTGAGATTTTTTAATGCTCTAATGTGAATTGTATGTTTTTATGTTGTACATCACCCAGAGTGGCTGGATAACCAGCCAGATGGGCAACTACTAAATTTAATAAATAAATAAATATATAGGTTGCTATGTGTGGCTTGCTGTCAATAATTACAGCTGGTTCAGGGCCAATGCCATTTGAAAATAGAAAAGCAATATTATGTTTCCCACTTAGCCTTGTTTATATCATAAGGCAGGGAGAGAGAAATAAACTCTTTAATTTTGATCTAATGCAGCCTTTGCCAATGTGGTGTCTTCCAGATGTTTTGGACGATGGCTCCCATCGGCCCCAGCCACCATGGTGTTTGCAGGTCTAAAACATCTGGAGGGCACCAGGTTGGCGAACACCATTCTAAAGGAACTTTGTAACTGTAGAGGGTCTTGATGGCATTAAATGAAATTCTCCTATATAGACAGGCATCTTTTTAACCTCCCACAAAATGATAGAAAACTAATGGAAAACCAACACTTTGTCGCTGTTTTCTAAACCATAATGAAAGAATTGTGAAATTGCCGGGTTCTTTTTGGCTGCCAGTTTCTCTCCCTGACAAAAACAGACATCTCATTCATGCACAAAGGACAGAAAAAGCCAACACACTCACTCCGTCAGTGCAACAAAAGCAACACAAACATAACTAGACCAGTATTCTTGTAAATAAATAGGCCGTGATTTTATTTTTTTTTGCATTATTTCACTATTTTATCATTTTGACAATTCATGTCTCCTGATTCACATTCACAGGAGATGACCTCAATTTATTCCCAAAGCGATTCAATCAGAGATTAAAATCTGGAGCTGGGAATCTGAGGCCAGCTGCAGCTCCTGCTATGAATGACCCGGATGGGGAGAATAGTCTGGAAGACAATCACAGGCAGTCGAGCAACACACTTATATCTCCCGGAGTAGATAAAGTTGACTTTGAAGTGCAATGCTAAGCAGAACAGTTTCCTCACTGAAATGAGAGAAAATGTAGCAGGCGGCAAGGGAGAAGAAGAGGGAAAGACCCGCCAGAGAGAAAGACCATAACATCAAAGCACTCTGTCCCCCTTGTCTTCCCTTAGGGACAGGGCAATTGTTCTAACATCTCGATTCTAACATCAACACAATTCTGTTCCTGAGAAAAGAGGCAGCTTCACTGACATGCATCCTGAGTTGAAGCATGATCCCATCAAGAGTATCCCTGACAACCTGGTTTCACAAAGCCAGTTAGCATAAAATAAAATAAAAAACTAGACGTGGTCTGATGACCTTTATTAGACTGAGCCAGAGTAATAGAAGCCTGGTTACAGGGAGATCCTAAACTCTGAGCCAGGGCTTCTCACACTTTCTGCTGACAGGAGTCTCTTAAGGCCGCTGAAAATTACAGAGCTCCCCTCTCCCTGACAATTCACAAAATGGTGGCAGATGGAGACAGAATTTGGCATAGCAGCTGGCAGTTACCAGCATCATTTTCTACAGATATCTAATCCGTCTTTGGAAACAGCTATATTTTTTTCTTTTTGGCCACAGTGGTTTCCTTTTGGCAAGGAGTTCAAAAGCTCAGCTTCCCTCAAGGAAAGTACCAGCATTTGCTCTGGCGATATTATGACTCTGCCTCTTCATTTTAGGCAGAATTTGTTGACCCAGAGGTTCCATGTGAAGAACACTTTTTCTTTTATGTTTCTCCCTTCCCGTCCCCACAACCTCCCAAAGTATTTTTACCTATCCCCTGTCGTTTCTTCTCTCATTCTCTATTGACACTCAACTTGTATCTCACAGCCCCCTCTGCCGTCCTCCCTTGTCACTTCTTCCCCCTGTAATAGCTTTCCTCTTTTATCCCCTTCCTTTCTATTCTCAGTTTGTTTGGTGTTATTATTATTATTATTATTATTATTATTTCAAACTGAACCAGAGTTTGGAGAGTCACAAGTGGCTACACCCCCTTTTGATGAATCAACACAGAATGGATACCATTTTATGATAGAAAGTTGTCATCACAATTTGCATGTCACAGTAAACTATGGAATGTGGGGATCACTCCTGCTTTGCTTCTCCCCTCTAACCAGTGGAGCAACAAACTATGACTGCTTGGCATAGTGTTATCTCCAAACCAGGAAAAATGGTTTGCTTCACCCCAAAAAACAAAGACACAGAATGATTGGTAAGCTAAGAACAACATTTGGATTACCATTGTGATTGTTTGGAGCAAAACAAACCACAGTTCCCAGTTTGGATGTAACACTAAACCAGAGATCATGCTTTGTTGCTCCTGCTGGCTAGAGGAAATCACAAGCCTTCTCTCTTAGTAAACCATTAACAATGGTTTATTTATTTTATTTATTGAATTTATATTCTGGTCTTCCTCCCAAAGGAGCCCAGGGTGAGAAACACATCAGCAATAAAACAATACAATTGCATTTATGTATTTATTTATTAAATTTATATCCAGCCCTTCCTCCAAAAGGAGCCCATTTAAATTAAAAAAAAAACAAATATCTAAAAACAATTAAAGAACCCCACAGCTCATGATTTCAAGGTTCCCAGGAACATTATCCTTCAGCCATCAAATGCCTGGGTAAATAGGAATGTTTTAAAATTCCCCCTAGAAGTTAAAAATGAGGGAAACAGGTGTACCTCATTATAGTTTTCTTTCAACAAAACTTTCCCATGGCAATTTTTTTATCCCAGTCTGTATTTCTGTATAGAAATCTATATTTGTACTACTGTTTAACTGCAGTTTTCTGGAATTGGGAATGAAGTTTAATTGACTAACGTTCTGAATATTCAATCTGTTTCCTTGAAAATTTCTTGAAAGTTCCTTGAAAATTCAGACTAAAACCCAGAGTGGATTCCACTGCCCCACTGACATGGAACCATCAGACACCACTGTTTGTTGTTTCATAGGAAGCAATTCATAAATGGGATTAAATAAATATTATTTACTGTGACATGCAAATGTCATTGTTGGATTGACATAAACTACAAATTACTTCAGGCTAGAAAAAAGCAACAGCTTGATAAGAATCTAGGAGTAAATGGCTACTAGCCATGATGGCTCTGCTCTGCTTCCATAGTTGGGGGCAGGATGCTTCTGAATACCAGTTGCTGGAAACTGCAGGAGCGGAGAGTGCTCTTGCGCTCAATTCCTGCTTGTGCTCTTCCCATAACAGGCATCTGGTTGGCCACTGTGAGAACAGGATGCTGGACTAGATGGCCCATTGGCCTGATCCAGCAGGCCTTTCTTATTTCATAAGAGTCCAGAACCTTGGAGTTTGGTTGGAGGTGCTGGATCTGGTTCTGTTGCAAGGTGGCCTCAGACGAACAAGCACCATTACACATTTTATTACCTGTGAAGCAAAAGGCTGTGCAATTTGGAAAGCTGTGTGTGGAAAACAAGCCAACTTTATCATATCATGGGATATATACGCCTGTGAAAATATCTAAAATATATCTTCATTCACCAAGATTCTCTGAACCATGCAGGAGGAGGAAAAAAGAACCATTTCCAAAAGTGAGTTGTTCATACTTCTTACAGCCTATTAAGCTCTTCACTGAAGCTGCGAGCATTAAGCACAAACAATAGTTAAATGGATCTGAGACATTTTGAATGCACAGAAGGGTAATAATGCTTTCTGTATTAGGAACGTGTGGATATAATTGGCATGTTAGTTATTAGAGCTCTGAAGGGGGAGCACTCGAAATCCTGCTGAGATATCAGCTGTGTTCTGGCAGCTATAATGTATTATCAGTCCAAGTTGCTTGTATTTCTGTTAATGAAATTTGGAGAGAGGGGTTACCTTGGCTTGGGCCTCTCATCACATTTCCTAGATGAAGCCAAACACTTCCCTCTTTTCCACCAGTTGTTCATCTTGTTTGTTTTGGAAATGCAACAGCAGAGATAATTCAGTGTGTAACTTAAGGATTAGTTCTGTCAGTGTTAGTCAACTAGCCAAGACGGGGGAGAGGTAATGTTGCTTAGCAACTAGGCAGAGTGGCATGATCTTCACTGACTTAGCATGTGCTCTGATTGGCTGTGTAGTTCTGAGGGAGTTTTTCTTCTGTATATTTTGGTTGAATGTTTCCTGCCCATATAAGGCCTGTACTGAAAGACAAAACCTCTCCGTTCCTTTCTCCTCAAATTACACACTGTTTTTTGTTCAGTTTTCTCAGTGAAGCTTTATCAGGACTTTTCTCTCTGGACTCTGTCTGCATTCTTAAAGTGACAGTCTGAAAGCTAGCTCTTTATTTAGATGACAAGAGGAGTGAAAGCTGATCCAAGATAAAAGTGAGCTTGGGTTTGATCTGCCTACACACCATTGTGGTCTCACTTAGGATCATAAACTCAAGCGAGCACCTTTGATCAATCCTTGATTCGACAGCAGAAGTTCATGGCAAGCAAGGAGCATATTGGCCCATCACCGAATGGCAGATGTGACAGACTGGGCAGGGATGTTGCTTCAAGCGTCCTGCTTCAAGGCCCTCCTAGGACAGGGGTGGGCATATGTAGTTCACTCCAGTAGTGGCTGGTACCCACTGAGACCAGTGGGGGGAAGACAGAGAGACCGACAACAGGGGGAGCCAGAGGCAATGACAGGCAGAACAACTAATTCTAGTATGATTCCCTCCACCCTCCGCTCTGCTGAGTTCTACAAGGGTCAACACTGCATTGAGCAGGGGGTTGGAATTGATGGCCTTATAGGCCCCTTCCAACTCTACTATTCTATGAGAAAGAGGAAGTGGAGAGCCAGGGTCACCCCACAGACTGGTTGTAAGAAGGTAGGCAGGTGGCTGAGGGCAGAGTCAGGTAGGGGGGCAGCATCCCATCTGCCCAAATGGGCTAGCCTCCACTGGTCTTTTCAAAGCAACAGTTTTAATCCTTGGGATATTTTAACACTTAAGGCATAACTGTAGTATGTGATCCTGACTGAGCCAGAACTGTTGCTTAAAGTGGTCTCAGCCACCATGAAGAAGGTGTTAAGTGGTTCCCAAAGACATTCTCCATAAGCCCAGAAAATAGGGTCAACTTTCACCATGATTCATTAGAAAAGATAATAATGCTGGGAAAAATGGAAGGGAGTAGAAAAAGAGGAAGGCCAAACAAGAGATGGATTGATTCCATAAAGGAAGCCACAGACCTGAACTTACAAGAACTGAACAGGGTGGTCCATGACAGATGCTCTTGGAGGTCGCTGATTCATGGGGTTGCCATAAGTCGTAGTTGACTTGGAGGCACATAATAGCAACAACTCACCTGATTGCAAATCTCCCTCTTTTAAGGGTGAGACCATGGAATAGGTGGTGGCAGCTTAACTGCACACATTCCTGAAATACATGTTATTTTGACTCATTCCAGTCTGGTTCTGGAACTGCAATGGTCAACAGTTTTTATAAGCGCTTTTAACATTTTTGTATGTAGCTCAGGGACACCTTTTCAGTTGATTAAAGCATTAACAACTGATTGATCCCACTGGTAAATTGATTAAAAATTGCACCCCCTCATTCCTTTTGTTTTACTTGTTTCATTTTTAACTATTGTTATAATGACTTGTTTTAAAAATTCATACTGTGAGCTGCCCTAGGAAATAAATATTTCAAAATCAATAAATAAAAGAAGACCAGGCTTTGGGTGGTCCACCAGAAACTGGTTAGTGGACCACAACCTGCTTTCTGAACATCTCCTCCTCTAGCTGCAGGCATCAGTTTTTCAAGACCCAGAAACCATTTCATCCCACAGCGCAACACAGGGGACCAACCTTTCATCCATTGTATTTATTCCTCTCTCCCTAAGGGAATACAGCAAGGTGGAGTGGCCCATCTTTGCTAACGTGGTGGCTCAGTTGTGGGCCAGCGGCCACCAGGTGAAAGACCGGTTGAATGCTACCGCTTTAAGGGTGCTAGCACAGAAGGTGGTTTGTTTTTTGCAGCTTAGCTCTAGAATCATTTTGCTTAACCAAAACAAAAAGTACCTGCAATCATAACTGCAATTTGAAAACAGCAATATTTGTACCACGTTAGTCTAAAATAAAATATAAAACCGCATCTTTCTCCTTCTTCCCTTCTTTTTTTAAAAAGAAAAGTATATATGGTATTATATGCTTGCAACATTATGACAAATTTCAACACTGACTGCCTTTAATTAGAACATGAATATTTTATGGCAATTCTGCTGGGTGGATCAACATTTCAAAGGGAAGGCAGGGACACTCAACAGATTGAAATCAGGAAAAACAGGGTTTTGCTTAATGAGATAATTAGGCCTGTTCCAGACTTTGAAAACTAAGCTACAATTTTGCATTAAGACATTCACTGAAAAGAGAAAGTTAAGTGCTTGGTCTCATATTAATTGGTATACATCTTGGTGATGAAAGTAGCGAGGAGAAAATAAACCATATGTTTCTACTTAATCTATGTTTAATGATTTTGCCTAAACACTTCCTGTAATTTGTACCTTGCAGAAAAGTACATTAAAAAAGAGTTGTTTTTCTCTTTAAAAAACAAAACAAAACGATGAAGACCAAACAGGCATTTGCCATGAAGCATAATAGCTATTAAATCCACAAGTCAGCCTTCTGCAACCTCTGGCTTTTTGGACTACAACAGCTCCCATCTGCCCCAGCCAGCACACTGAATGAGGGCTGATGGGAGTTGTAGTCCAAAACATCTGTCCAGGCACCAAGCTGCGGAAAGCTGCCTAGGTAGAAAACAGAGGCCAGCGGACAATAAATTATGGTCACAACACTTGAGAATATGTGAAGCAACCTGTCTTAAAATCGAAGACAGGACTGATATACGCCAGCCAGATTTTCCAACTATAGATGCTCACTCGAAGGGACATCTTTCAGAAGCCCACATATGATCAAAGCAAGGATGCTGGATATCCAGCAGGGGCTGGATCCCATTTGGTGTTTCATGAATTGGCTCCCAGTCCCAGCCTGCTCCCAAGGACCAACTGGGGGTGGGGACTTGCCCTGGTTCAGATGTCCAAATTCTGAGTCACAAAAAGCTGGACTTGCCACCTGCCTCAGCTATGCAATTTAAAGTGATTAATCCTTGATTTTTGTTTCATTCTTTTAAAACATTTGGCAATGAATCCTATATATTGATTACGTATTGTGTGAAACATGACCTCCTTTTGTTTAACTTGTACCAAATGCTAATTGGTTTAATGGGGCAGATGGCACCAAGTTCAGGGTTTTTAAGAGAGAAAAGAAATAAAGAACACTTTCTCTCTGCTGAACACGTGAAGCAGCTTACACTGGATAAGACCATCTTCAATACGTTCCCCAGACAGAGTGCTTGACTGCCATTGTTAATTCAATTCTTCCCCAACTTGGAGCCCTCCAGATGTTTGGGACTACAGCATCCATCAGCTCCAGCCACCACAGATCTATGCACTGGCTCCCAGTATGTTTCTGGGAGAAATCCAAAGTGAGATCATTTCCTGACCTATAAAACCCTAAATGTCGCCACAGATCTTCAGAATACACTGCAAGCGCTTCCTCAAGATGCTCTTCTACAGTCCATGCAATGCCCCCACTAGAGAAGCCCTCTTCAGAGGATGACCTGGCATCCCTCAAGGAACACAGCACAGATTTGAGGTCAGGGGTCAGTGAAGCAGACTCACGGCCATCAGACATTTATTTATTTATTTATTACATTTATATACCGCCCCATAGCCAAAGCTATCACAGTCTCCCAGCTTCTGCCTGTTAAGGACGTAAGAAGAGACTTGCTGCTGGATCAGCCTGGTGGCCCATCTAGACCAGCATCCGGTTCTCACAGTAGCCAACCAGATGCCACAGTGCAAAACCCACAAGCAGGAACTAAGCAGAAAAGCATTCTCCCCTCCTGCGGTTTCCAGCAACTGTATTCAGAAGCAGGTCTCCGATTGTGATCGTCATAGTGTGATCCTCCACTCGGCCGGTGATATCCTTTTCCTCCATGAATTTGTCTCATCCTCTTTTAAAGCCATCCAAGGTGGTGGCCATCACAGTTTCCTGTGGGAGCCAATTCCATAGTTTAACCACACGCTGTGTGAAGGAGGACTTTCTTTTGTCTGTCATGAATCCTCCAACATTCAGCTTAATTGGATGTTCCTGAAGAGGACCCAAACTCAGAAACAGAGGTGATAGCTGAACCATCTCCAAGTCCAAAAAATCACTGGCTCATAAAGGAGCAGGCCTAGGCCAGATACCAGACGCCGGAGTGTTCACATGAGGACCACGGTCTCATTGGGAGTAACAGGCTACATCTGAGGAATGCTCCTTCTTACAGGTAGACCATTAAACCCAAATGACCAGCAACTGTGCTGAGGGTGGGGGTCCAAAAGATCCTGGTCAGTCCCAGATGGAGAATGCTGGATCAACATCTGTTCTCAAGCTCCTTTACACTTTGCGACCTAGCTGTGTATTTTATTTGATTATAGAATTTTATATGCTGATCCCTTGTAAGAAAACCTCTAAGAGGTTTATCAATAAAAACTGTTAAAAACAGTTAAAAGACAACTAAAGCAGCCATAAACTAAAAACAGATTAAAATACATCAACATCTACATGCTTGGATAGGCTTGCCTAAACAGACATGTTGTAAGCAGGTGCCATAAAGAACACAGTGAAAGCGACTGCATGATATCAGTAAGCAGGGAGTTCCAAAGGGGAGGTACTGATTTCCAGGGCCTGACCCCAGATTGCTATTGAACCTTGCTTCGCTCTTGTTGCCAGTGGTGGCTCCATGTCAGTGGGGCAGTGGAATCTGCACCGGGTTTTAGTCCAAACTTCCAAGGAGCAAAGCACCTTGGACAGCTCCTTGAATGTTCAGACTAAACCCCGGAGCGGATTCCACTGCCCCACTGACGTGGAGCCATCAGCTGCCATCGCTTGTTGCTTCTGTAACTGGCTTTGGACTGTGACTTGAACCTTGTTTTGTGGGCTCCTCTGTGAGCAAGCAGTGAGGCGGCAGCATCAGGGCCCCCAGAGGCGGGGCAGCCTCTTGGCCAACTCAAACAAGCTGCTTTCAGAATTTCATTTTGAAAGGCTCCTGCTAGTGATTTGTACTAGGGTGTGTGTGCAGTCCATACTAACTGACAGGTGCCTCTTGCATTTAATAACAGCACACCTTACAAGTGCTGTTGTCTGCCTGGGATGTGCTAGGACTGACAGCAAGGAGATGTGAGCCTTGAGCAGCTGGGCACATTTGCAGTATCTGCCACATTTCATTTGTGCTTCTGTCCTAAGCTATGGAACTGTCTTACTTAAGCATGTTAGCATAGAGCGTATTTACAAAGAAGAAACTAAGGGCCTATTTGCATTTCTGCCCTTTCGTCCTGCTGCTACTTAGAACCTCAAAGGTTTTCAATCATCATCACCATCATAAGGCAAGCTTGGCCTATAAACATTTCTGTTGGCTTTCATCAATTCCTCATAAATAGATACAACCAGTGAGAACCGTCAAGAGTCATCCTACCTTGGTTGCAGAGTAGACCAAAAAACCCAGGGAGGCAATTGCAATGTCCTGTAACGTGATGACAAGGGACGGTACTGTGAATGCATTGTGGACAGGGCTGGTTGCATTGATGCCCATAGAGACCAGGTGGACAAACTAAAAGACAACAACAAATGTCGTAATACAACCACAGAGAAAACAGAAACATTGTTACTATAGTCATTTATAATCATGCATGCATTTTACGAGTAAAGCATTTTGCAGTCTTTGTACTTGGAGATACCTTGGGTGGTGGTATATGGTCTAGAAGCTTCAACCAGGGAAGAATGCAGTGGTCCAGCTGCTCACAGGAACTGGCTACTGGCAACATGTTGTTGTTGCTGCTTTGAGAGCTACACTGGCTGCCAATGTGCTCCCGGGCCAGGTTCAAGGTACTTGTGTTAATTCAAAAAGCCTAACAATTTGGGCCCCAAGTACCTTAAGGACCGCCTGACTCCTTATGCTTTACCTTCTTTCTTTATTAATTATTTGATTTATATTCTGCCTTTCCTCCCAGTAGGAGCCCACCTGAACCACTGAGATCCTCTGATGGGGCGCTTGTGGTAGTTCCCACATCCCTGAGCCGCGGCTGGCCTTTTCTAGGGACTGAGCTTACCATGTGGCAAGTCTTGCCCAGTGGAACTCCCTGCCAGTAGAGGTTTGGCAGGAATTGTCCTTGCCTTCTTTTAGACAACTTTTGAAAACGATATTGTGTAGACAACCCTTTGCAACTTGAATTTTCTCTTTTCAACCAATCTAAAGATGTTTTTAATGATGGTTTTATGGTTGCGTTTTTCTGATTTTATTGTATTCCATCCTGATATATTCTTATGAAAGTGTGACAGACAGACAAGACTGACAGACAGACAGACAGATAAAGTATTCCCATTTTCTAGGTAGGGATCTGAGACAGAAAAAGGGTTAACTTGCCCGCAGCTACCCACAAGTTCATGGCTAATAAAGGAGTAGAGTCTCAGTCCCCCCAATCTACCTCACAGGGTTGTTGTGAGGATAAAATGGAGAGGGAGAACTAGATGCACCACCTTGAGCTCCTTGGAGGAAAGGTGGGATATAAATGTAATAAATAAATAATAGATACTAAATAGGGTTGCCAGGTTCAATCCCTGAGACTGATCCTGTATCTTTAGGGGAAGAGAAAGTCAGCCAAGTGCAGGTGTTCTTGCAACCCTGTAATGGGAAAAACCACAAGGTGGAATTCTCCCTTCCCCCTGCACAACTTTTAAAGATACAGAAGACCTCTTGGAGGCTGGGCCTGGCAACCTAGAGGTCTTCTGTATCTTTAAAAGTTGTGCAGGGGGAAGGGAGAATTCCACCTTGTGGCTTTTCCCATCACAGTGTTGCAAGAACACCTGCACTTGGCTGACTTTCTCTTCTCCTAAAGATACAGGATCAGTCTCAGGGATTGAACCTGGCAACTCTAATACTAAACCACACTGATTCTTAAAAGCCCCATGGCAATAAAAAATATGCATGGCAACTGAAGCCCAAATACGTAGATGTTTTAAATTGCAGGTCTGCAAAAGGTGTGTTACAAGGCGAGGCCTTACAGGGAAAGTTTCAGCTCCTGGAGCTTTGCTTGGCCCATTGCTGTTAAAGCCATGACACCTTCTGTTGACTGGGGCACAAGAGATGAAGATGTGAGGCATGCGCATATCCCACCCTGCTAGCTTGACCGGGGACCACTGTGTTCAAGACACACATATGTTGCCAGTAAAGATGGGCAAATCTGTCAGTTTTCATTTTTCTGTTGTTCATTTTCCCAGTCTTAAGTTCAGTTCTCTGCATTTCCACATCAGTCTGAAAACTGTTTCCCCCCCCCCCCAAACTCCTCATGTCAGTTCATCCAGTTTAGTGCAAATGTCTCCTAATAGAACACATTTTTTGCAGAGCAATTTCCCCTAATGTAATGCATTTTTGTATGTTGTTTTCACTAACACATGCACTTGTAATGCACACCTTACCCTAGTATGTACATTTTTGGACACTTTGCTTGGCTAGGGAACTGTACTGCAAAATGTGGAGGTGTGCAAAGTTAGAAGGCTGACTGTTTCAGCTCTGCATATTGTTTTGGAAAGTGTGGATGAGGTAGGTTCACCTTTAAATACAAACTGAATCAAACTTCTCTATCCCTATCTGTTCAAGCCACATATATACTTCCAGAAGCAAATTAATAATAATAATAAAGATTCATTCATTCAATAATAATAATAATAATAATAATAATAATAAATCCAGCAAGCTCACAAAACGGGGTAAATGTACTGTAATCAAGGTTGGAAAAGTTATTTCCAATCCCTATGCATCCCGGACTTGCGGCAGTGCTATAGAACCTGCGGAAGCTGTTATAATAATACAACCGCAGCTGTCAGCCCTAGCATGAAATATGAAAGTTTAATTTAGGGATGGATCTGGTAATGAGGGATACTTAGGGGACAGGTGCAATTCCTGGCATAATGAGGCTATCCTAATGGAGGAAGGAAGCCACCGCTCCAAGCAGACCACCTACAGCTACACCATCTGATTACATGGATGAGATGAAGGCCTTTGGATGCCCTTCTGGCCTGTGCACCATCGATAGAGCTAACCTGTTATTTTTTCACTCTCTCTGGAAAAGTTTCAATTTCCTCTTGTCACATTTGAAACCCTTGGGATACAAAGTTTGTAAAAAGAAACAAAAAAACCATCCCTCAGCTCCCCAACCCTTTGAGGGCCTCATTTGGGGGCTCAGAGAGCAATTTTACAGCCAGAGAGAGAAATGCTGCGAGCGTCAGGAAAGAAGGTCTTGGAACAGAAATGCTCAAAGGCTGTCAGTGGCAGCAGTGGTAGAGGTCAACGCTGTAACAGCTTTAAGTAAAAAAAAAGTAGCAGCTGCAAATTATTTTGGAAAGAGGAATGTGTGCCGTGCCAAGGGTGACCTGTGAAAATCAGGTGGGGGAACTTTTTGGTCAATAGCACATGGTTATTTGCAGAGTTAAATTGCAGAGCCATTGAGAATTTAATTAGACAATTCCAGGGTAGACTTAGGAACCATGTTTGGGGTGTTCCCTCCATGCAACAGCAATTTTGTGGCGGGGAGAAGTGGGTCACGCTCCCTGGCCTTGACCGCACACCTTTTGTTGTGGCTCCCCCACCCATGCCTTGGGAGGGGGGATGTCTACAGAGTGAAGCCTTTTGTACATGCAAAGATTTCGTGTTCCCAATCATGAGCGAAGCCTGCAAGCGTGCAGCAGGTGTGGTGGCCACATTTGGCCCCCAGGCCCAGGATTCCTCACTCCTGCCTTTGGAGTTATAGTGGCATGGAGTGGCCGCTGATGGCTTCATGTCACCGGGGCAGTGAATTCCGCTCCGGGTTTTAGCTGCTGGCACCTTGGATGGCTCCTTGAAAGCCTGGACTACATGTAAAACCTAGGGCAGGCGGATTCACTGCCTCACTGACATCAGGGCCACCAGTCTCTCCTGGAGACATGCTTCCCAGGTGGCTTCCTCCAGGGGTCTCCTTTCCACATAGTGAATGAGGAGGAATTTGGGAAGCTGAAGCAGGGAATGTAAGAAAACATGGTGCCTGGGGCCAGAGGGATATTTGGCAAATGGGATCCACAGAGGAAAGTATGACAAGGAGGGAAACTTACTTCTCTGGCACATGGGTCCTCGGTAGCCTGGGGCACACTCACAGGTCCCATCCTCTGGGGAGCAGGACCCCCCATTCTCACAGTTGCAGGCGATGGAGCAGTTTGGTCCCCAGCGCCCCTCTGCACAGACGCTGTCGCAGTGGATGCCTGGAGGAGAGCAGACACCACCGGTTAGTCGTGCAGAAAGAATCTTTGCCTGAGGGACCACAAGGCTAATTCTTATTACTGTTTCAATTTGTTTGTTTCTCACTTTTCCACATAGATTTTCTCACCGTGGCTCCCAGCTACCATATAAACAGCAGAAACACATCACTGCAACTAGGAGAAAAGCCTAATGGCATCACTGCAATTAGGCATGGACCAAGGCACTGTTTCCCATTCCTCCCTGTATTCGTCACATGCAGCCCTGTTTCTGTTCCACTGCAGGTTGTCTTCTGCCCACACCTGCAATATTCATCTCTCTGTGTACTGTGGAATAATTATGTTAACTTATATAATTTCATTAATTAATTCATTAATTACATAATGTTAATTACATTGTCATTACGTCAGTCCACTCTATTCATTTCAATGCGCAGGAAACACAATGCAAATGAGGGGGACCTAATCAATTATGTATAATTGACAGACTGAAAGCAACAACAGAAAATACCAATCGTATTAGCTAGATTGATTTCTGTTCCAGGCATGGGGCAAATAAGCAAACATCAGCAATTTCTGTGCCAGTTTCCATTTTGGTCAGAGTTCTCTGGCATCTCTAATTGCGACAGACAGTCCTATACCAATTAATTTCAAAGCATAATGTCACCAACCAAACGGACAATTCATTTTGCTACCATTATAACATTTTAAATTCATGAGAAAATAGGCAAACTCAGAAATACCTGATGTTACTTGTTAAGATATATAAAGCAGAGTCAGATATGGTAATCCATGTGGCTCTGCTGTGACACACTTCCCTTTGAAACCCAGACTGCATGATGCTCTTTGTGGGATAGGCGTTGGAAGCTGACATGTGGTGGTTCGTGGCATAGGCCTGCTAGGTCTGGAGACATGAATGTGCAGCTTTCATTGTGGAATTTCAAGAAAGAAGCTTCCAGGCAGTATTTTGTCCAATTGCTCAGTCAACCAGTCAACCTGATCTGGCTTCTTGGGGTTCTCGCAATCAAAGAAAAAACTCAACTTCTGTTGACTCCTCCCTTTCAACCACAACTGCATAAGGCAGCCTTTATACGCATACAGTCAGCATTCCATGTCTAGTGAGCATACCCAGTCCTCATTCAGATTTTTTTTTGGGGGGAGGGGAGTTGCACCCCTAGATTTCTTTTTTTTTAAAAAGTACTTCTGCACAAAAAATACAAATCCCCTCTTCCCTCCTCATTCCCCTTTCCTCTGTGTGTCTTCCAATTTAGATTGTAAGCCTGATGGCAGGAACTGTTTGGTTTTTTCGTAATCTCTGTAAAGTGCTTAGTAAATTTTGGAACTTAAGTTCAAGTTGGCCAAGACAAGGCAACCCTGTGAATTTTGTTGCAATGAACAAACATGACTACCAATCTTATAGGTCCTACAAGAAGGGATAGGCATCCCTACCAGTGCTCTATTGGACACCTTCTCTGGGATGTCTGACTGCTTGCTGTTGGACATGAACTTTGGGAAGGACCATAGCTCAGTGGAAGAGCATCTGATTTGCATGCAGAAGGTCCCAAGTTCAGCCTCTGGCATCTCCAGTTAGGGCTGGGAAAGACTCCTGCCTGCCTGAAACCCTGGAAAGCCACTGCCAGCCAGTGTAGGCAATACTGAGTGAGATGGGCCAATACTGACTCAGCATAAGGCAACTTCCTAATATGCTCGCCTAGGTGGACCTTTTGGTCTGACCCAATACGGCAATTCTGATATCCTTTGATTTTTATTTTAGTTTTTACTTTACTGTTTTATTTAACTCCTTATTTTTCTAGGTGTGTGTTTGATTTGAAAGGGAATTGATTTATGCTCTCTTGGTTTCCTTGTATTGTACATTTATAGCAGTAATTACACAGCCACATGAAAAAGAAACAGAAGCAAAAGAAATAATTAAACATCGGAAACGTCACTAAAATTGCAAAGTAAATCAAAGTAAATCAAACATACTTAAAGGGAATATCTGAACTACATCAACTATCTTAATATTGTTGCTTCCTCCCTGTTAAAGCAAGATCAGCACAGTGCAGCACATGTCTTGTTTCTGTTATTTAGGCTGATTTCAGGTGTTGCCACCACTCACCATATGCTCAGTGGCACATGCTACGAAATTCTTCCAAGCTACACAGGAAGTGGATTGGACTGTGAAAGACCAACTCAAATTATGTTTGCATTTTTACAGATTTGTAGGTCAGGTCTCCTGCTCCCCTGGGTGCATTCACCATAGCTGCCCAATTCCCCCGCTTTTTAAAGTTTGATCAAAATATCTGTCGGCTATACGTACATTCTTAAACCACCAGGGATTTTTTTGCCTATTTGTGAAAAACACCGAGAGAGTACAGCTGCGTTAATCTATTACAGCCAAAGGAAAGAGATTCTTGTAGCACCTTAAACAAATTTATAAGGGTAATAAGCTTCCATGAACTAGAGTCTCTTCCATCAGATGTCTATCAGTCACATGTCAGTAATCTAGTAAATCTGCAATTTAATGTCATTTGAAAGCTGCATTTTACTTTCGACATACTTCTGAACCTCATGTCAAGATCAGTGGAGACTGGGGGCTCTGATGTCAGTGAATCCACTCTGAGTTTGTCTGAACTTTCAAGGAGCTGTCCAAGGTACTCAGTCTCCACTGGTGAAGAGGCTCCTGGCATTGGTGCAACACTCTTTGGAAATGCAATTAGTCCTGAAGTTGGAAAGGGGCAGGTGGTGGAATGAGTCCTGTTAGGTTCCTTTGCTGTGTAATCTGCAGATATTTTTGAAAACGGCCCTATAAGAGTGTTCTGTGATGACTGTTCTGTCAATTTAAATAATCCTCCAGGCGGGATGACTGGGTATGTGGCGAGTCCACCAACGTGGCATGTTGCTTGTGGCATCCTAATGAAGCCATCAGAAAACAGGAAATGATTTCAGATGGGGCTTATCTGTGACGGCAGCTTTAATCCAACATCTGGCTGACTTCAGGGCTGTCGGAGTCGTTGCCTGCATTTATCCTTTTATCCAGGAGAAACATGCGCTTAGCTGATAAAGAACTTCCGGATGTTGTCAGGATTGCTGGCTTTAATGAGCTCAATATCAGATCTCGAGGCACACCGAGGCAGCAATCTCTTGCGCTCCTAGTCTGGTGCTCATGTGTTTAAACTGGGCCTGAACACTTGTGACCTGTCAAGCCAAATGCAGCCCCCCCCACCTCAGTTGTGTATTGTGGCCTGCCAAGGCCTTGGCAAGGTTTCCTGGTTTGCAGTCTCATCCAGACATTAAAAACTGAAAGTTTGTCAACCCCTGGCTAGGTTGCCATGCATAGCTGATAGGAGGCATTCAGCTTAATAAGACACAGGACGGGACGAAAAGATCCAGAAGCCAGCAGGATTTGCAAAAATGAAGGATTCTTTATCCCCTTTTTTCCTTTCACATGCTCCTTAGACACATGGAATGCACTAGAGTTTTTGCTGCAGTTCATCAAAGGTTCAGTTTCATGGCAGAAACTGCTGCTTCATCACAGCAGAATAGAGTTTCAAACCAGGCTGACTTTATTTCCAAATCCACCTTGCTAATGCCAAGGCCTCTGTGAATTCACCGACAAAGTGCTATAGTGCCTTCAGTGCTGTTTAAATGTCTTTGTCTGAAAAAATGTTTATTCCTCTGTGTTGATTCAGGCAAGGTCAAGGACAAGGACATTCACATGAGGAAGATTCAGTAATTAAATTTCAGGCGTAAATCAGCTATTTCAGAGCTTTTATGCAGCTTTACCACAACCCCATGGCACAGTTCAACATCAGGAAACGAACGCACTGTGTTTGTACAGTTTTACAGACCTCCATGGCAAATTGCAGCCGTGATGAAAAGCCCTTCCACAGGACAACTTAACGGAGCTGAGTTAGTTCAAAGATTGCTAAAGCAGAGAGCCAAGGAGCAAGCAAGGAGTGGTACCAAATTATCTACTGATCCCTTCCTCACCGCTGCTGTTGCCCAGGCCAGAACGAGAGGTAGATGAGCAAGCACACAGGGTGCAATGGTGAAGAGGAGGAAAATGTCCCAGGAGGCTCTTGTCACTGGGTCCCTAGCTGGGGTGTGGGCCCTTAGCAAATGCCCAGCCATGTCAACCCTTGACGCAGGCCCTGTCAGGGATGGCTGTGCTACTGACTGGAATGCCTTTTAGCATATACAGAGGGCCTTCCTCTCTACACCAGAAGCGGGGAACCTTTTCCAGGCCAAGGGATACATTCCCTCCAGGGCAACCTTCTGAGGACCACATGCTAGGGGTAGGTGGGGTCCAGAGGGTAAAGTGGGCAGAGCAAAAAATGTATGTATTATCTTTCTTCAGCAGCCCCGTCCAGACGAGCAAGTGGCATGGTCCGAGTTCCAGGATGCATGCCAGCTGGGCTAAAACGCTCAGGGTTTGAAGGAGGACCAGAGAGGGGTGAGACCTGGGCAGAGTCCCGAGGGCCACATAGAGAGGCCTGGAGGGCCACATTCGGCCCTCTGGCTGGAGGTTCTCCACCCCTGCTTGACCCCACTGAGTAGCCATAGTCAACCAACCTGTACGTATCTCAGACTAGACGTAGAATTTAAAGGACGTAATGTGTGATCGCTAGGCAGGCTAGAGCCCTGCACATTTTCGTTTGGAAATGAGGCATGGTGAAATGCCATAGCTGTGCCAGAATCTCCCCACCACTGCCGCCCTTCTTTACAACTGTTAAAAGACACAAGCACCCGATCCCTTATCAAATCTTTATGTTCCCCAGGAGTACTCCCAATAATCTCAATCAAATAAAGTCTCACCCTAGCACGCCTTACACACAGGAGTCACAGCTCCTTAGAGGCTACTATGGGGGCTTGCAGGATTAGGTGCTGGCTTATTTTCATTCATTTGTTGACAAGGGAAAGAGCAGAAGCCCTTATTTAAATGTCACTAATTAGAATCCTGGAGGGCAGATCTTTTAAATCACCTGCTAAGAGTCTTTGCACACACAGAGTGCACTTTGGTAGACGCAAGTATAATAACAAATGCCAAACTATTGTCCTGGGAGCCGTTCGGTGTCTGAATTTGCATCTCTGCATCTCTGCATGTTGGCCGAGCATACAAATTTATGTGAATAAAGAGAAAGAGTCTAGGGTAGGTCCAACCGCTATGGGAAGTATTCTGACACACAGCCACGTCTTAATTACCTGAGAACATTGATTTATCTGTTTAGTCTATGTATAAACTAAATACATAGTTTTTATACTCACTCACGCGTTCCTGTCCATTCTCCGTCCAGCCAAGCAAGCGGCATGGTCAGCGTTCAAGAGTGCATGCCAGCTGGGCTAAAACGCTCAGGGTTTGAAGGAGGGCTAGAGCCGGGTACAGTTTACAAACCAACTACCATAAAAGCACAGAAGCAATAATGCACAGAGGCCACGCAGAAAAAGAATGCAGTAAAACTATGCTGTGAAATAAAAGCTGTAATGAAACCGTCACCTGGCTCTGAAAGCACGTAAGCATTTTGTGCCGGGTGAGCTTTTCTGGGGAGGGCGTTTCCTGCCGGAGGAGCTACAACCAAGAACACCCTCGCTCTGGTCTCTCACAGCCCGTCTATCTTCGGAAGAGGAGAAGGGAGGCTTCAGATGAAGAGCAACAGGTTTTGTCAGGCTTATCTCGGAAGGAGAGGAACGAGCGTCGCTTTCCTGTAGCGCACAAATCACCAAGCTGCGAGTGCTGAAGTCGCCAGGTTCCCCAGGAGCGTGGATAGCTGGGCTCTTTCATCAGAGGAATATAGGAAACTGCCTTCTACTGAGTTGGGCAGTTGGTCCATCTAGCTCCCTACACTGACTGGCAGCAGCTCTCCAAGGTCTCAGGGTCAGGGAGCCTCTACCAGCCCTACCTGGAGATGCCAAGATTGAACCTGGGACCTTGGGCACACAAAGCCAGAGCTTGGAAAAGTTACTTTTTTGAACTACAACTCCCATCAGCCCAATCCAGTGGCCATGCTGGCTGGGGCTGATGGGAGTTGTAGTTCAAAAAAGTAACTTTTCCAAGCTCTGCACAAAGCAGACACTCTACCATTGAATTACGGTCCTTCCCAACATTCGTAGCCAACAGCAACCAGCCAGTCATCCCAGGGAAGGCCCCCAATACAGAATGGTAGGGATGCCTATCCCTTAGGACCTGTAAGATTGGTAGTCGAGTTTCTCCGCTGCAACAAAATTCCCTGGGTTGGCTTGACTTGGCCATCTTCTACAACTGGTCTTCCGCATCAGCACTCGGAGGTCTTCTGCTTTCTCAGTGGCTCCATGTTTACCTACTACAGCATATAGCCATTGACAGTAGACCTATGTCCCTCCTAATGCTTTCTAAAGCTACTTTCCACATTAGTGCCAAAACTCCACCAGGATCGCTATATGAACGAGAGACCCTTGCTAACCATCCTTGCTCCATTTCTGTTGTGACAGGAGTCCTGATCTCGTGTGAGAAGCTGCGTGGCAGCACCCAAAATACCACAGCTGGTAATTTATGACTTGAGGGCCACCAAGGAGCTAACTCCATCACAGACCAACTTGTGCGGTTTATGAGAATGTTTAACCTAAATGATGGATTGCCCCCCCCCATCATTTTATATACTGCCAGCCCAGACTCCTGGAATTAAAAAAAAGCAGAGATGGAAGTAACAGTTGTCATGACGCTTCCCCGATTTTGACAGCAATATTTCTAGACTAGAATTCTTTCATTGCAAGACAGGCTATTTATAAACGGAGGCAATTAAGGAACATTATTTCTTGGCTTGGGTTTCAGAGAGAATGACACCAACAACTTTCTTTTAAAAAGGCAGAAGGATTACAATGTATCTCCATCTGCCCTCTGCCCCTGCCCCCCCCCGGGCAGAAAATTCACCTCTAACCGAAGATTAATGAGGCAGTATTTTCCCAGGGCAAAATGATTCCTGATGAAGAGTCTGACTTGGCACAACAGAGAGATGGTGGAAGGCAACCCTTAATTGCAGATGAGAGCAGTCAGACCTTTCAAACAATAATAATAATAATAATAATTTTATTTGTTAGACGCCTATCTGTCTGACTATACAGACACTCTAGGCGACTTACAACACAATTAAAATACTACAAACAATATACAATATATAACATCTCTGATAAGACCACATCTCATATATACAACTGAAAGCTAATCTACCCCACGATTATAGGCCTGCCCGAAGAGCCAGGTCTTTAAAGCTCTCCGGAAACCTGTCAGAGAGGAAGCATGTCGGAGATCATACGGGAGAGAATTCCAGAGGGTGGGGGCCACCACCGAGAACGCCCTCTTCCTGGTCCGCACCAGCCGAGCTGTTTTGGCTGGAGGGACCGAGAGAAGGTCCTGTGAGGCTGATCTTGTGAGGCGGCCTGACTGATGATACTGGAGGCGGTCCTTCAGATAAACTGGGCCGAAACCATTTAGGCATGTTTAGATTCCAAAGGCTAGCAAACAGAGATGGCAAATACACTGAGTGGCCCTTATTAGAGGCTTTTCAAATGCACGGCTGCCCAGTGTTTTCTTTTAGGGTGTTAAAGGCAGAACTCTGCTGTATCTATTTCACATGACAATTACACCCCTCTCTCTCTCTCTCTCTGATGCCACATTCACGCCATACATTTATTCCACTATTATTCCACTTTAAGCAGTCACAGCTTCCCCCAAAGAATCCTGGGAACTGTAGTTTGTGAAGGGTGCTGAGAGCTGTTAGGAGACCCCTGTTCCCCTCATAGAGCTACAATTCCTAGAATTTTCTGGGAAGAGGGACTGACTGTTAAACTAGTCTGGGAACTGGAAATTCTGGGAAATGTCTGGTATAAATATGGCCTCAATATATACACACATGAACACAAATTTATTTTAAATGTTTTATACTCTGACTCCACCAAGCCTGGAGGATGAACTACCAGGAGGATGCCGTTCTTTTCTGTCCCCCACCCTTGACAGCTAAAGAGTACGAGCCAGAAAATGTTGTCTAAGGGAATATGTACACTGCATTCTTAAGACAGGTTGAACCATCATTCTCTCTCTCCGAGGAGACAAGAGAACCCTAGTTTGTTTGACAGGTGGTGGTGGGGAGAGCAGCACCCAGGATCTCTCCGAGGCTTCTCAACACCACTATCTAACAACCCCCCCAGATTCTTTCGTGGGAAGCCATAAGACTTAAACTGGCATGAAAAATATATAATTTGGCAGAGTAGCGCCCACTTTTTGTTCTTCTGCTATAAAGAGCAACTGGAGTTGCAATTTACTATAGAGGAATAGTGCTTTCTCTCTGTGTGTGTGTCTGTGCACCTTGTTGTGTGTCACTTCCACACTAGTTAGTGTCACAGAGCCATAGGGGCAAGGAAAAGCCAAATCACCTGAATAGCCAGTCAATTTTTACACACGCCCCTATTTTTTACAAATTTGTGCTAAAGCTCTTATTTATTTATTTATTTATTTTTATTTTATTTTATTTATATACCACCCTAAGCCCGAAGGCTCTCTGGGCGGTGTACAAAAAGATAAAAACAAGCACAATATATAAATACAATAAATACAATAAATCAAGAAACAAAACAACAAACAATAAAAGAACCAAACAACATCCAGAATACAAAATAATGATGAAAATGCTATTAAAACACACTTTAAAATGCCTGGGAGTATAAAAAGGTTTTCACCTGACGCCGAAAAGATAGTAGCGTCGGCGCCAGGCACACCTCATCGGGGAGGCTGTTCCACAGTTCAGGGGCCACCATGGAAAAGGCCCTACTTCTGGTCACTGCCCTCCGAGCTTCTCGATGGGATGGCACTCGGAGGAGGGCCTTAGATGTTGAGCGCAGTGTACGGGTAGGTTCATATTGGGAGAGGCGCTCCACCAGGTATTGCGGTCCCGTGCCGTGTAAGGCTTTATAGGTCAGAACCAGCACTTTGAATCTAGCCCGGAAACAAATAGGAAGCCAGTGCAGACGGGCCAGAACGGGTGTTATATGAGCGGACCTTCTGGTCCACGTCAACAATCTGGCCGCTGCATTCTGGACTAACTGTAGTTTCCGAACAGTCTTCAAGGGCAGCCCAACGTAGAGCGCATTGCAGTAGCCCAATCTAGAAGTTACCAGAGCATGAACAACTGAGGCGAGGTCGTCACTGTCCAGATAGGGACGTAGCTGGGCTACCAGTCGAAGATTAATATATATTACTCCAGAAACCTTTAAAAGAAATTACTGAACATATTTGTTGGAATGCCTCTCCCCACAGCAACCAGCTCAAGCCCTCGGATCAACAGGGGTGGGGGGCATGTTTGTGGTCAAGTTGATGGGTGTGGCCTATCATGTAGGAACCTGGAACAGGGCCTTCACCACAGTGGTGCGCCAGTGGTGAAACTCCCATCATAAGACAGGAGGAGAGCCCTGATGGATCAGGCCAAAGTGGGCCCATCCAGTCCAGCATCCCGTTCTCACAGTGGCCAGCCTGATACCCATTATGGGAAGCCCACAAGCAAGACCCGAGCGTGAGAGCACTCTCCCCATTCACAATCCCCAGCAAGTGGTATTCAGAGGCAAACTTCCTCCGAAAGTGGTGGGAGGTAACATAGCCATGACGGCTAGCAGACCATGGGAATGTGGGCAGTGCCTGGAGGCATGGAGAGAAACTTACACAGCCATTATCAGAGCTTGGAAAAGTTACTTTTTTTAACTACAACTCCCATTAGCCCCAGCCAGCGCATACCATTATAAGTCACGATCTAGTGCAAAGGGGATTAGAGAGCCTGGTGGGCATCATGATCGATCTCCGTGGGCCTTTTGGTGCCCACAGGTACCACATTGGGGATCACAACATTGCAGCAATCCAGCTTGGGCGTTATTGGGACATCAATAATGGCCAGATCATCTCCCTAAAATCATAAGAAGAGCCCGCTGGCCCATCTAGTCCAGCATCCTGTTCTCACAGTGGCCATCTAGACACCAATGGGAAGCCTGTAAGCTTGAATGCAACAGCACTCTGCCCACCTGAAATTCCCAACAACTGGTATTCAGAGGCAAGAGTCTCCAACGGTGGAGGCAAAGGTAGCCATGAATATAACGGGCTTCTGTTGCATGGCTGTGGCTATCTTGTTCTCCCAGGCTTTCAGACACCATAGTTAGTTCGCTTTAGTCCTTCTTTATTTTATATTCAGTGTCATGATTTTATTGCTGTTTGCAAATTGTATTTTTGTCTCTCTTTTTTGGGCCATTCCTATTGAAATGTTTTGCTTTGATGTGAGCCATCTTGAGGTCATTTTGGTTTTGGACAAAAAGCAGTATGCAAGGGCACACAATACAATGAAGAAAAGAGTACAAACTGTTTTACCTGAAATTTTGAGACACAGAAATGATGGCAATAGAAAAGGCAGCGGGGTTGTTTTGCTTTGCTTTGTTAAATTAAATCAATTTTTAATTAGCAGTATAACATTCTTTCATTTAAGTGCTATTGAATGAATATTTTAATATACTTCCAAAAATGTAGCAAAAAAAAGGAGTTGCAGTGATAATTGAAAGATGGAGAGAGATACAGACACAGGGCCAGCGCCAGCGGGTGGCCAGCACAGGCCCTGGCTGAGGGGCCCCTGAAGGGTCCCCACTTAGGGTGGGTGGGTAGCACTCCTGCTCTGCGATCTGCGGCAGTGTTGGCTCCCGACCCCGCTGCAGATCACAGAGAGGGAGCTCCCAGGCACCCCCTCCAACTGTGTAGGTTGCACGCCTCACCTGCGTCTCCCATTGGGATGAATGCTGGCTGTGCTGCGTGCATGCCTGCCATCAACCAAGATGGTGGCTGAGACTTCCCTAAGGGACTGATGCCTCTGCCACCATCTTGGTTGATGGTAGACATGTGCACGCAGCACAGCCAGCATTTACCACAGCAGGAGAGGTAGGTGTGGGTGGGCGCTGTGGGCCTGGGACAGGCTGGTGCCCAAGGGCCCAGTCATGCCTGCTGCTGGCCCTGGACAGACATTAAAAAATATACAAAAATGTTGATAAAATGACACCAACAGGAAAGGTAAAAGTGAAGGTATGCAGAGGTGGTATTTTCACCTGCCTAATCAATCAACAAACACATCAAAACTACACATCCTTAAAAAATGGAAGAGTAGCACTAGGATAATCTACACCTGTACTGTATTAATATGCCACTGTCACATTCTTTGTGAAAAGGTTAAATTATCCATGGTCTTTAAAAAGAGACAGGAACCATAGGAAAATGCAGGGGGACATGCTTTGATGAGGACATCATGGAGATGCCCTGTCCAAAAAAAAAGAGAGTAAAAATAAAATGTGGCAATTCCATACCAGAGTGGAAACCCCCTGGATCTCTGCTTGGGACAACCAGAATCTCAACTCGTGCAAGCCAGCCAAAGTCCTGGGAAACTGTGCGTACCTGGTCTAGAGTAGTGACAGCCAACATTGTTCCCTCTGGAGGTTTTGGACTTGCAACTTCCACCAGCCCTGGCCAGCATGGCCAATGGTCAAGGATGATGGGAGCTGGAGTCCAAAACATCTGGATGGCACAACTTTGGCTATTCCTAGTCTAGAGAGATCAACTGTTAACCCCTGCTGTATTATAACCTCCTAGCATGGAAGGTGCTCTTGAAGACGCACCTGTTCACATGGGCATCCCCTTGAACCCTTGACCCGACTCTCCTAGTTTCATTGTTGTGTTTTATAATGAGATTGTTTTATTGCATATTTTAACTGTGGACCTTTGAATGTTTTTATGAGATTGTTTATGGTTTATTTTAATTATGGTGTATTTTATTTATTTATTTATCTAACAAAATGTATATGTTGCTTGATTTTGGAAAAAACCCCAAGCCACTTACAAGAAACATTAAAATCACTGATTAAAAAAAATCACAGTTAAAACAAGTACTTAAAAACATTTTAAAATGGAGTAATGTTGTAGGCAAATAAAAGCCTACTTGGGCAGTCAAAGGTATATAAATTAATCAATAATTAACCTTGAGTGGTATTCAGTGCTAGTCCTACTCAGAGAAGTTGCACTGAAGTTAACAGACATGACTAATGTAGGTTCATTAATTTCAAATGGATCTACTTTGAGTAGGACATAGTTGAATACAACCCATAATGAAGACTATCCCACGTTTTGTCCCACCCAGCCCAGAAAGTTTCTGCATCATGGAGAAAGGAAACTCTCTCTCTCTCCCCTCCCTCCGCCCTCTGATTTTGTCCTTGCTGTTTCTGTCTAGCATGGCTGAACTGCAGCTCCTGCTCTGAATGAAATTGGTTGTTCGTGCCTCTCTAGACAATACAGCCAGACTTCTCCAAATGAGAGCTGGAGGCTTCTCTCTGGCTCTCCTTCCTTCTATCCCCTGGACTGTGGTGGAGTGTTTGTAAGGTGGGGGGAGATCTTGCTACAGAACTGAATCTATTTTTTTCCCTGGGATGTAGGACCTGGAGAAATTACAGGATGCAGCTTCCTTTCCTCTTGTTGAGAGAGAGAGACAGAGAGAGAGAGAGAAGGATCTATGAGGAGATTGATAGATTAACGTATAACTAGAATTATTTTTTTCTCTGAGTTCTCTCTCTCCTCCCCCCACCTTTAAAAACCCCCTCTTCATCACAATCTTCAGCTTTGACAGGACTTCAATAGATAGGGTGGATCTGACACTAAACACCCTGCCACTCTCCTCCGTCATCTCTGCATGACATGGAGTCATAACAGCTGCTCCTCTTCGACATCTGAATAGTGATGGAAAGGACCGGTTCTGTAAGTGCAGAGATGATGTCCTATTTACTGCAGGCCGCAGGATCCTGTCGAAGCTGCAGATTTGGTGGTACATGTCAGTCACAGAAACCAAAGGGATCTTAATGCCCAGCCCCATCTCATCTCCCAAACATAAGGGAAGGCAATCCTCCCATCTGCCATGACCCAGGAGTAGCGATAGAATCCTTTCCTTTTTTACATTCCCATTTTAAGTGTGGCCCCCTGCTAGTTGTTCATGATCCAATTCTTTTTTCCTCCAATATCTTTTCATTTTTCTGATCTCATCTGATTTTTTTTGCTTTGCAGAGAATTATTGATATTTTAATCGCTATTTATTCACGAGTCTTCACTGGTATTGATCTTTATTCTGAACTATGTAATTATTGCCTGTTTACATTCCTTTTCAAGTGCACTGCAGAGCAGAATAAGGCAGATAATCAAGTCAGGGTCTTTCCCCCTGCTGCTTACAATCAACATCTCATTCCCCTGCTGCTGCTTTCTGTCTGTCAGTTACAATCAACACTTCATTCATATCAGTGAAAGTAAATACACATTTGAAGAGCTCACAGAAAGTAGACTGATACAAGTATCACTCAAACTATCAATGATTTCAAAGCGAATTTTAAAAAATGAATTGAAAAGAAGAATGAATCGGAAACCAGTCACAGAGAGTTGCTACTTCAAAATTCTCTCTGCAAAGATAGAGAATATCAGAAATAATAATCCAATGACAAATCCTATTATTGCAGAAATGGAGCCCATTCATACCCAGGAGCCCAGCAATGACCAGGACACTGAGTCGGAAACAAGAGCATCACCAGCTAAGGTGTTGGAGCAGGTTCCTGGTACTGAGCTGGATGTTGGTGATCAGGGAACCATCAAACTCAAGGATGACTGGGAGGCAGGAGCTCCTTGAACCAGAGCCCATAGAATCAGAGCAAGGACCCTTACAAGCCCTTCACCTGGGCATGAAGAACCAAGCATCTTTCACAAAACTTTGCCAGTCCAACACCACAGCAAATGTACCACGAGTACAGGGAAAGGGCTGTGGGTCACCAGTAGAGCATCTGCTTTGCATGCAGAAGGTCCCAAGTTCAATCCCCGGCAAGTCCAGGTAGGGCTGGGAGACTCTTGCCTGAAACCTTGGAGAGCTGCTGTCAGCCAGTGTAGACATTACTGCGCTAGATGGACCGATGATCTAACTTGGTATAAGTTGGGATATCATAGAATTCCAATGAAAATGGGAATGGGAGTGGAAAATTGTAGAAGTTTGCTTAATCATCCTGTGTCCAGTGAATATGATCCATATTCACTGTTGTTGCTCTCAGTCCACAAATGATATGTAATTGATTATGGTCCCCCCCATTTGCATTATGTTTCCTTTGCACTGAAAGAATGGGGCAAAATAACATAATGACAATGTAATTTACGTAATGTTGCCAGAGCAGGTGAGATGAATACTGCAGTTTTTTGGCTGAAAGCAAACTGCAGTGGAAAGGAAACAGTGCCGCATGCAGTGTATACAGGATGGAACAGAAAACAATGCCTTCTTACATCCCTAGGTATAAGGCAGCTTCCTAAGTATCTAGAAGAGATTTTTTGCAAAGTTGTCGACGCAATGCTGATGTCAGACAACACAGGGCTCACTTATATCTTATAATCCGGTGCTTCGTCGTTGGTTTGTCCTTCCCAATAACTCTGTTTTGTTTCTACTGCTACATTCTTGCCTTGGTGCCTAACAGCTTGTCCCTAAATCTACTCATTAACGATTACAGGCACACACTTGGCCGCGTGTACCATGCATGCTGCTGCATTCTGGGCTGGATAGAGGGAAACTCAATAGGGACATTTGAAAGGATTGCATCTGATTAGCTCCATGTCAAGTGCCAAGGAGGAATGAGAACATGGGGGGTGGGGAGAAGCAGGGACAGAGAGGGTGCAACTTGAGGCAATAATTCTCAAACGAAGCACTGGGACACATTAGGGTGGCACAAGAAAATAATTAGAGCTCCCTCCCAAATCTCCTATAGAGGAGGCTGTTTGCTATCTTTTCTGAACAATTACTTGCGCCGGCCTTGCCCTCATCCCATCAGGCTCTACTTCTTCTTGCTGCTGCTTTTGGGATAAAATCCTGCCACATCTTTGTTCCGGGTGCGCTCAGATCATTGGATCACCTCTGAAGCAGATGGTAGAGGAGTTTGCCTGTTGAGCCCCTGCTTGCATCACACGTCTAGGCTGGCCTTCATCCAAATAGGAGTCATGCACAGAATAGAAACATTTGGGGCTGGGGGGAGAGACTTCCAAGGGGGAGATCTATTCTTGGGAGCCCTGCACGAGTGCGCGTAATGTCAGCCTGGGCACTTTCTTGCTTCTTGTGTTTTAGAGTTGGATGAGGAGGAATGCCCAGGTGTGTCCTGTGTTAGTGGTACATTGGCACAACTTGGCTTACCTGCCTGGGTGGCACAGGTTTCACGTGCACTCTTATGCCCTGCACGTTGCCCCTGGCTTCTGTCTTGTGCCATCTCAGCATGCCATTGCGTCGCAGGCAGCTGGTTCCACGGGTGGAGCGCCTCTTCTAGATTCCTAGCTCTTTTTGGTGTGCAGGTGGGGAGGGCTGGGGAGTGTCTATCTGCATCTTGTTGTGGCCTAGGAATGTGACTGGGTAGCTCAGTGGTTGGAAGTTTGGTTTACAAGCAGAAGTTCTCAAGTTCAGTCCCGGACATCTCCCAGTAGGGCTGGGAGAAACTCCTGTGTGAAATGTTGGGGAGCCGCAGCCAGTTAGTGTAGACAAAGCTGAGCTTTGAAAATGCTCCCATATTATCTTCATTGCCAAATGAGTCCATGGTGGAGGTGAGATTTGAACCGGGGACCCTCAACATCCATCCATCGTTCACCACTTTGCTGTGCCAGCCTTCCCCAGCCTGGAAGGAAGGTTGTGTCAGCTGGGCTGATGGAGTTGTCATCCAGAACATCTGGAGGGGCTCAAGGACAGGGAAGGCTGGGCTATATCCTTAAGGCAGGGTGGGGGCACCTGAGCCCCCCCAGATGCTGCACTTAAGCTCCCATCATCCCTGACCACCAAACTGACAGGGACTGATGGGAGATTCAAGCCCATCAACATCTGGAAGGCCACAGGTTCCTCATCATTGCATTAAGGTGAGAGTGGGCTTCCAAAGTATAATCCTTTCCAGAGCTTGGAAAAGTTACTTTTTTGAACTACAATTCCCATCAGCCCAATCCAGTGGCCATGCTTGCTGGGGCTGATGGGAGTTGTAGTTCAAAAAAGTAACTTTTCTGAGCTCTGATCCTTTCACTTTCCTTCCACCCATATTAATTCATTTATTGTAGAAGATGAGGTATATTCTATTTTAAAAATCTCTCTCTCTCTCTCTCTCTCTCTTTTGGCAAAGGTATAATTCTAGTTCATGCTCTAAAAAAGTCTCCTTGGAGAATCTTTTGGGCAAACAAAAAATAAACTTGTCCATGACACTGATCTAGTTCTGCTGAGTTAGGTACTGCATCAAGAAGTTCCAGAGCCCCAATTAATGAGGGGATATCAGTGGAGCCTTTGATATCTTGGCAAATGCAGATTAAATTAAAAAAAATAGTCCTGTATTAGCAGGAGCCATCCTGAGAGGTTCCCTGTCAAAGAGAGAATTTTTAAGCAAAAGGAGGACATTAAAATCTTATCATCTCACTTGAAATTAAGCCAATGAAAAATTAAAGCTGATTTCTAATAGGTTTATGATACATTTAAAGACTTAGAGGGCACTCACAGAAGCCAGAAAGCTAAGTGCTCCCATTTCAGATGGAAAAAGATGCTTCTCTTTTTAAAAGGAGAGAGTAAAACCTTAGCTGGCCTACTAAAATGTCCAGCTCTCCCTTATCTTAAAGGATAATTTAAGGATATGGGAATATCACAGAAATAAATTATTAGCTTCAGAATCTGGGATACAGTTACCAAAAGTGATTAAATGCAAAATGCAAAGATAATGGGAGCAGACAGACAGAAAATGGCAACTTAATGCAAATGCAGAAAGGTTTCAATCTAATGTTTTCTATGCAGCACAGCAGAAGAGGATGAATAGGAACTGGTAACAGACAAAAGCCTTTTCAAATGCACACCTAATAATGCACTAAAATGCACTGTGAGGCTCTAGGTGGGTGCCTCTAGGGTCCAGATGACCTGTTTATTGAACATCAACCTGATTTGTTTGCAGGAGATTACACAACTCTGGATATTTGATGAGCATTTACTCTGATTTATTTGTGGGGAGGTTAGATGGTATGATATCAAAGCAAGTGCTCCCCAACACTTTCCAGCGCACTTCCCCATCACCTTCCTTATAACAAAAAGTCCAATATTTTGGGGAAAGTGGATGTGTTGCACAGAGTCACACAATCAACTATTATTGCACAATCTGAATCTGCCAGTATGTGATTGAATCCCACCCCAAAATAGTGACAGTCTGGAAGTGCCTTCCATTTAACCTCTGGGCAGATATTGCTTGTTTGAAAGAGTGACCTGTTATAAGCTCACTGTACCCCAAATGATGAGGAAAGGTTTCCCTGAGGACAAAGCTATTTATACTCTGCCTTTTAAAATGAACAGAGCCAGTGCAGTGTAGTGGTTAAGGTGTTGGACTACAACCTAGGAGACCAGGGTTCAAATCCCCACACAGCCATGAAGCTCACTGGGTGACCTTGCCTTTCAACCTCAGAGGAAGGCAATGGTAAACCCCCTCTGAACACCGCTTACCATGAAAACCCTATTCACAGGGTCACCATAAGTTGGAATCGACTTGAAGGCAGCCCAATTCCATTTTTTTAAAAAAGAAAAAAAAAGAAAAAAGGTAACCTAAACTCTGTGGCAGGAGGAACAGAATTCAACCTCCTCCATGAGTTCTGCACATCCAGAAAATCTGCATGCACTTGCTTATATTTTGCATAATTTATTCTGCTAGTCACAGGAAGGCACAGAGAGCTATCATTGCTCTCCTCCATTCTGCTGGCCTTTTTTGTGTTGCTGCAAATGGTGCTGTTATTTTTCTTTTCCCCCTAACTTGTGTACAAAAGAATAACACTGCTCAAACAAAGATTTGCATTTCAACTGTATCATACCAGTGAAAATACAAATAATTGCACTTCCGGGTTTCTTTGTTTTTTTAAAAATGGAACCTACATGCAGTTGGTAGAACAAACTCAGCATGCTTAGTTGCCAAGCAACCAGAGGGAGTGGAAATGTTAAATTAGAAGGTGTGGTTATTAGAAAACTGCATGATTGATCCTTCCCCTCAGTGTGAATAGATAACAATGTGTCTGCAGCTGGCATTTTGCCACTGTGGATGGTGCAAACAGAAAATGGAGGTAAAAACAGCATCTTTAGTACGAAATAATGTTCCCATGTGGATAAGGCTTGAGCTAGATAGACCAGTCGTCTGACTTGGCATAAAGCAGCTCCTTGTGCTAAATATGTGATGGCCCATCCACATGTGCAAGGAACCTGCATTTGTGAACTGACACTAGATGATTTGCAATGGTACATGTTGGCTGATTCCACCACATGCATTAGGTTTGAAGCATTGTGAGGGGATGATGCTAATTCTTTTCGTGGTGGTGTTCAGTTTGCAATGGCTGACCCCAGCAGCAACCGCACACTGTGAACTGGCCCTCAGGTTTCAAGAGGCACTGCCCAGATGCTTCATTGTCATAAGGATTAGAAACTTTTTTTTGTTAAAAAAGAGAAAAAGAATCATACTATGAAAGTTGAGGTTGTCAGGATGCTGACTTCTATGCTGACTTCTGCGCTTTACAAGAATCTCAGAATAAAATACAGCCTGAGTATTTAACGTTAATTAAGTGCCAACCATATGCTAGCTCGGAACATAACATTAACTTCCTCAAGCCAAGCGGTACAACAGCTGAGGGGGACAGATTCAAATTAGTAAAACAATGATGTTATAAAATAACTTCGCTTTTCACAAAGCAGATCAAAAACAGTCCTCTTTCCATTTCTCTCCTGTATTATCTGCTCACAAACCCAAAGTTAAAAATACCTCCCAGCTCACTGTCAAAGGGGCCGTTTCTCTCAAAATTCAAAAAGGCCTTCCCCTGAGTTTTTTTTTTAAAAGCCTTTATCGGTTCTCCTGAATTAATGCATCCACAGGAGAAAAGGAACAGGATTCATAGTTTGAGTGACAGTCAAGAATGTCGCTCTCTGCTTCCCAATGCGGCTTTCCCACTCAGATTTCCGTGCCTCAAAGCCAACCTTATCTGTGCCCCGCCAGTTACTTGCTTCTCTACACCGTTAACTCCCTTAGTCAACAGCACAGGGTTCTCTCAAAAATTTCAAATCTACCACAACTGCTCTGTTCTGGGCCTCAACAAGTCACAGCCCCAGCTTTTCTGGGAAAGTTTACACTCTTGACACTTTTGGTGATGCTCATTACTAGCACTGTTCCTCAATCACCTGGTGGATCAGGCTGTGGTAGAAAGAGGGCAGAGGAGGCAGCAGCTCTGGGGTATAATCTCTGACCGCGGTCTTGGCAAAGGCAGAGCAAAGTTGATCACATTATCAAGTAATCCAGGGATGCTGAGAGTCTGAGGCTACCATGGCAAATGTGTACTACTCAGAGAGCCCTCTTCAACTGCAGAAGGTAACAGGGGTGATCAACGTTGTCTCATCATGACCCCTGAATCAAGCCCCTTACTCTACTTTGAGGAAGACAAAGATGAGGAGGCAATAATAACCTGCTCCACTCAAAGGGGGCTCCCCCTGGATCCTTGCAGCCTGCAGACACCCTTCCACATTCCTCAGAGTATTAGCCTCCAAAAACATCCCTTCCACACTGTAGAAGTTGGAGCCTGTAGAATCAGCAACATCTGGAGGGCCAAAGGTTCCCCACACCTGATCTACATGCAAAGCAGATGTTCTGCCATTGAGCTATCCCCTTCTCTACTGAGCTATGGCCGCTTAAACCTGATTGTTTCTCATTGTCCCACACATGGACATATATTCCAAAATTCTATTGTTACCTTGTATGGATGAGAAAGGTGAAATTGAAACACAAACATCCTGCACACGGCCCAACAGACTTTCATCCAAGGTCTGTCTCCCTGAGTTTCCTGTCTGCCTCATTCATACTATCGGTGAGAGGGTTTTTTTTTTAATGAGTAGCATCTTGAGAACCTACATTAAAGGGGGGAAATCCTGCTATTTCCCCTCCCCTTGATCTTTTGCACTTAGCCACTGACATCAATGCAAACCTCACATGTGTGGGGGCTGAACACATGGAATAACCTTTTTTAGATCAGGCTTTCATTGGCCATTAGGATCAGAGAGCCATTTGAATTGGCTCACACAAATGAGCTGAGAGAGCAAAGTCTTCAAAAACACTTCAACTTTTCTGATCTTTTCTAGGCCATGTCATTAGCACAAAATTCAGGGCAGGTGTTTTCCACCCTTCCCACCCCACAACTAGTTTAGACACGCTATTATTGATGATGTCGAATTTGCAAAATGGACAATGTGGTGTGCTTCACATGTTCAAATAACAACATTAAGCAGCCGCGAGAATCCGATGTTTGAGCCCTGTAACTTGAAACTGCAAGTACAATTTCTTAAAAAGCACTTCTTCACTGTCATACTTTGCAGACAGGAGGTGGAGGAAAATTCATACCGCATTAAAATCATCATGCCAAATGAGAAACCACTGAGAGTTGTTCAGCAGCAAAACACCTGCTTCGTATGCCGAGGGTCCCAGTTTCAACACCCAGCATTTTCAGGTAGGACTGGGAAAGACTCCCTGACCAAAATCTTGGAAAACTCCTGCCGGTCAGTGTTGACAATATTGAGCTAGATGGACTCATGTCGGTGTATGACAGGCTCCTATGCTCCTAACATGATTTGGAAAATATTACAAGTTTTTCAAAGTATGCTAGTCTTTGCACCCTGAAGTGGTACAGCACTAGCAACACACAATATTTCTGTATTTTGGTATTTCTGGCTTTGGCCTTTTTAAAGGCCATGGTCAGAGTCATGAATTTCCATTCTAGATTTCCATTCTAGGTTGAGAACAAACAGGCAAATGGATGTGATTTCTGGTACCATTTCCAAATCTCTCTGAATGCTCCACCACCCCTAGTTGTCACACACCCTTGCATCCTAATGGTACAGTCCAAAGTATGCTGCACCACATATTTTTCACTGTGTAGTTTGGCTCTAAGATGTAGAACAGCCAACTTGACGGTGCTGCTTCCAGGGAAGGTTCATGACTTACAGGGAATAATGCACTGAATCCACTCCCAGCTGAAGAAACAGGCAGTTCTACCTGTGAGACGTTATTTCTCCCATGCTTCTCACCTTTTCAACCATCCCAAGAAGTAGATCACTCTTACTTTCTTTTCACAGGTGGGAGAAACAAGGCAGATGGGGAGACTGAGGCTTGCTAGTCCATAGCAGGGCAAGCGTTTGAAGAAGTCAGATCTCCCAAGGGATCTCCCAAGGGATCCAGAGCCTGTTTTGCGGGCAATTCCTGCTTATGCCACAATACATTTGGTAAAGGTGCAGCAAGACTCTTTGTTGTTTTAGCAACCCCAGGGTCATGCAGCTGCCCTTGTGGACTTTGTCCCTGGCATGGCAGGGGGATTGCTGACAGGGCTATCGATCAAAGGGGCAGTGGGGGATCTCTGCCAGCGCATGCAATTGCACACCGCCAAGGCCCCACTGTAAATGGTTTCTAAGCAACCTAACTCCCCTCTCTCACTCTTCTTTTCTTTCCTCCTTGTTTTCTTCCTCCCATGCTGCTTAATTATAAAAAAGTCACCTTTTGATTTGGGAAACCTCCACATCGTTTCCTCTGCAGCCCCGTCGTTTTCTCAGAAGGGCTCACCACTGTGACCATGACACTACTCAACAGAGAGAAGGTGGCAAAAGTTGTCCATCAGCAGTAATTAAAGCCCAGTGCTCCAGGACCTGGGGCACAGTGGCTGAGTTTTTAATACTGGTCCAGATGTCTCCCATTGACTGGTCCCAGTGGACTCCACTGCTTATGCACAATTCCTGCTTATGCCACAATACATTTGGTAAAGGTGCAGCAAGTCTCTTTGTTGTTTTAGCTTAGTTGTCCATCATCAGTAATTAAAGCCCAGTGCTCCAGAACCCAGGGCACAGTGGCTGAGTTTTTAATACTGGTCCAAATCTCTCCCATTGAGGACAGCAGCCAAATTTCCTAAGAAATCCTATCATTATGCCTTGGTAAGTGCCTGTTCTAAGCGGTACATAGTAGCGGTGAGGGCAGCAAAAAAGAGATATTTTGCTGCCACAATTAAGGCATCTCTTTCCCGCCCAGCGGAGCTCTTTAAAACTGTACGAGCGCTTTTACATTCTGGCCCTCGGGATATTATAGACTCATCTGTAGCCCGCTGTGAAGAGTTCGCCAGGCACTTCCAAGATAAGATCGCATGCATTCGTCGGGACTTAGACTCCAATATTATAGCAGCTGGTCCTAATGAAGCATCCAGATCACGGTCTTGTCCTCATTTATTGGATGAGTTTCAGTCGGTGCAGCTCGAGGATGTTGACAAGATTCTTGGACTGGTGCAGGTGATCCTTGCCCCTCTTGGCTGGTGAAAGCTGGCAGGACCGGAACCGCTGGCTGGGGCAAGGAGGTAATAAATGCCTCTTTAAGAGAGGGAGTGGTCCCTGACTGCCTAAAAGAGGCGGTGGTGAGACCGCTCCTGAAGAAACCCTCCTTGGACCCAGATAACTTGAACAACTATAGACCTGTGGCGAATGTTCCGTTCCTGGGCAAGGTGCTAGAATGGGTGGTTGCCGGCCAGCTCCAGGGGCTCTTGGATGACACTGATTATCTTGATCCATTTCAATCCGGTTTCAGGCCCGGTTTTGGCACCGAAACAGCCTTGGTCGCCCTGTATGATGACCTTTGTTGGGAGAGGGACAGGGGGAGTGTGACTCTGTTGATTCTCCTTGATCTCTCAGCTGCTTTTGATACCATCGACCATGGTATCCTTCTGGGGAGACTCACGGAGTTGGGAGTCGGGGGTACTGCTTGGCAGTGGCTCCGCTCCTACTTGGTGGGTCGTCACCAGAAGATAGTGCTTGGGGAACACTGCTCGACACCCTGGACTCTCCATTGTGGAGTCCCGCAGGGATCGGTACTGTCCCCCATGCTTTTCAACATCTACATGCAGCCGCTGGGTGCGGTCATCAGGAGTTTTGGGGTGTGTTGTCATCAGTATGCTGATGACACACAACTCTATTTCTCCTTTTCATCCTCTTCAGGTGAGGCTGTTAATGTGCTAAACCGTTGCCTGACCGCGATAATGGACTGGATGGGGGCTAACAAACTGAAGCTCAATCCAGACAAGACCGAGACGCTGTTGGTGAGTGCCTTCACTGCCCAGATGGAGGATGTTCATCCTGTTCTTGATGGGGTTACACTCCCCTTGAAGGAACAGGTTCGTAGCTTGGGAGTCCTTTTCGATCCTTCCTTGTCTCTCGAGGCTCAGGTGGCCTCGGTGGCACGGAACGCTTTTTACCATCTTCGACTGGTAGCCCAGCTACGTCCCTATCTGGACAGTGATGACCTCGCCTCAGTTGTTCACGCTCTGGTAACTTCTAGGTTGGAGTAGTGCAATGCACTCTACGTTGGGCTGCCCTTGAAGATAGTTCGGAAACTACAGCTAGTCCAGAATGCAGCGGCCAGACAACTGATGCGGACCAGAAGGTCCGCTCATATAACACCCGTTCTGGCCCGTCTGCACTGGCTTCCTATTTGTTTCTGGGCTAAATTCAAAGTGTTGGTTTTGACCTATAAAGCCCTACACGGCATGGGACCGCAATACATGGTGGAACGCCTCTCCCAATACGAACCTACCCGTACAATGCGCTCGACATCTAAGGCCCTCCTCCGAGTGCCATCCCATCGAGAAGCTCGGAGGGTGGTGACCGGAACTAGGGCCTTCTCGGTGGTGGCCCCCGAATTGTGGAATAGTCTCCCCGAAGAGGTACGCCTGGCGCCGACGCTGCTATCTTTTTGGCGCCAGGTGAAAACCTTTTTATACTCCCAGGCATTTTAGAATGTATCTTAATAATTATTTTTATCGTGTATTTTAAACAGTATCTTATTATTGTTATATTTTGATGTTGCTTGGTTGTTGTTGTTTGTTGTTTTGACTTTTGATTCTGTTATATTTACTGTATTTATATATTTTGCTTGTTTTATCTTTTATGTACACCGCCCAGAGAGCCTTTTTGGCTTAGGGCGGTATATAAATTAAATAAAATAAATAAATAAAAATAAAATAAATAAATCACTAACGCATCTTCGCAGCCGCAGCTGTTACTCAGTGTGACTCTGCAGCCATAGCGGTGAAGTTGAAACAGCATTTCTAAAAAGAAGGCTATTAGCTGCAGAAACCACTGGCTTTTTGAATTAAACAGAGTCATCGCTGGCAAGCGTTGCCCATCCCAGACACAATCGTAAATGGAGAACCTTCCTCTACTTCTTGGCTTCAGTCTTCTGTGAGTAAAATGGGGATGACAGAGTGCACTGCAACATTTGTCCATGCGTAACACCAACCATCAACACAGGATGGCAGCATCTGGGAGAATTCTGGGCTTTATGATGAAGTTCTTAACACAGACAAGAGTCATTTGGCAATAACTTAGCAAGGAAAATGTGATATATATATATATATATATATGCTGCCTCACACAGTGCACCTCTCCCTTTAGCTCAGTGGTACAGCATCTGCCTCGCATGCAGAAGGTCCCGGGTTCAACCCCTGGCATCTCCAGGTGGGGCTGGGAGAGACCCCTGCCTGAAACCTTGGAGAGCCGCTGCCAGCCAGTGTAGACAATACTGAGCTAGATGGACCAATGGTCTGATTCATTATAAGGTGGCTTCCTATGTTCAGTGAGAAATATGAGTGAAATTCCAGAGCAGGGAACCTCTTACCCAATGACAGGAGACTTCAGAACTCAGGAGTAATAAATGGAATTCTGTATAAATTGGATTCTGGGGCCTGGACAGTTTAAACAAATGGAACAAAAATCTGCACCATCCATCCTCTTTACAGAATTTGTTCCAGTTTTGCTACTGGGGCAATGCAAGAAGCTACACTGGGCTCTGGATCCTCACCTCCAACCCTTGGAAATCTTACTCAGGCTCCTCAGATTTCAGAAAGCACTGCACACACTTCGCAGGTATCTAGCCTAGGATTTGCGCCAGCGGAATGTTGCTATGCAAGAGAATGCAAAAGCAGGCTGCTGGTCACTTCGTTGCACAATAAATTGTGCAAACTATTGTGCAACAGGTTTCTACCAGCCCAACTGCTGTGTTGGATTCCTCTGTTGTGCAACATTAAAACTAATCCATCCACTAGCGCAAGAGCCCTTACGCTAGCAGACAGAGAATGCTGGATACCGCCCATCTTGTTTATTATGCAGTCAAGATGATCTGTGCATATGGTGGTATTGGGGTGTTTATATACGATCCCATTTTCAATATTGTTTGCACCTGCAACAGTTTCAGGACAGACATACTCCTTCATTTCCAGTCAGGGCCTGCCCCATAACTTCCTGCTGAAATCCTGTGGCTTTCATACCGCACACCAGGGTTGTTTTTTGTCCTGCTTTTGTTGTGCTGTAGCCCATGAGCATCCCTCCAGATGGCAATAATGTTGTATCATTCGGGAAGCACAGCGGAACAACTAATAAAATGGAATGATGTGTGGGCAGTCCAGTATAAATCCACCACTATTACAGTAGGGCCCCACTCATACAGCGGGTTACGTTCCGGACCCCTGCTGTAAAGTGAAAACCACTGTAAAGCAGGACCCATTGAATAGAATGGTGCGTGATGCCCGAAAACCGCAGTAAAAGCAGAACAAGCGCCGTATGAGTGGGGCTTTAGTCTAATTGCGTCTAATTGAGACCGCTGTATTAGTGAATTGCTGTAAAGCGAAGCGCTGTGAAGCGGGGCCCTACTGTATTGTGTCAATGATGTGTTGCAGAACACACATCCCCGAAATGCCCCACCAGTCTGGAGGGGCCTTAAGGCAACAGTGTAAATTTCACTGACCTTGATCGCATAACAAAAGCAAAGAACACCCCAAGGTTTAAAGCCAACATGTGCCACCTGAACTGGTCACAGACTGAGCTTTAGAATAACATAACTGATTGGGTGACATTTTACCTGTCCAACCAGCAAGACAGCAGCAGTAACCCGTAACAGGATCACACCCATCTGCATGGCTACACTCACAGTGTTCACTGCAGTTCAGACCGAATGTCCCGTCCTTCCAGAAAGAGAAACACAGAGTGAAAAACTGTTATTTTTACCTATATCTGTGAATTCTACCATCACATGTAGATCTGTAACACTTATAGAGATACCTCCAACCAGTAGTGGCAAATCCAGAAGTGCAGGGTTCCTTCATGATAGCCATGCCACACCCCATCACTTGCTTGCTCTCTGTCATCATCTCCACCCTCCTCAGTCCTTCCCACGCATGCCTTCTCCCACAACAGATGTTCTTAGAAGTCAATCAGCATGAAAGGGACTTGTGTTAGCTGCTGAGAAGAGTCTTTTCAGTGGCTGACTCATCTCCTTTCACTCTGATTGGCTCCAATAAGCAGGACAGGACAAGGAAGCATGTTAGAAGACTCTTCTCAATGGCTAACACCCCCCCTTTCGTGCTGATTGTCTCATGGATGCTGAAGACATAGGGACCCTGCTGGGACCCTGCTCCCAAAAAAGTAAAGGGTCTAAGACCCCCTGAGACCCTGGACGACTACACCCCTGCCTCCAACATGTATTTAGCTATCTGGCTATCTGGCGGCTCTGACGTTAGTGGGGCATTGGATCTGCTCCGGGTTTTAGTCTGAACTTTCAAGGAGCTGTCCAAGGTCCTAAAAAGTGCCTGAAAGTTTGGACTAAAAGCTGGAGCAGATTCAGTGCCTCACTGACATCAGAACCACAAGTCTGCACTGATACTGTCTGTCTCCCTCTCCTTCCTTCTCTCATTTGGCACCATATCAACCTTGGCAAAATCTGAACTCCATCTGCTTTATGCAATGTGCAGTTAACTTATGGAAGTCACTGCCATAAATTGTGTTACCGGTTTACATGGTTTTAAAAAAGGGAGTGTTTGTATTGTGATTAAATGCGTTAGCATGTATCTTTTGTAAGAGAAATTTCTGTGTACACTTTTTAAGTGATATGGGAGGTATTTTTGTCTTGTTTTATCTGTGATAATGATGTTGTTTTTAAACTATCGTACGTGTTAAAACTTTTGCTTTGTCTTTAGCTCCTAACGGAGGAGAGTTTCTTGAAAAGCGATAAGCTTGATAAACAGCCCACGACCAGCAGTACTGGAGTCTGTCATCTTTTTCTTTCCTTGAAAAAATGAGAGAAATTCACGGAGGCCCGGTCTATTGCCAGTTGCCATGAGACCTCAATGGAACCTCCCATGTTCACACTACATAGGCAGCAGACCTCCAGTTACCAGATGCTGCAGACAGCAGTTGCCTTCGTCTAAGCCTGAGTGATTCAAAGCAAGGTAAAAGCTCGCTTTCTCTCAAGTAAAATCACACCCATGCAGCACTGAGTGCTGAGCAAGCTACACTAAGCTCAACTCTGCTAATTTACTAAAACTCTGATTTGTCTACCAGCCACCGGAGGACCCAACACCAGAGACATCCGATTGGTTGCCGCTGGAAACAGACTGCCACATCAGAAAGGCCTTTGGCCTAATCAAACAGGGCCTTTGAGTGCACAGGTGCTCCTTTCTGCAAAAGGTGGAGGGACCATCAATGCCTTGCAGCCTTCATGCCTGAAGGTGGTAAGCAAATGGACACCTTGTCCCTGTGATCTAGCCTAGACAGCCCTAACCACTGTTCTCTGGGCATTTTCACACACAACACTTAAAACTAGCTTTGGCCCTCTCTTTTTCACTCTGTTCTTGAGTCAAGGGCATCTCAATTATTGTCCCAGATGAGGATCAAAGGAAGACTTACAGGGCAGGGCTGGTCACAGAAATCCCCTTGCCAGCCAGGAGAGCAAACGCAGAATCCATCCGTGGGGTTGCAGGCAGCTCCGTTGGCACAGTAACATGTCTGGTTGCAGCTGAGACCCCAAGTGCCACTTGGGCATGGAATGGAACAATCCACTCCCTGCCACCCTGGAACAAGACACAGCACAAGTCACATGTACCAACTGCTTCCCGCATCAGGGGGTGCCTGGCTAGTAGGCTGAGCAAGGAGGCTGCCTTGGGTAACAGATGCTGAGAGGTATGGGGCCAGCAAAAGTGCATGTGCTGTGCAATCTTTCCTGCACCCCCAAGCTAGCCAGCTGCCCTCAAGTGCTTTAGCAGGCACCAGTGCAGAAGGAAGATTCAATGGCTAGTCCAGTTAAATTTGGTGCATGGAATGAAGGCGCCATCTTGTCCTTCCCCTGGGTTAGCTGGGCTGGCCCTAGCTACCCCCAGCTTGCATTGCCTATCTTTCTTGGAAAAGGCACCCATTTTAGATATGATACCCATTGTGTGCATCACATACAAGGCAAACGTGTGTCTAGATGGTATGCTGTGTTTCTACTCAGAAGGACAGAGCACGCTTGAGATAGTATGGCAATGGCTGGTGTTTTGGGAGGGCAGTGTTAGCCACATGAGATTGTGTAAAATGGAAGAGAGAGAGAAAAGCTCAAAAGCAAACATGGGATTCAAGCTGGTTCTCATGTTCACACACATCACTTGATTTCTCGTCAATTGAGAATTCAACCCTCACAAGTGAAGCAAAGTGTGTGAACGCACTCAGTTCCGCAGCGTTGTGTTAGAGGTGACATGAAAATTCTACCTGAGGGCCATGATGACATATTATGCAGGTTTGGGGAAGGGCCGTAGTTCAGTGGTAGAGCATCTGCTTTGCAGGCAGAAGGTCACAGGGACAATCTGCAATGTCTCCACGCAGGACTGGGAGAAGGCCCTGTCTGAAATCTTGGAGAGCAACTGCCAGTCAATGAAGAGAACACTAACTTAGATGGACCAATGGCCTGACTCCGTGGGTTGTATTCAACTAATGTTTGTTCAGAGTAGACCCACTGCAATTAATGGAGCTAATTTAGTCATGGCTATTAATTTCAGTGGGTCTCCTCTGAGCAAAAATTAGTTGAATATCTCAGTTTAAGGCAGCTTCCCATGTTTGTCGCTGTAGCAGAAGCAAAACCCATCCCTGATCATTGTACCCATGTGATAGGCACAGTAATACACAATTTACTGTATGATCAAAGTTCATAATATAAAATTATTAACTAATAAAATACAGCAGCAGCAACAAACAATGCAAAATAACATTTTTAGGTGTACACAAGTCTTTGCACCTAAAGGTACAAAGTGACTATGAAGCATTTGCTCCATTTCAGCCCATCCTACATTTATTTTATTAAATTTATATGCTGCCCTTCCTCCCAGAAGGAAAGTCACCGCATCATCAAGAGACAGCCATGCATGTGTCCACTGTCATAGTGGCAGGGGTACACCAGTATTACTCAATTCCTGGTAAACTGCAACATCAACCCAGAAAGGCAACATAATGCTCAATAATACCATTTACTACTGACTCTAGAGATCCTGACGTCCTTTACAGCCTGCAGCCACTGAGTGAGAATTTTAGCACAGAAGAGTATGGTTTATGTTACCTCACAGTGACCCTTGAAGTGAGACAACATTTACCTTCTCTGCAAAAGCATGAACCATCCACTGGGGAACACCCGCCGTCATTTCTGCAGTCGCAAATCAATGAGCAGTTGGCTCCATACATTCCGGCTGCACATGTGATAGAGCAATCCTCTCCCTGCAAACCAAAAATGAAACCAGGTTGAGGAAGGAGGAGGAGAAGGACGAGGCCCAGGAAATCCTGACCAGAAATGAGGGCTTTTGCACCAAAAATTTATTCAGCATGTGCAATTGCTTTTGAACATGGGGCTATGTGCAGGTGTGTTGGAGGTGGTGGTGGAAGAAAGCTGGTTTGGCATTTACACGGTTGCTTGTACTCCATGATGAGGGGGAAATTGTGACTGTGGAGAATGCTAGTCCTTAACTTATTACCCATCAGTTGTTCAAAGTAACACATAATAAAGCAAGAGTCACAAATTAAACCCAGCCGAGATCAGCTAAAAACAAGGAGTACAAATCCTACTTACCCATTAAGTTGAAATGAAACACTCTAAGGCACATGAGAGTGCCTCTGCAGAGATACCCCACTCCCCTTTATAATGTCCAGACTAGCCTTTGCCAATGTGGTGTCCTCCAGATGTTTTGGACTACAACTCCCATCACCCCCAGCCAACTTGGCCAGGCTGCCATCAGCCCCAGAATCATATGGCTGTGCTGACTGGGACTGATAGGAACCTAAGAACATAAGAAGGGCCTGTTGGATCAGGCCAGAGGTCCATCTAGTCCCACATCTGTCCTGCCTCCGGCTGCTGAAATCAGACTCAGATGCAAGGGGGTGCTTTTCTTTATGAGGTTTGAAAGAAAATTCCAGTTCAGAAATGCTTCATAGATGAGCTTGCAGATTACAGAACACTGCAACTCTACTCGGCATAAATAGGCACAGCTACATGGGAGTTGTAGTCCAAAACATCTGGAGGAATTCCTGAAGTATCTCTTCCTAAGGCAGCCTTCCCCAACAGGGCACCCTCCAGATGTTTTGGACAACACCTTGCATTAGCCCTAGCTAGCATGGCCTAACAAAGCTGGGGCTGATGGGAGTTGTAGTTCAAAACCTCTGGAGAGGGCCTGCTGGGCCAAGGCTACTTTAAGGTGTGCTGGGACAATACAGTAGTCTGCAGCATCTCAGGGCATGTCAGCAGGCAGAGAGAAAAAGATGCAAATGATAATCTAAATGTTGCTTCCAGCTTTCTGTGCATCAAACTAGTCACATTGGAAGCGGCCCTGAAACTCTGCATAAATGGGAAAATGCAGTGAATTTGGGCCTCTTTGTCTTGTTGCAACCCTATCTGTGCTTTCCATCACATCCAAACTAATCCTTGGAAGCTCAGAAGTTCTCAGCACCAGGGCTAGGATCCTCAGCATTCTTAGGAAGCATCTTTGGGTCTGGAGAGCAGCCTGGGCTAGCCAATTGTAGCCCATCTCTGGTTTAGACCAAGTCCTTCGGCACAATGTCCATCATTCCCTGAAATTCTAACATTACAATGGCTTGTTTTGGATCGGTGCAAAAGAAGAACAGGGACAAACTCTCGGCAGCCATACAGCAGGAGGTGGGAAAGGTAGAATGGCAAATCTCTCAGAACAGCTGTTTGCTCATTAAGAAAAGCATCACGGACAAAGCACTAATCACAAAAGACGATAAGGGCTTAATGTCATGCGATGCTCTGTCTCCTCGCAAAGGCAAAACAAACAAACAAACAAGGCCCCAAAGAAGTGATATTTGAAAACCCCAGAGAAACTGCTGAGCATACATAATGATGTATTATTTATATTGCAACATCAATGTATTTGGTGCTCTGCAGACTGACACAAACCAAAAGTGGGGAAATGTCTCCATCCCAAGGAGTTTGCAAGAAACTAAATTTCAACCGTGCGACAGTGAGGTCAGAAGGTATATCCTTTATGGAATCTCAAAATGTAAGCCAAGGAGCCATATGACTACATTCCTCTATTGAACGTGGACTGCAACACTGACCTAATGATGAAAATCTGTGGAGACAGGTGGGCCTTTTTAGCAGGGAAGGATGGTGACCAAAGCAATGTGTGGCATGGCTGTTAAGGTCAAGGGTGGAATAGAAAAACGGAAGAAGGAAAAAAGGCTCCGTCGATCTTCATACAAAAATAATCCTCAAGGTCATTCCTGATGGCTGTGGGTGACATATTTAAGACAATTTTATTGATTGCCACTGGGTGTTGCAGTAGGCATTGACATCAATGGCTTTCAGAAACCATTAGACAGAGTTGAGGAGCAGAGAGGTCATTGGGTGGCCGAAAGACAGGGGTTTAAATCCAATGGGCTGTACTAAATGAAGCGCTAAGTCACTTAGTGGTATGTTTTGAGCCAGTGGAACACTGTTGCACAAGAGATTGCATCAGCAGGTTGCTGATAGCTTTGTTGCACAATCGACTGTGTGATCTGTTGTGCAATGAGTTTCCGCTAGCACAACTGTTGCACTGGATTCTTCTCTTGTGCAACATTAAAATTCACTCATCTACTAGCACAAGGGCAAGCAGACAGAGAACGTTGGATACAGCCCAGTGTTAGATGTATGCAGAACAGATCCACGGAAGTTAATAGGTACACCACAGGATGCCTCTGAATACTGGGATTAACAGGAGCTGTGTGTGTGTGTGGAGGGGATTTGGATCAGGGAAAAGTTAAATACCCATTCACCAGTGCCAGTTCCTTGGTGCACTGCCCATCTCCCCACACCCACTTTAGGGCTGCTTTTTAAGTTAAAAATTTTTTGGGGGGAAGAGATCTGATCACAGATTGTCCATATAACATGCAGTTGGCCCCAAGAATGTGTCTATATATAATCTTCCTGCCAACCTGGTTCAGTGTGGACTGTGATCAGCATCAAGCCGTGATAAACAGCTAGAGCAGATAGCTGTCAGGCGGAGGCTACCATTCAGGGAGTTAAGCTGCAGTATCTAGGTGTACCTCAGGGAGAATCACAAAGAACAGATTAGCCTGGTACTTTGCTATCCACCATGTCCTATGCAAAGATCAAAAGTGAAGATTTCATGCTCATCCTGAGGACGATTATGACTTCGATGGGACCATCCATCTTCTTGCACAGCATAAGCCACTTTCTCTCAAAGTTTTGGGACTTGAGCACCTCCTAAATCAGGGGTGGTGAACAAAGTATCTTCCAAATGCTGTTGGACTACCACGCCCATCAGCCAGTCCCTAACCACTAGCCAGCATGGCCAATGATCAAGGACAATGGGAAGTATAGTTCAATACCTGGAGGGCACCACCTTGGCTACCCTTGCTCTATATTTAGCCTCTGAGCCCCCAAGCTGTAATGGCAGTAGCCCTATTCATGCATTACTCACATGTAGGGACATCATGTGTAGGAAGAGGATTGGGGCCATGCCGTTGGCCCTGTCCCAACTTCATGTGCACTGGTTAGCCTTGCGCCAAACATCCATGGAGACGCTTTTCTTTTCAGGGTTGGCTGACGCAGCCAGAACAAGCAGTGTGGCCCCACCCTGCCTTCTACACAGGAGTGCCCTACATGTGAGAACCAGGTGAAGAGGACTAGGCTTCTTTAGATCACCTTTAAATAGTGGAGGTCACTGAGAGAGGTTTCAGTCAGTCAGTTGGCACCATGGTGTTCCTTGCTGGAGAGATCACGGGCATCACCGCAGGGACTTTTTCCCCCTTCCTGTTTTTGCTCTGGTTGTAACTGTGCTTGTCTTTAGCCCAGAGACAGAAGATCACAGCAGTCACAAGGGAACACACCCCTAAGGGGAAAGCTGTACTTATTTATCTATTAAATTTTTATCCGGCCCTTCCTCCCAAGGGAGCCAGGGAGGCAAACATCAATGTGGTGGAACAATACTGTTTAAAAGAAAATAAAACACATTTAAAACAACTAAGAACCATCGAAGAACATATAGGAATTCACCAGAAACATTTTAAAATGATCACACTCCCTCATCGCTACTAATTTCAAGATTGCCATGGCCTGTATCTACCAGCCATCAAATGCCTAGGTAAAGAGGAACTTTTACAAACGTCTCCTGAAAATCAGTAGTGTGGGAGGACCTCACCAGGGAGGGCATCTTGCCAATGGGGAAGCACCACCAAGAAAGCCATACATAGCACTATGATAAACGTGTTTGAAAAAGCGCACTTAAACTGGTTTTGTTTTTAAGATACAGCAGTCATGGGCTCCTGATCTACATCAGGGCCTCACCCCGGTTTCCTGCCAAAAAAAGTCCCCCGGCTGCTATTTGCCCCAATCTGCTTATCATCGGGATGGAGGAGTTCAAAGGAAGGTGATATCCCATGGCCACTGAGCCTTTTTCTCAGTCAGATTGCCAAGCATTTCCTGGAGTAGCCTCTGGACCAAGTTGGCTTCCATACATGGAACGAGGAGGGTGCCATCTTGTCCTCAGGTAGCACAAATTTCTTGGGCCAATCCTGGCCTGCTGTGGTAACATATTTTATGCAACGCAGGCTGCAATCCTATGCACACTTACCAGAGAATAAGAATATGGCTTACTGAACACCGTGGGACTTAGTGCTGAGTAAAGATCCGCAGGATTGCCCTGTTAAGTTTCCATGGAAAGAAACCTGTGACGCAAATCAATGGCACCTGCTCCAAAAAGGGATTAATTCTAAATGCAAAAATCATTAACATTTTCACCTCAATTTGGGGAGCCCAGATCATGAAATGATATGCATGTGAGCACTCCTATCCAAACAATGCCCCCGCAGCTTCCCACCCCTCCGACAAAAGCAATCAGCTATCTTCCTTGCTAATCGTTAACGAGCATATATTCTATTAGGCTGGGTATCAAGTGTTATAGGATCTTTTCACTTGCAATATGGTGTTTTAGATTTCTCTCCTATCTACTGAAATTAATCAACATCTGGACTCCATCTGCTGACCATTATTTCCCTCCCTCCCTCTCCCGCTTCCCAGGCAGGTCGGCAACTTAATCAGTGTTGTACGTTCTGCTGAAAAGGGTGAGCTTGGAGACAGCATAAAATGGGGAATGATAGTTAATTCAGTTCAAAATGTGTAACCACCCCCACCCCCCACTCCCAGGAAAAAGAAGAAGAAGGTGTTATGGCTGTATTAAGGAATCTCACCATAAATAGTCTGATATTTAATGCTTGACTTCCCCACAGCTGAGGATTCCATATGGACCACAGGGAGAGTCAGTGGCGCTTAATTGTTTGCTGAGGGATTTCATCTTAAAGGGCTGATGTGGAAGGGCCGTTCTCCATTCCCAGAGCTCAGTGGAAATGCTTCCTTCCTCCCCCCTGCAAACACCCGCCGTGCAAGCTGCTGTTCGCCATGAAGGGGGGAAAGGACAGGTTTGCATTTGGGGAGGCTGGCTCCATGTACCAAATTCTTCTTCCATTTCAGGATAAAAAGGGCAAATACGTTTTTCATGACTATTGCATAGTAAACATATAGAACTAACAGCCAATCTAGGCATGATATTAAAAGCATCTTCGCATTTAACATGGAGTGGTTTTTAAAAAAAATGCAAATTGCCTTAGCCAGCAAAGGGTGTGCATGATAATTATTGGGGTGGCAGCAGTAGACATGGATGGGTGATTTAACTCTTTCCTCTCCCTGCAGCAATCCCGAGGCAAATCTTTCCTCTGAGGCTGGTATTTGCTTTAGAAGGAAATTCCCCCCATCGGTGCATGCAAAATCCTGCAAGCCAAATGCAAAGATGCATTTAAAGCCATGTCTGCTTTGGTACTCAGTCTTACATTTGCATTCTTAGGCCCCATCTGCATTATACATTTAAAGCACTATCATGCAACTTTAAATGGTCATGGCTTCCCCCAAAGAATCCTGGGAGCTGTAGTTTCTTAAGGGTGCTAAGAGTTGTTAGGAGGCCCCCTATTCCCCTCTTGGAGAGAGAGGGGGGGTTGAAAAAATGCAGAGGGAGAAGAGAGAAAACGGGGCGGCGTCACCCGCCATTGGCTCTTGACCCTGCCTAGGAATGGGGTTTGCTGCCTAGTCCTGATCCACTTGTATTCTGATAGTCCGTCGTTCCATCCTGATCCACCCTGCTTTTGTTCCCGCTCGCTTTGGCATTTGCCAACTCGATCCGCTGTTGCTGTCTCTGGTTGCAAAAAAAATTGCATGAATTTTTAATGTAAACGATCAAGGTGTTCCACGAGGTTTATTTCTTCCTATTTATCACAACTACACACTGTTACAAATGCATCAACTTAGATGAAATTCAGAATTACGTAAAATCAGGGGGGAAATTGGGGGAAAAAATCTGTGCTGATTATAGCCACAGCCCGCCACAAGATAACAGTGCCAGTCCGAAAAGACAGCGGACTGTCGGATTTAGTTGGAATCCATTACTAAGTCCAATTTAGTGGATATTTCCCCCCCCATCCCTAGCCCTGCCCGTTGCCACTCAGCAGACTATTTCTGAAGGCATTGAGCCCTCGACAGAAAAAAAAGATGGTCCACCCCTGATTTAGTTGGAACTTCATATTTATTTCTTCTTTTTCTGTTTCTCTTTCAAAAATGTGGAATACATTTTCTTTTTAGCAGCATCACAAATAGGGTGAGCTCGTGTTAAAAGGGACCTAGAAGGAATTGGTGTCCCTTGGGGGAAATGAAGGGCGCAGTGTGATATGGACAATGTGGAAGTGTTTAAAATTAATAGAGCAGGTGAAGAGGGACACAAACAGACCTTTATCTCTGTAACAGGGGCTGCTTGATCACAGAATCCGCAATGCCAGATAAGCCGATTTACTTCATCAACGGTGCATATACTGCTATGCTGTGGGATGTTTTCCAGCATTCTGGTGCAACATATCTGCGCACTGATGCAGATCCTAGATACGGAGGCGTAACTTAAGGGCAACATTTACAATTAATCCACTGCAGCTCCTTGCAAGCATCTGCCCACAAGGTAAACATATGGCTTTCAATAACAAACTGGGGAGAACAGGCCAGAGCCTCTTAATTGGCTTCCCATGGAAATTAAGAGGGGTGTTTCTCAGGCACATTCACAGCAGCCTGGAGCTTTCAACCAGCCTTCCCCAACCCGGCACCTTCCATACGTTTTGAACGGCAGCTCCCGTAAGCCCCAGCCGGCAGGGCTCAAGGTCTTAAGAGAGAAAGATGATCTCTGGAAGGATTCGCTTCCTCTCGGAGTGCTGCTAATAGCTCTCTGCAGGTGCTATTATTGGTGTTAATGATAAAATACTGGGAGGAACTGGCTCATGATGTGAGATAAACAGGTCCCAAAGATTTTGCTGCATGTTTAAGAACTTGCAGGTCTACTGCGGGAGGAGCAATGTGTGACCTCAGCCAACTGCATGTTTCCAAATCTGAAAATACTGAAAGAATGCAAATGGGGAAAGGGGAAGGGAATGGGCACCTTTGCAGGAGAAGGCAGCCAAGCAAGAGGGAGAAAGGATTGATCCTTTCTACGTCTGCTGCATTTCCCTCTCCAAATGCCCCTCCTCAGCCATTGCCCCCATGAGCTTAGCTGGGCAGCAAATAGGCTAAACACAGCCAGAGGGACATTTGCAGGGGATAATCAGTGGGTGGAAAGGGAAGGGTTAAGCACCCTATCCTGGCCACTAATTCTCCCCTGCAAATGTTCACTGCCAGCAAAGGTTTGCCACAGTGCAAAGAACTGTGCTGGCACACAGGGCAGTGGCCCAGCCGTCTCACCTTGCATGTCTGGAAGCCAATGCAGATAGCTTCAAAAGTGTGGCTGTGATTAAACACACACAGAGCACAGACCCTTGAGCAATACAAAACAGCTTTTCTCAGGATGGATATTTTTCTTGGGGCAATAGGAAGGAAGAGCTGTAGCTCCGTGGCAGAGCATCTGCCTTGCATGCAGAAGGTCCCAGGTTCAATCCCCGGTGGCATCTCCTGGTAGGCCAGGGAGAGAGCTGTCTCTAAAACCCTAGAGGGCTGCTGCCAGCCAGTGTCAACAGTACTGAGCTAGATGGACCAATGGTCTGACTCAGTATAAGGCAGCTTCCCAACTATTTCCAATGGAATGGGAGTACCTGGAAGTATGTCCTCCCCAGATTAAAACTCTCCTTTAGTGTGCCGTGTCAGGGGGCCCTGGGTGGATCCAACAATTTCATCCATGAAAATGCTCAGAAAGGACAGGACGTGGAGGAGAGCGAGCGCAGTCAAGCGTTCCACTGAAGCACATTGTTATTCATACTCCTCACCATGTAAGATCAGTTTGTTATTTAAGGTCAAAGCAGTAAAACAAACTCATTCTGGGCTCAAACAGAAAACCAGCAACTTTGTTTATGCCATGAATATTTAGTAGGAAAAGGGCGGGCTGCTACCATCCAGGCACCAAGGGTGGGCAACAGGCCCCTGTTTGCATACAGAAGTGGCTGTCCTAAATTATTGATTGCCATGTTGAAAAGGTAAAGGCCCTGACTTCCCAGGAGGATCCCTACGCCTGTGCAGCCTCTGAGACGAGCTCCGTCTTGGATGAAACTTATCCAGTTTAAATTCAGTCAGAAGGCTCTTTTCTGACTGGGAATAATTTCTTCCGGTTAAAGAAGAAACGTGAGATTTCCCACATAGCTTTGTTTTGATTGTTGGAGTCTGGAATTCATCAGAATTGTCTGTCTTCCAGCAGCTCAGACACAGCGAGGATTTTTATGCTAGCTCAGCTGGATAAGTGACCCGTTTTTTTTTATACGGATTAACAGGCAAACATCCTCCTGTCTACATTCATCATTTTCTTATCTATACAGCTAAAGAGATTTGTCAAAGTAACAGCAATTGAGATAACCTAGGTGAGGTAAGACTTTCCTTTTTTTATTCACGGAACTAAGGGGGAAGAAAATATAAATAGCTTATCTTTTTTTTTTATTGCAAAAAGCTGACATGGAAAATAGCATTTTAAAGATTACAACGGACGAGAGATTTCTGATTGGAAGAGATAAGAAATCTTTTTGATTTATGGCTGGGACTATTTTTCCTGATCTACTTTTTTTTTGACGAATCTGCTCATTCTCTCTGCTACTAGCTATTTCGACGCTGTGAACTAAAGCCGTTCTTACACTTCCGGGCAGATAAGAGATAAGGGCTGTCTAGAGTGTGACGTTAGTTTGTTGGAAAGATTAACTCCTTTGTAACTGGTTAAAGAAATAAGCTGCTCTTTGTTTGGGACATTGAAAATTGAAGGAGTTTTGTTCCTTTGGCTTTAAGAATGACAATTAAGAAGATCATGGATGTACAAGAAGGGACTTTATCTCTAGACATGTTTCAGAAAATAATGAATGGGATTAACTCAATAAAACAAGAACTGAGAAATAATAGACAAGCGTGGAGAATTGAATTTCACGAAATTAGACAGGAGCTGAAAGAAACTCAGGATTCTATGAGAAAGGAGAATAAAGATAGATCTGGAAAACAAAAAAAAGGATGAAAGAGAAATTAAAGGCAAGGTTCAAACTATGGAGATTGGCTTAATTATGGACATGAAAAAAGATTTGGATTTCCTGGCTGTGATGGATCCTGGAGACAAATATTACAGTTTGGAATTCAGCGCTGTCCCTGAAGGAATTGAAGAGATTGGAGATAAAGATATTATCGGTTCAAAAAAATTCTTGGACTGGAAGGATTTGATGGAACTTGAAATGGAGAAAGTTAACAGAATTAATCCCTGTTTTGTGTCAATGGAAAAACCTTCAAGAGATGTACTAGTGTATCATGTGGAAAAGAGGAACAGAGATGCGGCTTTGCAACAATACTTCAGTGATACGTTTGGATTTGATGGCAAGAAAATATCTGTGATGGAGGAAATTCCTATCAGACTTTTATTATATGACTATGACAGCAAGATTTTTGGATGCGTAAAGATGGAAGATGGAAGATGGACCCAATATGGATAATGACAGAAGAGCGATTTAAAATTACTGGACTTAGTAGATTTGATGAGTTGAATTAATTGGCATGTTTATTTAGAAAAAAAATTGATTGACATATATCTCAAGGATTGGAAACTTCTCTTTGACTTTTTGTGGAAGATTAAAATATGATGTTAATGAGATTTGAAACCAACTAAGATAACCGTTGGAGGAAGGTGATTTTATAATCTATTAAGAGATAGGTTTGTTATATATTATAGATTTATAGCTGAACTATGACAAATCGGAAGTCAATATTCTTTCTTTTTCATATATATATATATATTTCTTTTTGTATTGTACTAGTTATTGATTTGTGTTGTTTTCTTTTTGTATTGTTTTGGTTTTGAAAATTGGAATAAAAATTAATTGAGGTAAGGTAAAGGCCCCACTGTTGGTTATTCCATGGGCTTTGCAAACGCCAAGGGATGGATAAGCATCACCATCCACTTTAAGCTACTATGACCGTACGAACATCAGAAGAGACCTGCTGCATCAGGCCAGCAGCCCATCCAGTCCAGCATCCTGTCCTCACAGTGGCCAGCCAGATGCTCCAATGGGAAGCCCGCAAGTAGCACCCAAGTGCTGCAGCGCTCTCCCCACTTGCTATGTCCAGCAGCTGCTCAGGCACGACATAGCCATTGTGGCTGGCAGCCAGGGATATGGGAGAATATTCGCTAAATCAGATTTATTACTGGATTTCAACATAATCCGACAATCTGCATTGTTTTTGGGCCAACATTCATTTCCTGTGGCAGGTAGTGGCTGTCATCAGCACATTTTTAAAAAAAAAAAATCTGCTCTGAATTTTACGTTATTTTCTTTGTAATCAGCTTTTCTCTAAGTTGATGCATTCTTAGCTTAACTCAGTGGGAGAAGTGCTTCAACACAAGCATTTTCACTGCGTTTTTCTTAGCAATGTCATTATTATTTTCACTGGGAAAAAACCTGCAAATCGGCAATTGTGCAAACAATCCCGAACAAAACAATGGTGGATCAGTATTGAAGGCTGGAGTGTTGGAATTCAAACGGGTAGGGACCACCTACCGAACCCCCATCCCTACTTGCAGCCATCCTCTTCTAAAGCTATCCAAATTGGTGGCCATCCCTGCCTCTTGTGGGAGTGAGTTCCATAGTTTAACTATGAGCTGCGTGAAAAAGTCCTTTCTTTTGTGTGTCCTGCATCTTCTAACATTCAGCTTCGTTGGATGTCCCCCAGCTCTAGTGTTACGAGAGAGGGAGAAAAACTTGTTGTTCTGCTTTACTAGGACTTACAATCAGAGCTTGGCAGAGTTACTTTTTTTGAACTACGACTCCCATCAGCCCCAGCCAGCATGGCCACTGGATTGGGCTGATGGGAGTTGTAGTTCAAAAATAACTTTTCCAAGCTCTGCTTACAATTCATACAAGTTGCTGGGGTCATTCCAGAGGTCAGTTGTGATGGAGCTCCACAGAGGCCTGTGTGCATCCCAGCACACATCCAAGGGCGCCATTTGAGATCCCAGGAGGACATAGCAGGATTCTCAGCAAGGTTGAAAGATCTACTCTTGGATACATTCAAGATTAAGTTGCAAAACAAAGAACCGAAACCTCATCCCAGTTGGACTGTGTCTGAAGAGCATTTGTTGTGGTTGCAGCTTTAATATCTAGTAGACAATATCAGCATTTAGGGGAAGGGCCGTAGTAGCCATGCAAAAGGTCGCAGGTTCAATCTCTGGCATATCTCAATATTTATTAAATTTATATCCCGCCCTTCTTCCCAGAAGGAGCCCAGAGCGGCACACAACAAGCGCTAAACCACTAAAAACGAAAAACGTATTTATAAATTTCTTAAGAAGCAAAAAAAAATCTTTAAGAAAAAATCTTTTAAGAAACAAAATAGCTTTAGAAATTAAAAAAGTCTTTAAAGCCATCTTAAAAACAATTCCAATACAGACTGGGATAATGTATATACTTAAAAGGGTTGCCGAAAGAGGAAGGTCCGGTGGGGAAAGACTCATGTCTGTCCGTTAATGGCTCTCCAGGGTTTTACAGTTGACAAGACTGAGTTAGAGGGGCCAATGACGTCTTGCTGTACCATCCAGAATGCCAGTTTCTGAACTACATGGACCAATGGCCTGACTCAGTACAAGGCAGTTGCTACATTCCTAAATATTCTGTGAGGAAGGCCATAACTGATGGAGAAACTGCAAGAACTGAAAGCGTGAGATTCATCTGTCCCTACAGCAGGAGTGCATCTGTGCAAGTCCAGGGCACATGCTACACCTTCCTCCTCCTCCTTGTTCTTCTTCAAATATTTTGTTGTAAATATGCTTGCCACCCTGGTGTTCTTTGGGAGGAATGGCGGGATATAAATTGAATAAATAAAAATAAAAATAATTCTCTGTGCAGCCTCCTTCTACCCTGCAGTGGTCAAGCGGTTGTCTGGAGGCTGTGAGGCAGGGAATTGTTCTAAGGTTCACATGAGTTTGCCTCAAAGGGTCCCAGAGGATCATAGTTAAATAGAAAGTGAAATAAAAGACTTAAATACTATTGTTGAGGCTCTCAGTCATTCTTAGGTTCTCCCACCTCACTCCTGCAATTCCCAGTTTGGAATCTGAACCACAAACGAAATCAACCTCCTGCTCTTGACATGCCAAGAGCCAAACAGCCCCTAAGCAGGTGCTTTCGACAAAGCAATATAAAAATTCCTAAGCCTTAACAGCAGATAAAAAGGAAACAAGGCAATGGGAGAAGGCTAGATTGCCCTCTGAAATGCAGATGAAACTCAGTCTGAAGTCAAGGCGCTGGGGCCCTTGCAGTACCAAAAGTCTGTGGCGAAGGAAATGCAATGTGACAGCCCCACATTGCCAATTAAGAGCCAAATGGAAGAGACGTGTCAACAAGCCTCAGAGAAGCACTGGCACAAAGCAGAATCCTAGGGACTCTGTTGCAAAATGTGACTGGAAGAATGCAAATCTGAACACAGAGGAGAGGCAAAGGAAGGGCCAAGACAAGGAGAGGTGAGGGGCTGAAGTCATGAACCTCAATGACTTCTAAACATTCTGTGCAACTGAACAATATCTGGGATTGCAAGAAACAGGAGGAGCATAAAGTTAGGGTAGGGGTGGGCGAGAATTTCGATTCAGTGCGCATTTCAAGCCAAATCTATCAAATTTGCACTTTCCAAAACAATCTGAGAACCAAAACTGGCACTTGTTTGCATTTTGCTCTGCAGTTCGCCCACCACATAATGTTTACAAAAATGCCTATGTTAGGGGGAAGCCTGCAAAAAAAAAAAAAAGAGTGAAAATAACATACAAAAATGCATTATATGACAAGAAATGGCTCCCACAAATGTGTACATTAGTCAAAAACTGTCTCCCAGGCATTCTTACAGCATGTGCTGCGCTCTGACCCCAGGTCTTTGACTGGGTTTATCTGTGTTCCATGGTTTTAAACTTTGTGTGGTTTTTAAAATTGTGTATTTGTTTTTAATGTTCAATGTTTTTAATTTTGTAAACCACCCAGAGAGTTTTGGCTACGGGGCGGTATATAAATGTAATAAATAAATAAATACAAAAATGCGTTTATTAGGAGAAATTTGCACTAAAATGCTGGAGAATTTTCATGAGGACTTTAAAAAAACCACAAATTGCTGCAGAAATATAAAGAATTTAAGCTTTGAAAAAATGAGAAACGGAGAGGACTGAAACTGACAGATCTTTCCAGCCAGAGTCAGAGTCAGGGTCTAAATATGGGGGTGGGTGGGTTGCAAATATATTTTATTGAGTTTTCCAGAAATGTAGATATTTTGACATGAATAGGGATGGGGGAGAACTTTGATTCAGTTAGGGTGTAAAGGTAAACTTATTTAATGCCCACTTTCCAGAACAACACAAGAGCCAAAACACAGCCAGCCTTTGAAATTCACACGTATCTGAATTTTGTGATGCAGTTCTCCATCCAAACAATGCTTTAAAAATGCATTACATGAATAAAGCAAAATGTGCACGTCAGTCAAAACTGCTTACAAAGATGTGTTTATATTAGGAGATTGTTGCAAACATGTGGAAAAATACAGAACTGAGAGAACGTCCAAAGGGGCAGATCCACTCATCTCTAGACATGAATATCAGGGCGTAAAGTATGTAGACATGGTAGTAAGTGAGGGGTGAACTTTAAAAAAAGGAACAAAAATCTGACAATTGCAGTGCGCCGGCATAAAATGCTCTTTGAAGTTTAGGAGCTGCTGGCAGATGCTCACTAGCACTTTAGTGCCATCCTTGTGAGTGGACAGAGATTGGTATTGCACCTCAGATGGGATCAGTAGACACCAGTTGCAAAGGAGGGTCCCACCAGACCCAATCAAGCTGCTGACTCTGCCCAGGTTCCTCAATCTGATCACTTCATTTTCCAGGCATAGGCTAAGCGACTTTTGGGCAGTCCATTTCCACTGGCCCACCTAACACCAGTTCCTCACCATCACCTCCCCAGACCATCAGCCCTGCCACCACACCACTTGTATATTTCAAACAGGGCCTAGTGCACATTTGGCCCTGTCATCTCGAGGCTGCTAGGCAAACAATTTTCTCTCTTCCCACGCCTTTTAAGCGTTTATGCCCACACCCCACCGTTTTCAACTCCTGTGCAGTTTTCTAGTCGTGTTTATGCAAACTGTGCTTTCTTGCAAACTTCCCTGGGATCCTTGTTGATGAAGGGTGGCATAGGAATTACCTAAATAAATAAAGCAAAGCAAAACACGGCAAGACATTGAACGACAACCATTGGGAAGTTAAGTTCACATTCTTCTCAATGGGCGTAAAAACAGATCCTACAAAAGTAGTTCCCTCTACTGGACTTGTACCGTCTAGTTCAGGGATGGGGAACTGTTTGCAGCCTGAGGACCACATTCCCTTCTGAAGGTCACATGATAGTGGTGGGTGGGGCCTGAGGCAGAAGTGGTAGGGCAATGGATGTGAATTTTACTGTTATACAGTAGGTTAGTCCCCCCCACACCCTCTATCCTCCATCCAAATGAGCAAGAGGCATTACTAGAGTTCAAGAGCACTTAGTTTGCACCCAGGCAAGAACATTAAGAGTCAGAAGCAGGCTCAATGAGGGCTGTGGCCTGGAAAAAGTTCTGAGGGCCACATAGAAATGCCTAGAGGGCCACATCTGGCTCCCAGGCCCGAGCTCCTCATTCCTGTTCTTCACTTTTGAAGAATATATATGAATATTTTGTGTTGTGGAATGTTGGGGTGGGAGAAGATACCCTCACCTAGGAGACAGCAGGGGCCTTTTATCTTCCCTGCCTTCACCAGTAAGAGATTCACAGCTGGTTAAATAGCAACGGATAGAAGACTATGTTCCTTCTTGTGCCCGTAGATAACTTCCAAAATGAAAAGCTGTGGTGTGTGTTTTTTTTTGCAAGCAGTGCTCCACTTAATTGGACAACCGCTGTGCTGTAATACCTATCCCAATCTTACAGAGAGTAAAATTTATGCTGGCGATTGCTAACAAAAACAGCCTAATAAAATAGCGGAATTTATTTTACAAATGAAAAGGGCTGTTAACAAAGGGGGGTATCTGATATGCTCACTAAATCAAGCATAAAAGGATAGGAGCTCTACTGAACATCACCCCTCCTGGTTTTTTCCTTTTCTTCTTCCGGAAACTTCAGATGAGAGTCGTTTTTTTCCACTAAAAGAACATTTTGGAATTATATCAAATGGAAAATGATCATTTAAATGAGTTAAATTGCCATCACAGTCGCTCAATGGATCCCACAGTCTCAGCACCGGGTTCATTTCTGACATTAAAACAGAGCCTTTTGCAAAGTTCATAAAACATTTTTTTTCATTCTCTAATCAGTCGTTCATAAGACCATGGAAAGTTTTGTTCATCATGTGCAGAACATGGATGGATTGCACAGTTGTAACATGGATGAAAAATATGATCTTACAGCAGGCTGAAATGCAAGAGCCAGCCTGGTGTAGTGATCACAGCATGGAGAGCCACCAGCCCATGGGCCAAATTAGGCTATCTGGGGGACCTACTTTACCCCACAAGGCTGTTTTTCCCCCAAGTCACACCTACCTGCCCCACTCCTAACGTCATCTAGGGTCTCAGGGGTAGGGCAGCTAAAAACCCAATTGCAAAAAAAAACGAATTGGGAGCCTTAAGGTGCACTCCCAATCGTTCCTCAGCAAGTGAGGCTTGCATGCAGCACATTTTAAATTTGGCACCAAATGCAAGCTCTGTAGGGATTAGCTACTACACTCCAATTCAGAGTTTCTGATCTACTCATCATTCATTAAGAGGGCCCAAGGATGGAATATTGCCCTGAATTCCTGAAAAAGTGGCTCTTACTTTCCCATCCACCCACCAGAGAATCTTTGGACCAGGTTCAAGAGCCAGCAGTTCACTCCTCTCTTGAAAACCTTGCTTCTTTCAAATTCCCTCTGGATCATAGATATTTTATTATCAGACATCAGTGACATATGGGGCTTTACTGCCTGAACTGTGCAGGAGGATGGGAGTAGAATACTCTGTCCTGGTAAAAGACTTTCTTATCCTCATATTGTATGGAAGCAATCTCCCCAAACTGTCAAAAGAGGGGGGGAGAAGAGAAAGTCAAGTCGACTCCTTTCATATCAAATCCTTTCATATTGGTGATGGAGTGCTAGCTTTGCTCGCTGCCACTCTGGGTTCGATAAAAGTGGACAGGCCTTCAACAAATGGAAGCTTAAAGAGATGAGCCCATTAAAGCAATAGAAGTTGTGTCACTTCATGATGATGTATCGACATGAGTGCTCACCGAGGTGGTAATCGCTTGCAGGACATCACATCAACAAAGAGTTCAAGGACTTGCCTGCAATACAAGCAATCCCACAGCTAGGGTGGTTCAATTAGGTGTAGCTGTTGGCAGAGGTGGTTCTAACACAGTCTTTGGCAACCTGAAGCCCTCTATCTGTGCCCTCGTGTGGCCTAGGGCTCATGGGAGTTGTAGACCAAAACAGCTGGAGGGCTCCAGGTTGGCAAAGGCTGCTCTAATGAGTTAGGACAGTGGTAGCCAAAATTTTGCCCTCCAGACTACAATTCCCATCATTTCTGCCCATTGGCTATGCGGGCTGCAGCTGATGGGAGTTTTTAGTCTAAGATATCTGTAGGGTACCACTTGGCTCTCATGGGGTTAAGGCTACTTGCAAATACAGGTAAAACCACCCAAGCCAATCAGCACAATGCCACACCTGTAGCTAAGGCAAGACTCGACAGCCATCTTGGAAGTATTTTATTTATTTATTATTACATTTCTATCCCGCCCTTACTTTCAGAAGGAGCCCAGGGCAGCAAACAAGCGATAAAATACTAAACACATCTATGGAACATCTTAAAAACAAAAAATCTTTAAAAAACACTTAAAAAAAGAAGCTCATATTTAAAAACACCTTAAAAACACAGATGCAGACTGGGATAACTTAAAAAGGCTTGTTGAAAGAGGAAGGTCTTCAATAGGTGCCAAAATGACAACAGAGATGGTGCCTGTCTAATCTATGGTACACAAGGGGCACCAGGTTTCTTTTCCTTGTGAAAGAGGGTGAGAAGTGGCTTCGTAATTCTGGAGTGGAGAGGAGCTTGTGTAGGTTTAAGAATTATGTATGATGCAGGAAGTTTCTGGTTCAAATCTCAGCTCAAGCCATGAACTCTTTAAGGCAGGGATAGGCCACCTGGTGTCTACCAGATGCTGCTGGACAACAGTTCCCATCATTCCTGACCAATGGCCATGCTGACAGGGGCTGACAGGAGTTGGAGTCCACAACTTCCAGAGTGCACCATGTTGGCTACCCCTAAAAGGTATAAGGTAAAACTGCTGTTCCCTTGGCCCTCTCCCCAATCTGGAATATAAAACTGATTGTGGCCTACTTCACAGCTCATCAAGGGGGGCAATGAACTTAGGGCTACTTAACAGGGCTGTTGAAAGGATCCCTAAAATGTACATGGGCTTTGAACCCTTGAAATGTGCCATAAAAATACTGTGTATGGATGGAGAAGCTGTAGGCTCTGGGGGACACCCTTGCCCTAGGGCAAGCCCCACTGTCCTGGACTTTCTGCTCTATGATCTGATACTTATTTTCGAAGGTTTTTATTATTTGCTACATTTCTGTCCTGCTTCTTTTCCAAAAGAAGCTTGCACAGTTCTTCTCCCTTTCCTTTTATCTTCACAACTACCTCGCGAGGTAGGCTAGGCTGGGAGAAGGCCACCTATTGAGCGTTATGGGGATTTGAACCTGGGTTTCCCTGCTCCTAATCCAGAGCTGGCCAATATGGTGCTTTTCAGATGTTGCTGTACTACAACTCCCCTCACCTCTCACCATTAGCCATGCTGTTAAGAGTTGATGGGAGTTGTAGTCCAACAACCGAGGGCACCACATTGGCTATTCTCTGCTCTAACCAATGCACTACCCTGACAATTGAAATAGTTGGCAAGCCCCAAAGACACAATCAGCACTACGAATCAATGCTGCGTATTTGCACTACTGATAGCTAAGCCCTGAGTAGACTGAGACCATCGTGGGATGAATTAGGCTTTATTTCTATACCTCCTTAACACCCAGCAGAACCAAGAAATCCAAAGTCAAGTCTGTTTGGGTAATGAAAAACGTGAGTTAAGCTTCGCCCTGTCCCAAAGAAGGATCAAAGAACCGTCGCTGGATGTTGACTCAGCATCTTGCTAACGATGCTCTCTGAGAAAGCTGCAATTAGTCGTGGGACTGAGCAGTGAAAATGCACCAGTCATGTTTCAAGGGCATATCTAATGATGCTCGGGGCTAACAGGTGAGTGCCCGAGGTTCTTTTCAAAACTTCCCTGCAAGGAAGGTCAGGAATCCCACGGTCTCGTGTCATGCTTAATCGATGACCCAAGCCCTCTCCTTTGACGTTTTACTGGATTACAGGAATAAAAAGCAGAAAGAACAGAAGATTCCAGCCTTAACGTGTTGCTGGCACTGTATTCTGAATCCCTTCAAATTGTATATTTTTGCTGCTTTGCAGTGGCATAAATGAATGCATAACTCCAGTATTTATGGGACTGGAGGGTTTTTTCTAATCTCCTCTTATGTAAAAGCCATTCACAGTCCTGGAAAAGACAACGCAGCAGGTTTGCAAAGCGGCTCTGGTCCAGACTCTGTTCAAGTCTGTTTCATATTGGTCATAGCTTGGGTCACTGTGATTCATGAGTTGCTGACCTCATGACTGGACTACTGTAATGTGCTCCATGTGGAGTTTCCCTTGGGATTAGTCTGGAAGCTGAAGCTGGTACAGAATGTTGCAGCCAGGTTGTTGAGGAGAGCACCTGGACAGACGCATATGACTCCTGTGCCGAGGGAACAGCACTAGCTGCTGATCAGCTGCCGGGTCACATTCAAGGTGCTGTTGTTAGCATACAAAGCCCTGAACAGCTCAGGACCAGGCTGCCTGAAAGACCACCTGCCCCTGTACAGTCCTATAAGAATACTTAGATAATCTGGGGCAATTCTGTTCTACAGAATATGAGACAGTGGTGACATGAAAACAGGCATTTTCTGCTGTTGCCCCTGTACCATGGAATACCCTTCTCTCTGCAGCGCATGAAGCAGCAGCTATCAGTTGCTTCAGACATCTTGTAAAGGAATATCCTTTTGCCTACGTTTTCCCTGACCCATAAGACTGGACTCTATTTGAATCCCATGTTTCACTTGTTTTTATGTGCATTTATACTTCTGTTTTATTGGTTTATGTTTTCATTATATGGTTTGTTTTTATATTGTAAACTGCTTAGGGATTGTTAAAATGTTAAGCAGTATATAATTTTGTTTAAATTAATAAATAACGCAAAATGAGATGCTTCCTTAAGGTTTCAAGGCCTCCTTGGTCTTCAGCATTTCAGTTAGAGCTCATATTTAATTAATAAATTAGTAATAATCTGTTTGGTGTACTTGGAAACTCGTGCTGCAGAAACTTGAAACCTTGTATCAGCCACTACAAACCTGGGACAGTAGTCCTGTGTCTTTATTTTAGCAAAAATCATAGAACAGCAGCAGGAGCAACAGGAACGACAACAACAGGAGCAACCCACAGCTATTTGCCATTCTGGAACACAAAGTTCCATGCAACTTAAGCGGAAACTTGTGCAATCTCATTTATATTCGAACTGCTGAAGTAGTCCTCAGATCTGTTCACAGAATGTTGCTTCAACATTTAAATCAGAATATAGATTCCGTCCCAACTAGGGATGGCATCTGGTGCCTAGTTCTGATCCGCTTGTATTCCAATAGGCAGTCGTTGGATCCCAATCCACTCCCTTCGTTTGTCCCTGCCTGCTTTGGCGCTTGCTGGTTCGACCAGCTGCTGTTGTCTTTTTTGGTTGCGGGGAAAAATGGTGTAATTGTGAACTTAAATGCCTGTGTAAATTATCACGGTGTTCCATGTGGTTTATTTTTTCCTATTTATCACACCTACACGCTGTTACAAGTGCATCAACTTATCTAAAACTGGGGGGAGGGAATCCGTGCTGATTACAGCTGCCGCCCATCACAAAATATCTGTGCCAATTATAGCCGCAGCCCGCCACAAGTAATCAGTGCCAGTCCGAAAAGGTAGCGGATTGTCGAATTCAGTCAGAATCCAGTACAAAGTCTGATTTAGCGGATATTCTCTCTCATCCCCAGGCCCAACAAAAATTTCTGCTCAAATCACACAAGGCAGCTGCTGTAACTTCTGAACAAGTCGCTGTGGGAATCTGTGGCTTATGTTCTCCTGTGGCATTCCTTGCTGCTCTTGAAACAGCCCTCCTAGGTTTTGTCATGTTTAACAAAACATCACCATTTTAACCTCCAAATTGGATACGCTATGCCAGCATTTGGGCCTCAACTCCCATCAGCCCCATCTAGCACGGCTGGGAGTTGTAGTCCAAAGCAGCTAGATAGCACCAGGCTGGTAAAGGCTGCAGTATGCATTGCACATCAGGGTGTCAGAGAAGGAGGGCATTTATAGTGAGGTGGGGAATCCTGGCAAAAATGTAAGGCTTGCTAACATCTACATCAGAGTAATGAGAGTCGCTTGGGACAGCTTCTATGCAGGTAGATTTGCTCTTCCTCTGGAGAAAAACATTATGTATATTCTCTGAAAGTTTAACACGACAAAGATCTTGCCAGCCATTTTATACCATAATCATCATTAGTTGCAAGATCATCATCATCACCATTAACCATCCTTTATTAAACAACCACAGGATGGTTTTACAATAAAATACAATGGCAACTTCATAATAAAACAGGACAAATTTAAAACCATCAAATACAGTTGCATATAATTCCCAGTTAATTAATCTAATGCCACTGATATCATGCCCAGCTCAAAATGTCCCAAAAGCAGTTTTAGCTGATGCTGAAAACTCCACACTGAATGCAGTTCCAGGGGTAGGGAATATCACAGGGTTCCACCACAATAGAAAAATGCCCTGTCAGACGTCACAGCCAAATGGGCAATGCCCATCAGTTGGACCACAAAAGCATCCCCACTCACCTCAAGAATCTCAATTACTGGGCTAACAGACTCATGGAGAGGCACTCCTTCAAGTATTTGAAGATCTTATCCCAGTCTGCATTTGTACTGGAATTGTTTTTAAAGATGTTTTAGTGCTTTATCATCTGTTTGCTGCCATGAAGTCCTTTTGCTCCCATGCTGAGTTGAGACAAGGTTTGGTTTAGCATGTTATCCAAATCAGGACAAGTGGTTAAGCTCATCCCTCACTAACCATGCGATGTACCTAGGGGTGTAAGAGGCATCCTTTTCTCTTCCACCCTGTATTCGCTGCATGCAGCACTGTTTCCATTCTGCTACAGTTTGTCTTCCACCCCAAAATTCTGTTGTTTCTCTCTCTATCCGCTCTGGCGAAATTATGTAACTTATGTAATTAATTAATTGTCATTATGTTATTCCATTTCAATGCAAAGGAAACAATGCAAATGGGAGGGGATGCACTCTATCATATATCACTTGCAAACACAACAACAACAGGGAATACTGATCGTATTCGCTGGATTGATTTCTGTTCCAGACATGGGATGAATAAGCAAACATAGACTATTTCCACTCCTGATTCTGTTTTTGTCAGCATTTTTTGACATCCCTAGTTAGAGTCAAGGTTTGAGTCATGTGAACGAGGCCAATGACTTTCCCAAGGCTATAGAATGAGTCTGTGGACTGGAAACCAAGTCTTCCAGGTTGCTTAAGGGAGGCTGTTGTTTTTAAAATGACATGTATAAACTTCTGAACAGGTGCCCCCACTGCCATGCAGATGTTGCTCTCTCCCTCCCTCCTCAAACCTCCCACCAGCCAGAAGGTTCTGTATCCTCCCTTATTTAAAAAGTACAATATGAAAATAATTGGAATTCATTCTAGCAGGAAGGAAAATTCTGACCTCACTTCAACACAAATCTGAACTTTTTCTGGCAAGGAAAGAAAGGAAGCATTTGAACTTCCTGACCTTTCATTGCTAAAATTGGCTCAGACACACTTAAGAATGCAGAACAATCTGGAGACCACCAGTTTTTCTCCAAATGTTATTCTTTAGCTGTCTCTTCCAAAGACATATTTGTGCACATTTAGCAATCCCATTTGATCCTAGATGCTTTGGTCAGGAAACTAAGGATGAATCTGCACAGAAGTTTTGCTTTTTTGAAATAAAAAAGATGCAAACCTGTCTGCAATGACGTTTCCTTCCTCACAGCTGCATCATCACCTTTTTTTAAATAGATGGTAACCCACTGAAAGAAGAGTTGACATTTCTCACTCAACCCCTTTCTCTGGGTGCCCTTCATGATCAACTCGCCTTGCTTGAGACAGAATCCAACTCTGCTTGATCATATCTTGGGGTGACGACCCTTTTGTAGAGAGTTACCAGTGATATGAAATGCTCCAGGCCACCCCTCTGCTCTCCCCCTTTAAATGCCCACCTACTCTGGAATGTGCTTCACGTCTTTGGTGTGACACTCCTTAAACAAATGGACAAACAAGATTCCCCTTCAGGCTAGCTTGGTGAACATCACTTGATTATTTTATAGGATCCCTCCCTCATTTTTCTTTTGACAGTTCTATGTCACAGTTGCATGAATGTGGGCAGCCTCTTCAATAACATGCCACGATTAGAGAAGGAACAAAACAGACACTATTTCTAGAGAAAAAGACAACTCAGTGAGGCCAGGCAGCTGTTTTCAAACCCTTCAAATATAGCAGATGAAGAACAATATCTTCCTGGGGAGGCTGAAGGGAAGACAAGAAATGCTTTGGGAGTCTGGGTTGAGAGGCGTGTCGATTTCAGCTGAAAAGTGCAGGTCCCTACCTGCAGCAGAATGAGCTAATAAAGTGGACTGTACCACTTCAGACTGGTGGTGGGATATAGGGATCAGACTGGTGGACCCCCCCCCCAGAGTGAGACCTGCAAAAAAATGTTGTAGCATGGAGTGCTCCTGTTCAGGGTTCCAAACAGCCAGCCAACTAGCTATGCCCATTTCCTGGATACTGGAAAATGATGCAAGCCCATCTGTATTGCAAACCCCACTGCAATCAATGGGACTTATTTCAACTTTAGTAGCAAAGTAATGAAGATCAAACATTTCTGGGAGCCTAAACTTGGGGTCTTCTGTAACATTTACAGTCTTGTTTTGATTTTTGTGCAGCATCCGTGCATTGTTCCAGCCTCCTCAGCCAGGGGGACTATCCATTGATTACTGGTATTGCAGTCCTGGACCCTGAGCCTTTGCACTCAGTCCCCAAGCTGTAGTAGCTCAGAAGAAGAGATGAATGCACTCCCTGTCCTATTCCAAGCAGACCCACCAGCACCAGATTCTGCACACAGTCCTCAAGGATGCACCTTTGCCTATGGACGCTGATCAGGAGATCCCTGCAGAGCATCCACAGACCACAATTTCACTGCCCAAAGACCATCATCCAGAAGGAGTTAAGGGCTGCACCAAAGGACATGGGCGCTTTAACTAGTAGGCTGCAGCAACCAAAATATGGGGCTTCAGTCTGGATCTTCCAGGTCCACTATAAAAAAACTCTGGTGATTGCAGCAAGCTAATGTGGAGGGAGAGCTAGTGTGGTGTAGTGGTTAGTGGGCTGGACTATAACCTGGGAGACCAGGGTTCAAATCCCCACACAGCCATGAAGCTCACAGGATGACCTTGGGCCAATCACTGCCTCTCAGCCTCAGAGGAAGGCAATGGTAAACCACCTCTGCATACCATGAAAACCCTATTCATAGGGTTGCCATAAGTCGGGATCGACTTGAGGCAGTCCATTTCCCAAGCTGCAGGATTGCTGTCTATGGTCCTGAAACTCCTCCTCTTGAGCTCAGAGCCCTGTCCAGGGTCCTGACATCGATCCAGTATAAAGCCAGCTCGAGCAGTCAAACAGTCGCAAATGAGAAACCATCTCATTTGGCCTTTTGCCTCCTTGTAGTGACATCACTATGGATCAAGACTGTTAGGCTAGCAGCAAGTGCATGGCAGCAATTGCATCAGTGGCTTCCAGGTTGCAACTCAAAGTTCAAGAATTCAGCCTCTTTCCTAGTGCTCCTAGGGCCCTGACCCCAGCCATACTTGCGGTTATGGTTCCTCCTCCTGAGCAAGATGAGATGCTTTGTGCTGCATTTTGAGACTGAGATTCAGTTTGGGCTTGCTGCCATCATTGCTTCTTGAAGACCTGTGGTGAGGTCCAGTGTGGACTAATGAGCACACTTGGGGCATGTTAGGTCCCCAAATTCCACCAGTAGCCTGGTGGAGCACTATTCTGGGGAATTATATCATGGTTTCCTTCTGCCTCCCCCTGGTCTAGTACCATGCTGGGGCCCTCCTCTAATAAGGAGGTCTCAGCCAATTCCAGTCCCAGGAGCTAGCAGTTTCTGACAGCTCAATAACTCTGAGTAAGATGACGACTCGTGATCCGACTCGTCCCACGCATGACAAATACACTTCCTCCGCAATAAATTAGCAATTCCCAGGCTTAACAACCCCTCCTGGACTAATTGCCAGATATTATTGTATATTATGAGAGCGCAATGATTCTAATGCCTAAATATGTGTCGGTGATTATTGTGCAATCTTCAATAACCAAGCTGTTTAAATGTCAGTGCAGAGAAGGCTCTTTAGCTGGAGATGAAATGTTATTTTCCAAACGGGCCAGAAGAGCACAATCAACCTTTTCAGGAATGTTGCTCTGAAACAACGCGTTGCTATTTTTGTGCCAAGAAAAAGGCCCCAGCCACACCCTTTCTGTGATTTTAATGTGAATTTTGTGCCCTCCCAAAATGTCCCACTGGAGTCCCTTCCAAAATTGATGCCCCAAGGGCACTGCTTGCATTTAAAGCCTGTGTGTATGTGTGTAATGTTGACATCAGAAGGGATCAAGACCCACAGTACCTCACCTACTAGCAGCTGGTCACCCCAGCTGTATTCGGACATGGGGTTTATTGCATTAGTTTTACTGATTCTAATGGTAAGGCTCCTGCCGCGGTTTCTAAGTTTCCTTTCTTACTGGAGGACCTGTTGCCTTGTGGAGCTATGGCTGTTTGACCGATACACCACCACATCATTCTAAATTTCATTCACATCAGTGGCTGCAGTGTGACACAACAATGAACATCACTGCATATCTCACCACTCCCCCACCCTTTCAGCACATGCGCACTTGTGTTCCCCCTTGATTCCCCCATGAAAAAGGCGAGAAAAAGCTATGCTGGTATAAGGCCCCCAATCTTTTCCTCTTACTCCTGCAATTTTCTGGGTTAATGGGATTGCAAGCCGATTTTTTTTGGGAAGCAATTAACACAGAAATGAGTGCTAAACTTCCATGATATTCTGCTACTTTTCCAGAAGCGGCAAGATGAAATAAACTGCAGAAATTATTAGGTAAGGAAACATCAGGAAAATGGAATGAAGTGCTGTCTAGAAACAAAACACATCTCATTACCTTAGCCCAGCACGATAACAGAAGTGGTGAAGCACAGGGGGGTTAGGTGGAGTGATGGGGTGAATCCCCTCCACCTACATGCCCCTTTTGAAGTTTTATTATTGTTACTATTATTATTTAATTCTTATATCCTACCCTTCTTCCCAAAAGGAGCCCAAAGCAGCTAACAACAATAACATAGAATTAGCATAAAAATAACAGTGCAAATACAAAACAATAAAATGCAATACAATGGGCAGCAAATAGATGAACTCTCAAACTCCAAAGGAGTCAAAGCATAAGCCTTAAAACTGCCACCTAAAGGAACAGGAACATAAAGGGAGGACAACAGGATCATTACTGGGGGAGAGTTCTGCAACTGGGGTGCTGCCACTGAGAAGGCCCTGCTACACATCACCACCCTGCAGGCCACCCCCCATTTAAATATGAACAGTAAACAAACAGGACAGATACATGAAGAAGCAAACATTGGTTCCCCTCCCTGCTTCTTAAACTACTCCAAAAGCTCCCCTTACTGGAGATGCAAAGAGTTAAAAGCTCCTCTTACACATGTGTATTGGAGCAGAAAAGTGATTTGTGGTTTTTGGAAAGATGTTAAGCTACAGGCCAACCTTCTCATTTGTTCACTGGCACTTGGCTACATTCTGACCCAATGATACATGTGGCTTGGAATGATGCCCTGCCTGAGTTGCTAAGCAACTGGCATTATGGAGTTTCCAAGTGATAATGAGAACTAGGCAGCAGAACTCCTAGAACTGGCATCTCAGGGGGAAGTGACATGTATAAGAAAGGGATACCTTTGCACATATTTGATGGCACGTCAAGTTGTGGGACTCCCTCCCCACAGAGGTGCACCTGGCACCTTCCCTGTACATATCTATCTATCTATCTATCTATCTATCTATCTATCTATCTATCTATCTATCTATCTATCTATCTGTCTGTCTGTCTGTCTGTCTGTCTGTCTGTCTGTCTGTCTGTCTGTCTGTCTGTCTGTCTGTCTGTCTGTCCGTCCGTCTATCCATCCGTCTATCCGTCCGTCTGTCTATCTATCTATCCATCTGTCTGTCTTAAACTGGTTGTTGTGACCTGCCCTGGGACCTTCTGATGAAGGGCAGGTAATTAATATTAATATTAATGCTGCTGCTGCTGCTATGGTTACAAGCCAACCGTAGGTGCCATGTGACCAGGAGATCTGACTCCTTGCCCAGCTGACACACACACAAATGTGTCCCCCTCCCCAAACACACCTCCTCCTTCCCACCCCCATTTCCCATTTCCTTCTGTCTTGCTCATGATCTTTCTACTCTGATTGAAAACTGAAGGCTGGAAATCCAGTAATTCTGCAGAGGCCCACGGATGTAACAACAGGGGCACAATGCAGTTTAATTATCAGTAGCCTCTTTCCTTCCCAATTATTATGTTCTACCCAAAAGGCCAACCTGTTGGGTTTTTTCCAGATTTTCTTCCAATTTTAGTTACAGTCTTCTCCTTCATTTCTGTTATTCTCTTTTATTACAAGTAAAAATATAATTTACTGTTGTTGTTTTTAAAAAAACCAACCCACAAAAAACGCAAACATGGCATTGGGGAAGGGCTATGGTTCAGGGCCAGAAAGTCCCAGGTTCAATCCCTGGCAGCATCTCCAGGTAGGGCTGGAAATGTCCCCTGCCTGAAACCCTGGAGAGCTGCTGCCAGCCAGTGTCCACCATACTGAGCCAGACGGACCAATGGTCAGATCCAGTAAAAAGCCACTTCCCATGTCTCTGTGGCAGTTCTTGTCATTATTAGCTTTGCCTTTTACAGGGTATTTTGGGGGCCTTCACCCACCTGTGCTCAGACAGAACTTAGAGCTGGAATAAAAAATATTGACGAGATTAGAAAGTTCTCTCATTTTCTGATCACTTAATTGAGATTCATATCCCCAGGGCTTACCATATATCCTGGCCCGCAGGTGCATTTTCCTGTAATGCTGTCGCAGTCCGCTCCATTTTGGCAGCGACAGGCAAGCTGGCAGCTTTCCCCGTAGTATCCCGGAGGACAGGTGTCGTTGCAATAGAGTCCTGCCCAGCCAGCTTTGCAGTTGCATTCTCCAGACAGAGGGTGACAGCTGACAAGAGGAGAAACAGGCATTAATGAGAAGTACCAGAGGGAAGAGAATGCATTTGATCACTAAGCCACATCATTTCAGAGCATAGATAATCAGGTAAAACATACACTAAAGACTGCCTCTGTTCTGCCCCTCCTAACTCCAAATCTCTTAAAGCCAGTAGTTGAGCCTGTTTGATGCCATGGAATGTTCACAAACATTTCAGCGGTGCAGGAGGGAGGGAGGGGGGCATCTGCCAACAACAGAGCACTGTCCATGTCTGTGATGGAAGCAGAAGGCCACTTTGGCTGGTGAAGCCTCAGGAAGGATCCAGACTGAGCAGCCCTCAAGGGGACGCATGTCAGTGCTGGGCAGGCCGGCCCAAAGGCATAATGGGTGGGTGGCAAGGGAGTCAACTTTTACATTTGGACAGCAGGCTACATTCCAGCCATGAAAAAGCCAGTGGACATGTCTCCATCCAGGCAAGCAAGAGGCCAGGCAGAAGCACTGAAGGAGAGTGCAGAGCAGGGCTGGTGAGAGGGTGCAGCCTGGGGAGAGTTCTAAGAGCCAGATGGAGAGGCCTGGAAGGCCACATTCATCCCCTGAGCCCGAGGTTCTCCAGTCCAGCCTCATACACACACACACACACACACACACACACACAGGTGCCTCCAAGCCCCACCCGCAGTGGTGTGGTGGCAAATTCAGAAGTGCAGGGTCCCTTCATGATAGTCACACCACGCTTCATCACAGCCACGCCCCCTTCCCCCCTTTCCCTCATCTACCTTGCTCTCCCTGTCATCTCCAAGTCCGCTCACTACAACAGACAGCCCTAGGATCAGCGTGAAAGGAGAGGCTGTGCATTAGCTACTGAGAAGAGTCTTCTCAGAGGCTGACTCGCCTCCTTTCACACCGATTGGCTCCAATCAGCACAAAAGGAGAAGGACTCGGCTCTTCTCAGTGGCTAACATGCTTCCTTTTCATGCTGATTGGCTCATACCTAGGAACCTGGTTGGGACTCTACTCCTCCCACGACTCCAGATGACTACACCCCTGCTGGCCTGCCTAGCTTTGTACAATGTGGCATCCTCACACACAGAAAAAGTATTTATTTGGCTGGGGTTTACTTTCCCTCCCCCTCCTCTCTTTGCTTTGCTACCAGCAGATGAGATTAGCACATAATGTTGTGACTAAAAATTACCCAAGTTTGGTAGCTGACATATGCTTCTTCAGAGTATTCTAGTAACTAATTAAAACAATTCATCAGCTTAATAATAATAAAAAATCACCAGGTTTCCACCTGACAAAGCAACTCCTTGAAATTATACCTTGCTTGGTTCGCACCTCTTAACATTTAGATGAAAAAGTACTATAAAAAAAGGCGGAACTGCCCCCCCCAGGACCATCTCGCATCTATTAATCTTCAGGTAATGGGGACAGAAAACTAAACAGCACAGAAATAGTTTAGTTTTCCCCGCTTTGCATTTTTCCTCCTGGCGCGCAGAACTGTACATTTCCAACCAGCTTTGCGTCGGATAGCTAGATTAAATCTTTCAAAAGTAATATATGTTCTCAGCAATCTGAACTGGCCTGGTACAATTCAATTGAAAAATGCTGCACCCGGTAAGCATTTCAACTGCAAGGCGGAGTCTTTTATTTTTTTTAAAAAAGGTTTCTTTATACCCTCATGAAATATGAACACTTTATGAATGGTAAAAGATTTATCCCAACAACAACAAAAGGGCTGTATGAGATGTAAACTACAAGGAAAATAGTGTTAAAGCTAACCTTATGCATTCAGAAACAGGCTGAAGGGCCCTCTCACATTTAGAATCCACTCTGCTTTTGCTAATATTCTCACATCTTCTCCCTTGCACAAACTTGCCTCCCGACTGGACTTCTGATGGTGGTTTTTGTGTGCCATTTACTGTATGAAGCCACCCTTTGCTCTGCACCAACCACCTGTCTTTATTCCAACCACGGCCTGCCATCAACATCGCAGGGTAGCCGTTGGAGGTCAAACCTGTTCCTATTTGCAGATCCTCATCCTCGATTCTGTTTGGCTGCACCAGAAGAGAGGCAGCCAACATGGTGTCTCTTCAGGCGTCCTTGGACTACAGATCCCATCACCCTGGCCGTTGGCCATGCTGACTAGGGTTGATGGGAGTCTAGTGGTACCCCTGCAGTAGAACGTGACAGAACCCTGGGAACTGGTTTTATGTACCTTGATGATGAAGGTTTAGGTGTGACTGCTACTACAGCTTCATGGATTGCGCTGAACTCTGTATTCTAATAGTCACAATGGCTACTAGCCACAGTGGCTATGTTCTACGCCCATGGTGGGAGGCAGTCTGCTTCTAAATGCCAGTTGTTGGAAACCACAGGAGGGGAGAGTGCACTTGCTCTCATGTCCTCCTTGTGGGCTCCCCACTGGGTCATCTGGTTGCCCCCTGTGAGAACAGGAAGCTGGACTAGCTGGGCCACTGGCCTGATCCCACAGGCTCTTATGTTCTTACATGGATGTATTTAGGGAATCATAGAATAGTAGAGTTGGAAGGGACCTATTGCATCCAACTCCCCTGCTCAATGCAAGAATCCAAGGGAAGAAGGTCTCCTGTCTCTCAACTTTGGTGACTCCTTGCCTTAGAACTTTGACAAGCTCCTGAAGAGTTGCTTGGAAAGTCAAAAGCTGAAATACCAACAGGATGAATGAAAAGAATATCTACAGATCTACGGATCTCTTCTGTTCCACAGTGGCCGAGATAAGACTGAGAGGAATGACAGATTTTATCAAGGGGGAGACCAGACTCATTTATGAAGAGGATCAGATACCATCTGGAGACAAGGATGCTTGAAGATAAGGGAGTACAAACAGACAGGATGGAAAAAAGAAACCCTAGGAGTGAATAGCATCCCGGTCAGATGAGAAGCACAAGGTGCAAGTATTCTACTGGGAGTGCAAAGGACATTTATCCCATCAAATTTAAAGTCGTGCCTTGACAACGTCAGCCTCCATCAATTTAGGGTACATCTGGATGGCAGCTTTCCTCAAAGACTGTAGCATTAAATGAGGAGAAAGGCCAAAACAAAACCCACGGTCCCTACGCTGTGTGTCTTTGGCATTAATACTAGTATATATAATTACTAAGTCTTAAAGTAGGACAATATTAGCCCTGTATTAGGGATGATAGCGAGTCGATGTCTGGGATGTGCTTTGAAGTGCAAGCTCTTGTGCAGACAGCACTATGATTCTTTCGAATGTTTACATCCTGCCTTTTAATCAAGGCGGTTTACGCTAAATAACAACAGATGGCATTCCATCAGTCTGCAGAGAGATGGGCCTGCAGGGCCTGCTCTCCGTTGGCCCTGCTGAAAGACCAGCAGTGTTTGGCTCCTCTCCATTTCTCCCCCTCCCCAACTGCTGCTGTCCATGACAAGATTTCTGTAAGGGTTAAGTACCTGACCTTGCTTTTCCCATCCCTACACAAGCCTTTTCCTTTGTGTCATGTCTCTTAGATTGGGAGCTTGGTGCCAGGGACCACCTTCTCATTTATATTTGTAAGCTATCCCTGGAGACTGTTTGGGCAGAAGAACTGGAATTTTTTAAAAAAGGGAATCCTATTAATATATCCCAAACCCACCCGGCCACTGAAGGAGGAGGGCAAGGGAGCTGTTTGCTAGCAGAGCCAATGGAGTGGTCTTGGTTCCCCTCTTTTCCCTCTGGCACAGCTTGGCTGCTGCCAGGTGCCCTTCGGAGGGAGGAGGGTGATGCAGTTGGTCTCTCAGTGGAGCCAATGGAGCAGCCTTACTTCCCATCAGAGTTGGGGAAGGAGGGCAGTGTGGCAAAGCGGTTAGAGCGTTGGACTATGGCCTGGGAGACCCGGGTTTAAATCCCAACTCGGCCATGAAGCTCGCTGGGTGACCTTGGGCCAGTCATTGCCTCTCAGCCTAACCTGCCTCACAGGGTTGTTGTGAAGATAAAATGGAAAGGAGAGAACCATGTATGCCACCTTGAGCTCCTTGGAGGAAAGGTGGGATATCAATGCAACCATAAATAATAAATGCTTCAGTCCATTCTAGTTCCATGGCATTTCAAGTATATCTAAGTAGAAGGTAAGCTCTTAGAAGTTAGAAGTTAGCTCTTGGGGGGGGGAGGGCTCAACAGCCCCAAGCTTCTTCCAAGAACCCCGTCAGACATTTCACAAAGCAACTGCATCACGCCAGCCTTGGCACCCCATGTAAACTTTGACAAGGAGAGGCCTGTGCTTAAAAATGCAGCAGACTCTCCCAAGGATGGTCTGCTCCAGTCCCAGGAAGGTGAAGCAGATCACCTGGCCAACCGTCAGCATAGCAAGCCTCCCCCGCTGCACCGTGAGCCCGAATGGGTGCAAGAGTAGTGCAGCTGCCATGCATAACCCAAAACCTGTGACTATTCCATTTTAGCAGTCAGCAAACAGATGACAAGCAAGTGAGCCAGGCTCTCACCAGTCTTGTTTTAAATTTGAGAAATGGCTCAAGGGCACATTTACCAAGGCATCAATTATCCCCACCTTCTTATGGAGACATTCAATCCCACCATCGACCCTGCACACTTAGCCATGAGAGGAGGGGTTAAAACAATGAATCAGGGAGCCTGAATTATCTCCTTTTCATTAATGTAGCCCACGCCTGTTCATCTCCCTGTTTGCCTCCTGGGTGAAATGTGCCGATTTGCAATGTAGTTAGCGGAACATCAGGGAAGATCTGATAAATTGGAGGGATCTTGCTTTAGCTGGGGCTGAGCGAGGCTGAGATTACTAAGTACTCTGGCACAGAAAGGAGGCTCAGCATCTTATGCGGGGTGACCAGTTGCATCCCTTTTTGCCCTGCTGCTTTGATCAGTCCTGATACCCTCCAGTTGTTGTTGGACTACAGCTCCCATCAGTCCTAGCCAAGCATGGACAATGGTCAGGGATGATGGGAATTGTAGTGCTCTCCCCAGGGAGGCCCGCCAGGCTCCATCGTTATCTCTTTTTAGGTGCCAGGCAACTTTAGTGTGGCAGGATTTGTAAGACCTGCCTTTTATCTGTATTGATGTGGGTTTTTTATTATTGGTTTGTTACAATTAGTTTTAATGTTTTATTATTGCTGTAAGTCGCTTTGGCTCACATGTGTGAGGAGCGCAACTAATCCATATAAATCATCATCATCATCTTACTGTCAGTTGCATAGCGAGTAGGAAATGTGATGCCCATACCTGACTGTGTTTGGAACATGACAAGGACACCTCTTGTTGCATTTCAGCCCGTAATATCCCTCGGGACACATCCGCTCCTGGCAATGAATCCCTTTAAAGCCTGGGTCACACAGGCAGGCCCCGTTGATGTGATAGCACTTCGCCCGGTTCTCACAGTTGCACTTCTCCATGCACTGGAAACCAAATGTCCCAACAGGACACTCCTCTTGGCACCTGCAAGAAAGCAGCAGAGGAAGGAGGCTCAGTATAAGAGATCAGTCAGGTTTATCAGTACCAAGAGAAAGAGAATGGCTGTAGCTCACTGGGAGAGCACACACTTTGCAGGCAGAAGGTCCTCAGTTCAGCCCCAGGTAGGGCTGGGAATGAGCCATGTCTGAAACTCTGGAGAGCCAATACTGGTCAATGTGCATAGTACTGATAGTACTGATATGGGCCAATGGACTGACTAGGTGTTCGGTGGCTTAAGGAAGCTTGCTATTTCTTGCCAGCTTGTTGCTCTGGATGGAGTCTGTTCCTAGCATCGTCTCCATATACTCAGGACTAGAATGTGAGAACTGGCTTGCTGGGTCAGGGCAGAAGGTCCAGCGATGTTTTTCAGCCATAGCCGGCTAGCTGGATGCACCAACCTGACGCACCTGAAAGCTCACAAACAGGACATGAAGGAAGGAACCTGAAGGTATATTTGTCCATATGAGCACGAAAAAGAGCCCTGCTGCTGGATCAAGCCAAAGGCCCGTCTAGCCCAGCATCCTGTTCTGACAGTGGCCAACTAGATGCCCCAAGGTGGACCTGAGGGCACCAGCAGCACTCTCCTCACTCAGAAGCATGAAATGGAACGGACTGCCTTCAAGTCAATCCCAACTTATGGCGACCCTATAAATAGGGCTTTCATGGTAAGCAGTATTCAGAGTGGGTTTACCATTGCCTCCTTCTGAGGCTGAGAGGCAGTGACTGGCCCAAGGTCACCCAGTGAGCTTCATGGCTGTGTGGGGATTCGAACCCCAGTCTCCCAGGTCGTAGTCCAACACTCTAACCACTAGGCCACACTGGCTCTTACGCAGAAGCATATTGCCTCTTATAGTGAAGGAAAAACAAAGCCATCGTGACTAGTAGCTCCTGCTCACACAGTGAGGTCATCTGCCGACGCTCTCCTCCAAGAGCCCCCTGCTGCCTGAGGTGAGGCTAGTGATGCATAATGAACTTAATCGTTGCAAATTCCTATGCACAATGACATATGCAGATGAATGCGCAGACGGGAACATAGCAATCCTCTGGATTTTACCATTTCTTGAAGGGGCCTCAACAGTTTATCACATTTTAAATATGTATTTTCAGAGGATTAAAAAACAAAGCCACAGATTACTGTAGAAAAGGCACGGTTGGCAGCATGGGACACTGAGGAGGAACATTTCATGCCACAACATTTTGTTGCAGCCCCACTGGTTCTGCCACTAACAATGACCTAGACAAAAGGCAGTACAAACTCCTTTATTCATACATCAGTGCAGCCAGGCTCCTACTTGAGAAGCTGCAACACAAGCCCAGGGAAAAGAGCCATGCCTAAGCTGCCTCTTGAGTTTTGAAACTTGCTCTACCCTACAAGAAGCTCATATCTTTGTCTGAAATGATCTGCCATGAAGGACCACTACTCTGTATTATTAACAAAGTCTTATCACATGGGTAGCAGGGACTAGAAGTTGCCCAATCAGCATTCATTTAATCCTGCCATTGATTAAAATGTTTACTGTAACTGTCACGCAGAGAGGAGATTGTTAGATGCTTTTTGTTGGCCGTTTCGCAGACAGCACTGGGGAGAATCAAAATATGATGATCTGGGAGAAAGGATTTAAACATGCAATGCTTGGCTGGGAAAGAAAAAGATACAGCAATGAAATTGGTGGATGTGAAAGGAAAAGTGCTATTGCAGCTGCTGGCGCAATTTAATGTGTTTTCCCCTTGAAACAAACAGCGTGGTCCATTGCCGTATACACTTACATCAGATTTCACAAGGCAATGGGCAAACTGATCAATTTCATTTTCTCTTCTATCTTATTGCCCAGTCTTAGTTTCAATTTGCGACATTTCAGCATCGTTCTGCAACCTTTTTTTAAAAAGTCCTTATGAGAATTCACCTGTACTTATACATGCATTTTCTCCTAATAATTTTGGCCTAATACACACATTTTTGCAAGCCAGTTCCCCTAATATAATTATTTTTGTATGTTATTATCGCCAATATATGCATTTTTAGGCATACTTTCCCCCAATATACACATTTCTTTTGTTAGAGAACTGCGTCACAGAATTTGGGGAAGCGCAAATTCTGAAGAATAGCTGTGTTTTGGTTCACAGATTGTTTTGGGAAGTGCAAATGATGTCAGAACCTGTTTATAACACATGTTCAGGATCATCACGCTTCATGTCTGTGTCAGATGAGTTTCTTAAACGTTGGGATCATGACTAATATTTACCTGTAAACACAACAGAAAGAGGTGCTGATCATTTTAACAGTGTCCCCCTCCCACAATCTATCCAAGTGAACTCTGGGGGAGGGGGGAATTTTTGTTACTATTGTTATTTTCTGTATATTGATGTTGGATTATCATTGTTGCATCTTTTACCTCTGTATGCTCATTGCATGACTTACCTGCATTGGATGTCAGTGACTTACCTGTACACAGCTTATGGAAAATAAATAAAAAGGTTTTTAAAAAAAAGGAAAAAAAAGAAAAATGTGCAAACCATACCAAATTCCTCCTCCATCCCTATCCATAGCCCTCTTCAGTTATTCCGCCTGAACACGAGGGCAAAAAATGTATAAGGAGCTGAGGATACATACACCAGCCCTGCTTCCAACTCTCCAGGGTGCACCGGGCATGCCCACTCCTACCCATGCATTTTTAAAGGAATTGTTACTGGATGTCCAGTTTTTCCCATTCAAATGGCTTGCATGTGGACGCCTCTCTACTATGTACAAGCCCCGACACTTGGATTGAGGTGAAAGTGGTTGGGACTAAAAAAAACAAAAAACAGGAAGTGAATACAGCCTTGCAAATGCATTGACACAAGTTACTAGCGTAGCAAAATTCTTTGACCACATCCACACCATACAGTTATTCCACTATTATTCCACTTTAAACAGCCATGACTTCTCCCAAAGAATCCTGGGAAGTGTAGTTTGTGAAGGGTGCTGAGAGCTGTTAGGAGACTGTTAGTCCCCTCACAGATCTCCAGTTCCCAGAATTCCCTTGGAAGAGGGGCTGACTATTAAACAGCTCTGGCCACTGGAGCTCTGTTAGTCTCCTAACTCTCAGCACCCTTTACCCAGGATCCTTTGGGGGGGAAGCCATGCCTGTTTAATGTGGAACAATGTTTATTTATTTATTTATTATTAATTATGGAATAAATGTATGTTGTGAATGTGGCCTTACTAGCCTGCCCACCCACCCACCTGGAAATACATGAATTAAAAAGCAAATTAAAATTAAAAACTGCTGCTTATGATCCACGCCCTGCTGTAGCAGAATTCTTACCAAAAAAGTGCCTGAGGATACAAAGAACCAGACATCACAGTGCACAGGGATAGAGATTTTGTTAAGATGTATTTCAGAAAGACTGGTGGCTTGTAATAGCCCTAAGAATTGTTGTGTAATGTGCCACTATGTTCTTCTGTTTCTTTTCAATTTCACTAAATTGTTATATACCTCTAGTCAGTGTTTCAGTGGCTTCCAAACTGAATTTGTGTTCTTGGTTCATTGATTAAATTTTATGTGTACTTTTTTGTCCGCTGGGTGTCCAAAAGCTGGGATGGCGTGTTCATTTGGACACACACCTGTTACTTAACAAATGCCCTGACTTCTTCTTTGACCTCCTGGGATAGGTCTGAAAGGGGCTTCTTTCACTTAGAAGTCTGCTTGCTGTCACAGGGTTCCCCATCAGAGGGAGGCTTCTAAGAGCATTCAGCCAAAAAGGCTTTAGAAGTCCCCTTTAGTCTTTCATCCTAATTACACACAGGGAGTGGAGCCAGCATGCGCAGCAGCATCATAGGTGGGACTGCCGCACGCACATTCCTGGTCCCCCACATATTTCTTGTCCTCTCAAGTTCAGACTCAACAGCTGATGAGGGCTCATCTTTCCCTAACCTCAAAAGTGGCATTGCTAGCCATTATCTGATTTAACTATACTACGCTTAGCTCTTGGACCCAACCTAAGCAAAAGCTGGACTTTATGTTCAGAAAAATCACAGAGTTTACAGCTCTCCTGGGCTTATACTACTCTGAAAAGCAAGTGCATCAAAAACTCCCTGCCTATGGAAAGCCAGTTTGTCAAGAACAAGAACTGTAGCAGTCCTAATGTGCCAGTTTTCTACACATATGGAGGTCTTGTTTCTGTTTTTAATGTGGGGGAACATTCAAACTCTCCTTCTCCTTCTCATCTTCTTCAGGTGAGGCTGTCAATGTGCTGAACCGTTGCCTGGCCTCGATAATGGACTGGATGAGAGCTGACAAACTGAGGCTCAATCCAGACAAGACTGAGATGCTGTTGGTACACGGTTTCTCTGATCAGACGGTGGATATATACCCTGTCCTGGACGGGGTTACACTCCCCCTAAAGGAGCGGCTTCGTAGTCTGGGAGTTCTTTTAGATCCTTCCCTGTCACTGGAGGCTCAAGGAGCCTCGGTGGCACGGAATGCGTTCTACCATCTTTGGTTGGTAGCCCAGCTACGTCCCTATCTGAGCAGGGAGGACCTCACATCAGTGGTACATGCTCTGGTAACCTCGCGATTGGATTACTGCAATGCGCTCTACGTAGGGCTGCCTCTGAAGACAGTTCGGAAGCTACAGCTTGTGCAAAACGCAGCTGCCAGATTGATAACGAGGACCAAGCAGTCCGAACACATAACACCTCTTCTGGCCCGCTTGCATTGGCTTCCAATTTGCTTCCGAGCCAGAGTCAAAGTGCTGGTTTTGACCTATAAAGCCTTATACGGTGCGGGACCACAATACCTGTTGGAATGCCTCTCCCAATATGAACCTGCCCGTACACTGCGCTCGACATCGAAGGCCCTCCTCCGAGCTCCGACCCACAGAGAAGCTTGGAGGGTGGTAACAAGAACTAGGGCCTTCTCAGTGGTGGCCCCCGAACTGTGGAACAGTCTCCCTGATGAGGTGCGCTTGGCGCCGACGCTGCTGTCTTTTCGGCGCCAGGTTAAAAACTTCCTCTTTTCTAGGGCTTTTAATTTAACTTAACTCAGTTTTAAGGTGTGCTGTAATTGTTTTTAGATCTTTCATTCTCTGTACTTTTGCTGTATGGTATTATTGGATTTTATTGTATATATTTGTATTGTTTGTTGTTCACCGCCCAGAGAGCTATGCTAGTGGGGCAATATAAAAATTTAATAAAATAAATAAAATAAATAAATATGTGAGCTGTATGCCTTTAGTCTAAAGTGGTACAGTCCCAGAAGGGCAGCACTATCTGCTTTTCCCAAACATGTAGACTGGCTCTAAGAAACCACTTTCTTCACAATGTCCTATCAAACTTAGATTGTCGAGTTGACTTGAGCTTCCCATCTGGGTGCCAAATTACATAGCAAACTCAACCAGCCATTTTTACAAGCACAACCGGCAAAATTTTATGTCAGCATAGCAGTCACCAATGTGGTTCCCGTGGACACATATGCCCACAGGTTCCCCTCCCCCAATGAAATTAGGCTTGGAGGAAGCATTCTGTTGGGTGCGTGCGTGGTGCCCACCACAGTTTCCCCAGTTCACAATTGTACCCGTGGGCCCATAAAAGTTGTCAATCCCCATGTTACCATAATGTAAATTGATTGCCACCGCCTCTGTTTATGAGTGAGATTTTCCTTGCTGTAAAGTTTGCCACATGCCGCTCCAGCTAAGGTTGAGGCAGGACAGTTCCCTACTTGCCTTGTCTAGAAAGCACATACTGCTTTATGGCCCTAATGGAAGACGAAGAGATATTTTCCCCGCCACGCTGCTATTTAAAAGTACAGATGCTTCCTTTTTGTGAGCAGTTTGCAGATCTTTTCAGCAGGCCTGGAAACATGCTGAGACGTCAGGAGAGTTTGCTTCCCAAGTGCACTCTGCCTATTTGAGTAGAAATGTAAAATATTCAAGAAGATGAACAGGGTAGTCAATACCCTACTATATCATCCTAGATGAAAGCAAGTGGGAAAGAAAAAATAGAAATGAAACATCGATGATCTAATCCATTTACATAATTAGCCACCCTCTCTGTTTTCCCCTACCCCACCTCTCTGCCAACAGTTTAACCAGTCTATTTATTTGGAGCTCAAGCAACCCCCTGTAAATGAATTTTAAGCAAGGAGAAACCAATAACAGCTTCTTTGGAACACAAGGATCCTCACTGTAAGAATTAACTTGCTGCAGAAACATCCTCACTTTGCAACGTATCAATCTAATGGGCCTGCAACACTATTAACAGCCAGATGCATTGCTCAATTAAATTACTCAACAAGCGACTATACCCTCGTCATGTTTCTTGTTCAATTTTACACGGCTTCCTTCTTATCTGGGGAGAGCCACATTATAATAAGTGCCATTGAACTCTAATAAGTGTACAATTATACAGAGTTGGGTTAATATACATGCCAGCTATAGAATTAATAGCTATAATTTCACAAAATATTAAACATTATGGTGCCTTGTTAAATACATTACATTCACGAAACAATATTTGTTGTTTCTACAGGGAAGATGAGGAATCTGTGGCCCCCCAGATGTTGTGGGGAATGGTGGTACCCATCGTCCCTAATCACTGACCATGATGGCTGGGGTAAATGGGAGTTGGAATCCAAAAGCATCTCGAGGGGCACAACATCCCCTCCCTCCCTCTACAGATATCACAAGAGGAGCCGCATTCTCTTGTCAGCAATATACTTTTGGTCAATGGGAACAATTGAAACACCACCCAAAGAATCATGGGCATTTAAAATCTCGGGTGAACATAAGTTTCCTAAAAATCATTATGGATTACTTATGGATAACAAAACAGCAGGGAAAATAAATTTGCTCATTGTAACTGGCAGCAAATGGTTGGAATTGTACTCACTGTATAAAAGGTTCTAATCTTGCCATTTGGCATCAAGATGGAAAAACATAGCTAAAATACAGTTTTGTGACGCCTGGAAACTTATTTCCCACCCTGAATGTGTACCAAAGCTGTAGCTTCCAATAATAGGGGTCTACAATGCATTTGCTTTGGGTGCTCAGCTCACATAAATCTCAATGGAGGAGAGAAGTTACATTGCACTATCAACTTGGCGTTTGTTGAGTTATTCAAAATGCAGAGGCATCATCCACTAATCAGAAAAAGGGGAAAAGAAAAAGTAACAATTCAGCTCCCACAGGCTGAGCTATTCCTCCAAAAAATATTTATCTAAAAACGCATGTTTTATTACCTCTTCCGCAGGTTTGTATGCTGTAGGCTAATACATATTTTCTTTGAAGAATATTAGGAAAGAGTTCCAATAGGGATTGTTATAAAAGAGTACCCATTAATGGGAACAGTTTCCTGATTTATTTAAAATTCACCAGCATGTTATTTCACTCAGAATGGGGGATGGGGAAAGGAATCTTATTTCAGTCCGTCAAACCCAGGGAGCCACAGGGACTAAGATGAAATTGGCTGTTGGCCCTATTATTCTAATTAACTGAAAACCAGAGCTTGGAAAAGTTACTTTTTTGAACGACAACTCCCATCAGCCCCAGCCAGCAAGGCCACTGGATTGGGCTGATGGGAGTTGTAGTTCAAAAAAAGTAACTTTGCCAAGCTCTGCTGAAAACTCAAAACAGTTTCAGGAAAGAAAACAGGAACCCATCCTAAACCAAACCAGAATTGAAAGCCAAGATTGTCAAAGCCCCCTGGAGTCTTTGACCTCACGACCCCAGGTCCTTGCTTCTGATACCAATCCCCAATCATCTCAGGTCGATGATCCTTAAAGGCTCCCAGCTTCTTAAAAGTTGAAAACCGCTGACTCTCACTGCCACGCTCTCAATGGGTGGCTAGCTTGTCCTAAAGTAGACCAGCTTCCTGAATAGTCTTGGGTCCTTGGTCCCAAACAGTAACAGCCAAATCCGCAGGGAGTCCCTTGTAAAACCTTTCCCTGGCCAATAAGTCTGTAAACTCCTCCAGAGTCATAATTCCTGCAGCCTCCTGCCACAAATGCAGGGCTTTGATAGTCCTTGCCGAAAATGCCACATCACTCTCTTTGAGTGACTTTTGCACAGTCTCAAACTTGCGCTGGCAAAACTCTGTGTTAAAAGCAAAATGCTCCCGACCATAAAGAGAAGATAATCATCCACCTCCTCCTGGGACAAAGTTCCCAGCAGTTCTAACAGTTCTCCACTGGCTTGACCACTCAACAGCTTCATCCACTTCCCCGAGGAATTTTCTGGTCTTTATAGGAGTGCTCAAAGACCTGGGAAAACGCATGAACATCCCCACCAGCAACAAACACAGGCAAAAGTTTCTTGTTAACTGTTTCCAGAGCATCTCAGGGTCTGGGCTGATTACGACTAGCACTCAGTTGCAAACCCATGAACCCTCTCTGTATTTCAAGCATTTCTCTCAGCTGATCTCACAGCTCTTCCCAAGTCTCACCTGTTGCCACTGCGGTTCTGCTTCTCCCTTCCTCCGGAGTTTCCACGGAGCTCAACCACCTGGCGTTCCC